>NC_050527.1:15563571-15591131 GCF_002922805.2 Oryzias melastigma
TCGAACTCTAAATTTGTTGAACCTGCTTCTTGAAACGGGCCCCAGGAAGCTTGCTGCTTGTCTTGCACATTTTCTGTTACAACCCCTTTTTTTAAAACATCTTTTTTTTTGTCTGCTCCTGATTCACAACACTTTTTATACAGAAATATCTTAATTTTCTTTATACACGTCCGTCATCATCAGAAAAATGCCATAAGGACATATTAAAAACATCAAAAACCACAATTTTCATCAGCATGGAACTTTAAGGTCCCCAGTAAAAATTCTAAAAGTCATATTAAATCTTTATTTTTTTTAATATCGCATAACTTGTCTAACCAAGGACACTAGTTTGCAACAAGATGGAAGATAGATTTGCTTAAGGTAGAAAAGTTAAAAGCAGTCTTTGAGGTCCTAACTGTTCAGGTCCTCGCAGATGTCCTTTTAGCCTTTAAAAATGTGAAGCTAGGGAGGAGTGAAGGTAAGGCCAATGGGCTAGTTGGGTATCCCTATATGTGAACACAGAACAGACACTCCAAGCATTTGTTTATCTCTGATGGGGTGAACATTTGGAGGCGCCAATGCCTTTGGAGCATCCTTAATAACTTTCTGACTCCAGTGGCCCCCTTTGGCTGGCCATTTGACCTGCAGATGCCAAAGCCTCGACTCCCTCTGGGTAATTTTCTGTCCTGACAGAAAACCTTCCCACATTCCTCCTGGAAGCTACAACAGCTGTGGAATCTCCTAATTGTCTCTTTGGCTAAGCTGTGTCAAAATGCCACATCTATATGCTGTTGATCTGCATCAACGGGACTGAAACTGTGGTTGCTGCAGTTGCTTCAAACTATTTCCTATTGTTTTGGAGGGGAGCAGCATAGAGCTGAGGACAGAAATTCTATTTATTACCTTGCAAAAATGAGATACGATGATATAAAAAGCAAACTGAAATGAAATGAAGACTATCATAAAACAATAGTAAGGCTGTGGTGATTTCAGCTGAGCTAACCTGAGGTTGTTTAACACACTCTGGTTAACCTGTTACTATAGTCTGGAGCTGTACAAATGTAACCAACATATGGTTGTTTTGGTTCACACCGGCATCAGTTCTGTTTACGACTTACTTTCATGTCTCCGATAAGTGTTTGGAAAAGTCCTCCGAGTGCGCTGCATTCCTTCTCGATAACAGCCTCCATTTTCAGGACAGCCTCCACTGGTCAGTAGTCCCGACTCCGCGAGCCGCTTCAGTTCGTCACGCGCGAGGTGGAAAAAAAACACTTCTTCCAACTGGAGAAAACTTTCAGTAAAACCCCGCGAAAAAAAACTGTATTGGTATTTGGTAAGTCGAACAATAATAGTAATTGGTTTCACATCAGTCTGTTCAAAGCACAGCTGGGTTCTGTGCTGCTTTCAGTGCTGCATGACTGAAATCAAACGAAGACCCTCGGAACGAAAAGAAAAACGTTTAAATCCCCCACTATCATTCCGGTCGTCTTTCACATGTCCACGAATGGCAAAAACGGTCAGTAGAAGTCTGTCTAATAGTGAGAAATAATCCCAAAAATACTCAGGATAAGATTCGAATACGTATCACAACAGGTAAACACGTACTCCCAACTATTCTGCTCCTAACTCCCTCAGCACTGAAGAAAGAGGAGGCGAAACGGTGATGAAAGTCAAGCATTTGGCAAATGAAACACCAATTTCCGCTTATGCGTCTCAAAATAAGAGACTAAATAAAACTTCAAAAATGTTTAGGCACATGAATCCACCACAAACTGTGCAATTTGATAAAACATTTTAATACTCTTTCATATAGCTTATATGAAATGTAAGATAGACATGTTTAAATGGCACCGATCGAAGAAATTTGAATGTGCTACACAGATCTTACATTTTATTTTGAAAGAATGAAGACTTCCGCATATGGAACCTGCCACTTCACAACATGAGTGTAGAGACAACATAAACACATTTTTCACGCTAACGAGAAAACTAAGCCAAGGTTTTGCAGTTTTAATAAATAAATAATTATCTTAAGTACCCACGAAATAGGTTTTGAACTAAAAAAGATATTTTGGAGCAAAGGGTTAAATAATTACTTATTTTTGCTTTGACAGTTTTGGGCGCAACAGGTTAAATGGCAGTCCTGTATTGTGATATAAGGTTAATTTTAAAAAACTAAAAAGTTGTATTTTATAAACAATGCCACCAAAAAAGTTCAATTTCAGATCACAAGTGACACCTAGCGGTACAACTGAAAACTACAACATCAATTACTACAAGAACAGCAGCAATAAAAAGCTCCGATTGGCTCAGTCTTGTTTGGTTATAAGAAATATGTTGCTTCACAATGCGGTTGTTTTCAGACATTTTATTCTTTTTAAAAGAAACAATGATTCTCCATAATCCATCATTTAGATAATTAAATGAAGCTTTACAAAACTGAGCACAAGCCAAGAAGTACATTTTCAACCATGACATTGTTAAGTCTTCTCAAAACAAACAATTGTTTGCACAGAGAGTAAATATGTACCACTCACATCTTTTGTTACAGCTTCTACTTCTTTAAAAATACATTAAAAATGTTAAAAATGTGTCAAAAGAAGCAAATTTAGTTTAGAAAAGAACAAGACAGATTACAAAAAGTGTAAATCATAAAATGTCAAATCATTGTCGAAACAAATGGTAGAATAATGCATTAACACTAAATAAAACATACACCAAAATAAACAGACACCTAATCCAATAAATGTACATGATAAAAGATACACATAACCAATTTTAGTAAGATTTAAAGTTTAAATAGTAAAACCCATTTGCTTAAATAACTGAGAAGGCTTTAGTAGAATCTATATTCACAACAGATTTAGGTAACTTGGTTAACTAATACATTTTATTATGGTGTAAATCACTAAAACAAACAAAATTCACCAGTTTATTAGTAATACATAGTAAGAAAATGTTTTATTTTATTTACTCAACAGTCAGTACAGTAAATACAATGAATGCGAAGTATAATAGGATGCTTAAATATCAGATTGAAATGTAGTCATATTGAATCTGCAGTCTTTACCTCCTTAGCACCAACTAACTTTATTTACTTTTTTAGCACTGAATAAAAACAACAACAGATGTTTTCACACTTTTTGCAGCAAATGTTAGGTTTTTATTTACAAGGGGACGTTTCCATAACTGTTTTGCTGCAAGGAAAATAAAGACCAAAAATATATTCCAAAGTATTGTAATGTAAAGTGCAACTTTTCAGTTGAATTTTATTTTTTTAAACCAATCTTGTGTTGATAATTTATATGTGAAACATGGCTTTGATGATGCTTCGTCTCAATGTTTCTTGTGTTGACCTTGTTGACGTATGATGCAAATGTTGTAGGATGCGTAGAAGTTACAAAGCAAAGATGCATTAGTTGTACAGTCATTTCCCCAGTTATTTCATCCACCTCTTGAATCCCATCACCAAACTGCAGCCGTAGGAAAGCGTCACAACAAATGCAAATATCTAGAACAGAATGAGAGCAGGTCAATACACCACATTAATTAGCTTTAAAAAAAAAGAAAGCTTCTTTCTTTTATCTAAATTTGAAAATTATTTAAAATTCTCATGTAATTTGCAAACTTTGAGCTTCACTTAACATTTTTTAAACAGATCTGTCATGAGCATTTAAATTGATTATTTTCTCTTTAATTTGTCAACCTATTAGCAGCAGCCTGTAAACAATTCCAAACAATTGTTTACATGACAGAAAAACCACGTATCTTTGGTAAAAAGTTGCATCAGGAGACACGTTTTCAGGGTTTTGATATGTTAAATTGTTTTTATTTTTTTTAAAACCAAGAATGCAAAAAGTTTAGCTTTGACATGTGAATGTGTGAACAAGATTTTTTGCTGTGTCATTAAAAAAATAATTTAAAAATACACTAAAGGAAAAATTATTTAAATATGACACAGTACGGAGGCCCTAAAGGGACATAGAAGTAAAAAAAAAAAATACTACATCTTTTAAATTTTATTTCCCTCTAGAGGCTTTAGAATTTTCAGCTTAAAGAAAAATTTTAAATAAAATACTTTTTAACTAATAATGATATCAGGTTAAAGTCTTTTAAGGGTCAATTTGAGAAGTTGGGGTATACATCACAAATCTAAAAATACTAACACTAAACACTAACTTTGTATTGTTGGAAAGCAAATTGATTTCAATTTAAGAAGTCAGCAGGTTGAGAGTGAAGGTTAATCACCACTGATTAATCTGAGCCTGCTGGACTAGTTAAAAGCAGAGTTTTTGACTATCTGTGAAAATTTCCCAGCAGATGAGGATGACTAGCGCTGCGACAAACTGGCAGTGGCGACCGGTTTAGGGTGAGCCCCGCCTTCGTCCAACAGTGGCTGGGTTAGGCTCCAACAGTCCTGTGACCTCTAAAGGAATTTATAGAGTTAAAAAAAAGCGATGACTAGTTAGGAGCAATTTCTAAGAGAAATATAGGTCCAAGCAAGACTTTTGATAAAAAAGTTCCGCCTGTGGGACAAATGTGGTTCAAATGTCTACCCGTCTGCAGGCTTCTGTCTTTAAATCAATATAATCCCTTTCTAATAACTATGATTTCTTGATTGTGATTGGCTAAATTATGTTATAAGCCGTTGAAAACCTGTAGCAACCACCTGTGACTGCTTGACCTTCAGAACCTTAAGGGCCAAACAAGAAGAACAGATTCATTTGTTTGTGTAGGATTTTCCTGTTCACATGATTTAAATTTATAAATTTACAGTGAGCTTTTAACCAGGAATAATATATAACAATTCATATAAACCCAAATTTAATGTTGACAACAAGTTTTTTTTTTCAGACAGACTGGTCTTCACATCAGAAATTCACAGTAATTTTGGTAAAAATGTATTTGGACATATTTCTGTTGTATGCAAAGATTTGAAAAGTATCCCATTGCATAAAATAATTAAATAAATAGCTCATTTGTATTTAATGTTATGATAAGAGTTCAAAGAATGCAGGCTGCACGGTTGGCCCTCATGCATTTGACCACATTTGAACCTCTTTGCAACAAGTTTGGACACTCCTGGCTTAAGCCATCAGGTGCATGCAAGTTTTGTTAAAGCTTTATTTTCCACATGTTGGACTCATTAATTTTTTTGAATCAATGGAAGCATTACAGGTGCAGAAGTTCAGCCTTGACCTGTTTCAATTAAAAGTGGAGATTCTTTACTTGTGTGAAAATGTTGATGGAACAAGATTACATACTTATTAGAACTGTAGTATCATTTGGAGAAAAAAAATAGACTAAAATATAGTCTGCACAAAAGTGAAATGAGAACCCAGTTGTATGTAAATATAGATATGATGTACATGGCAAACTCAAGGGGTCTTAACACTAAGCCCTGGGGTGCTCCAGCAGCTAAAAGCTTTACTCTAAATAACGTTAACTTTTTTCCTGTATTCATTAAAAAATAAATAAACAAATAAGAATCCTTTCAACCTCAGCACTCATACCATAAAAGAGACTTACCGTTGCTGCCACATTAATGCGGTATTGCTTGGATGTACGCAAAATCACATTTTGATCTGCCAAAGCTGTAGTTGCTGCTTCCAACACAAAAGCAGCAAAGTAGAACAGCAATGCAATGAAATGGTAAAATAAATCCTGGTGGGACAAAAAAAAATAAATAAATAAATAATGAAGACATTTAGGACCTTCAGCCTTAAAGACTGATGCATGAAGGAACACATAACTCTTAATTATCTTTTCTGCATTGAAAACTGCATCAGTACATTGGCATCTTCAAGACAACCTTTCACTTTTGACAAACAAACAAACTTTACATTTAATTGTCATCTGTAAACTATATAAATTTAGGACAAAACAGGTAAGCAGTCAGACGGGGGAGTGTCATACAAGAAAGGTTAACGAGAGTTTGTTGACTCCAAGGCCGGTGGAAGTACAGGCAGGCCTTTGTTGGGTTTAAGTGTGAGCTCATCTTCTGTGTCACTCATTGTTCAGCCGAACACAAACAACCCTACGCGCCTTTTGTAGTTTCTGGAGCAGTGCTGGAGCCAGGACTGTCTGAGGGCCCAAACTTGACAGAGTTCCCTCAGTGAAATTACTCAAAAACATCCAAGTTTGTGTCTTTAAAAGCTAAAAGGAAGTTTCTTTGATGTAGTCAAAAACATTTCACGTTTAATTTAGGCTTGATTACTGAGCATCTTCAAAACAGAACAACTTATCTGTCTTTAGCTTTCAAATTTATGGGATTTAATCCTCTAATCTGAAAGTGTTGTGTTATCTGTTTGATATTAACTAGCTTTTATTGCAGTTTTCAGTTCTTTGTACAGAATATGTCGATTGCTTATAAAACTAAAGCAATAAAAAGCCTGCCCTGCTGTAAGCTGCTTTAGTTAGTATAAAGGTAAATATCTAACATTCAGTTGCATTCTGATAAATCTTTCATATCAGGATGCAAGGTAAAAAATTTAAAAAAAAGAGCAATCAGTTGGAATTTTTTTATGTTTGACAAACATAGAGAACAATGTAAATACTACATTGCCTACCAAGAAATTCCAGTCTGTGTTTATCCGCTCTGCTAAACCGGTGACGAGGAGAGCAAGATAGGCTGAGGAGAGGAAGAAGGTGGTGACAGACACAAACATCACCCAGCCCTGCAGCAGGGGCACAGGTACATTGGAGGAAGCCACTAGAATCCAAACCAGGCCACCAAAAACCTGGAAAAAGAGAAAACGTATTAAACCAGAGCATGCAGCACTTCCTCAGTCAACCTTTTTTTGGTCAAACTTAACAGTTTCATATGAAATCCCTAAAGGGACGTAGAAGTTAAAAAATAGTACTGGTTTCTGGTGAGTCCGATAAACCAGTACATTTTTTTACTTCTATGTTTCTTTGGGGCAGGAGTGGGTAAACTTTTTGACTCGTGCGCCACATAAAGTTTTTCAATGTGTTATGGTGCATTCAAATGGACACGATTCACGCAGCACGGTTGTCAATGTTCAGACACGATCTGAAGTCTCGCAACGCGATTTGACTATTGGGCGCAGTGCCGCAAGGTTGACACATAATTGGAGACTCAGCTTTGGGCACGTGATGTTTTCAGTAACTCCAGTAGAAAAATACTTCCGAAATGGATGCTCAATGATGGGATTTTTGCCCTGAACTTCCATTCATTGGGGCACCAGAGTTGCCGGAAACAACCCAGATTACTGTTGGTTGAAGGCGGGATACACCCTGGACAGGTCGCCAGCCTGTCACAGAGCCCATAGAGCTGGAGAAATCGCACACGGTGGACAGTGCAGCGAGTTAGCGAGCTCCGCAACCTGGGGTTTGGTAGAACTAGCATGTGATGCCGTCCAGGCTGCCGGTTGTTGGGCAACAGAGCTTGCTATGCTGACCTGCTAATTCTGTCACAGGGGGCGCAAGTGCTTTAGCTCCTTAATGTTTTTCTTATTTTTATTGAAACAATAATAAAAAGATCCCCCAATTTTATTTTATTTTTCCCCTCTCAAGTTTATGTTCAGGCTGGGCCACAGACAGAAGTAATGTTTAAAACGGCCAACAGGAGTGAATAATACGGCAAAAGACTCTTAATGGTGAACCCAGACATGGTGACGTGCTTTCCAGCGCCTCTGCAGAACTCTCCAAAACATATAAACCGAAGCTACTCGCTCAACATCATCCATGTTTTCCATAATGTGAATAAGAATGAAGTCCAGAAAAACTTTGGTGGTTGCTCCCTGGCCCAGTCGTCAAGGCATCGAGCAGTAAATTAGACGCATGTCAACAAAGAGGTGGCAGAATTTGATGAATAAATTGCATCCGGTGTAAATGCATCATTAGAACGGCTGGATCAGGAAGGGTTGTGTGGTGCTTTGTGGTAATCCACCTTGTAAGATATAGAAATAACATGAAATCTGGACAAATACATGCTTTAATTTCTATTTAATATATATATATATATATATATATATATATATATATATATATATATATATATATATATATATATATATATATATATATATATATGTATTCGATTAAACTCCACCGAAGGGTTGATAACCCTCAGGGAAAGATGAAAGATTAGTGATGATGGAACGATCAGAAAAATGACTGACTCAGAAAACACACATGAACGTCAGAAAACAAAAAAAACAAAAAACTTCCAACATCACTATTACGCAGAATAACTTTGTGCACCTAAATGAAGGTCAATGTATTTGTGGTGCATCATCTAGGATAGATAGTTTAACGGGTCGCGTATGACCCCCAGGCCATGGGGCCATGGCTTTAGTTTAAAAAGTTTTACATCTGAAAATGTAAGTAATTTGTTCAGAATGACTCAAAATGAGGACATTTTCCTCAAAATGGACTTCCATACTTATGTAAACTATGAATTGATGCACAACAATTTTTAATATTTTATTACACATAGCCAAACATGGCAACTACTGAATTTGAAAATGAGTTGGTGAGACTACAAATGTCAAAAATTGGCTAAGATTAATTAGAATTCAACAGATGGGGCACATGGATAGAAATATATAGACAGTTTTATTCAAAGTACTGTAAAAAATAACTCCTGAGAGTATAATGTGACAAACAAAACTCTCCTCCATGTCTAAACTGACATAATTATTTCTTTGTTCAATAACTCAAATGTGTGGGTATTTTTGCATTGCTTTAACCTTGTCCCTATTCAACTGCATAGTTTGCAACCACAACCACACACAAACCTTTCATAGCAGTTTTCATGCCCTTGACTTTAACGTTTCTACATCCCCTCAGTACTTTTGGCCTCCCTTTCCTGTCTGCAAACAGCTTCTAGGTACAGTATAATCATACATAAACACTGGGCTTGCACAAAAGTTGACACACCGGAAAACATTTATTATAAAACTAATAGATGTGTAAGATCAAATTACTGTGTTGTGAATGAATCTAACTATATGCCTTTGCAGTGTGCAGTGGTAATGTGGTGATGTAGTTGTTGCTCCAGATCTCTACTGGATACGGTAAAAATAAATGAACATATGAACAAGAAATACCTCATTGTATGAAATATTTATTTTGTTTTATTGCTTATATGAGTCTAATTTATACTTAAAATGCTACCTTGAATGATTAAGAAACAATTAAATACTTTTGTTTTAGTTAAATAACATGGGACCCAGTATGTACTGATAATGCTTCATCTTTTTCAGTCCACACTGACCATTTGCAGACTAATAAGGCTTTCTTTATAGAATGTGTTCTTCTCTCACTTACTCCAAAAGAAAAACAGTTCTAACAGTGCAAAGTTCTAAAAAAAAAAGGGAATCCTTGTGGGATGCAACCAATGAGGTATATAGGCTAGAGTCACTAGGCTAGCTTGTTGCATAAACGAAGTTGGACGCCATATTGGATAGGGGGAGATTCCTGTTTACTGCTGTGCAACAACTGCAAAAACAGAGCTGGAAAAGCAAGAACATGACAATTTTATCCTAAATATAAAGTTCATTTTTTTAGAATAATTTGCACTTTTCACAAGAAAAGCTTTTCTATTAAAGAGGGAGGGGACACCAGGATCTATACAGCCAAAATAAGAACCAAATCAAACACCCCAGGAATGGAGATACATGTAAGCCATAATGGTCTTTGTTTAAATTCAGCAGACTAATTCTCGCAGCAGTTCAGAGAGTTTCAAAAGCTTGAACCTTTCTCGTAATTCGTTGTGTCCCGGTGGAAAAACATTAACAAATCTAAACTTATTAACATGAGTTTAAGTAATTGTATTCTTTTGTGCGCATCTGTTCATTTACAAAATATATTTATTCATATACTTGTACAAGAGGCTGCAACACAGACTCACTATTTTGTGTATTTATTTCTGATTTAAAAAACTATTGGTAGATCATTTTACAGTTACAGTTTGAGTTAAATTAAAATTTATAATATCTGATAGAATAGTCCATTTTAATCAATAATTATTGAATGATTTGTATAATTTTCTAAGTAAAAATACACTTCCTTCATTTTCTTTAGAGCATGTATGCAGCTCGAGAGGTAAATATGGACATTTTTCCTACAATGTTTAACTTTGTTCTCCTCCTTGATGTTCCACTTTATTAACTTCCGCTGTGTTCAGGATCTATTTGAAAACTGTTATACATCATTATAACAGTTAGCATGGCCTTAGGCCATTGACTGTATATAAGAATTTCATTGACTGTGAAATATTTTTCACACCAAATAATTAAAATTCTTACCTCTCGTAGTCTCTGTGCGGCTGGAACAAAACTTGCAACTTAAACCGTGAATGGACATTTCTCTCAGTCGCTGTTTGCAAAACGTTCCTGTACTTTCCCCTGCGACGTCTTCTTCTTCTTCTACTGGCTAAATGTAATGCGATATTATAGTTCCAATATTATTTTTATATATTTTACAAGACATATACATTTATATTGTGCCTTTTAACTATTGTGGATCTGCATCTAAAACCTTTGTGATCTTCTGAAAAGAAAAGGAAAAAAAAAAACATCCCAAGTGTAATCTACACAACTGTTAAAATGAAAATTTATTAAATTGACGCCGCGATTTTATCTTGAAATTTCACGTTTTTTAAAGTTCAAAAAGATGTCTTTTGAGCACATCAGGTCTTACAGTAATGGTTTGACTTCAGCTTGAAAATATGAATGAGTTTTGTGAAATGTGTAAGGAATAGACAACTTTTGTAAGTTGAATATAAATACATCATAATTGATTTGTTTCTGTAAACTGATCATGTGCAAGAAAGAAATGGGACTTATTTGAGCACTTGAGTTGGTCTCACTTTTCTTTTTGCTGAGACAATGAAAAGACTAAACGAGGCCTCATTGAGCAACAAGAGACAGAACCATGCATACAAATGACTGAGACAGCTGAGAAAGTAAAGAGAACAAATTGAGACATACTTGATAACTCTGAAATACGTCTCATCTTTCTCTTAACTGAGATCTCAAGAAGAGACAGTTGTGAGAGAATTTTGAGATCTCAGACAGTGCTCACTGTGAGACTTATTTCTCAGGAGAAACAATCGAGACGAGTGAGAAAGCCTGTGTTGTCTCAAACACGTCTCATTCATGTCTAGGAGACGTAAACGAGACAGAAACGAGATCTCATCTTCAATTTTGCTTTGCTATGGGCAGTCAATGCCTTAGGCACTCAAAAAGCTGACAAATGAATTATGTCATGTAAGCCTTTAGATTTTTATCATGACGTGTTATTGCATTTTAATTGGCCAATAATTTAAAAACGGCTTCTTTTGGCACACTTTTTAAAGAAAATTACACAATATTAGCAGTATTTTTATGATCAACATAGACACTTTTGAAACCAAGTGTCTTCTCTAATAACCCATATTAGGTCAGTTTTCTTATTCACAGAAGCAACTTTTAGCATAATTTCTGCACATTTTAATGAGTGGCAAGTTCATTGAACTAAATTTTAGCAACAGCTAAGCTCACACTTTGATAACAGCCACAGATCAGGAATTAATTATTTGGCTGTTTCCTACACATTATCTTTCTTTTCTCCACAAAGGCTTCAATATAAATAGTCAAATACTTGGTAGATTAGATGTTTCGTGGAAGTGCAGTGCAGAGGTCACCTTGTAAGTTTATGACACAATATTGTAGATACAAACTAGAACTCACTTGCGGTCTACTTTTGCATTTTTTTAAATAAAATATATGAGTCTTACATTAGATATCTGCAAAAGCCCTCATAAAGCTATATTTGTCTTAATTTCTGCTGTCAAATGCAGTTAAAAACACCCAAATCCTCACAGATTAACTACATATTGGTAATATATATGTAATATGTGCATTACCATAGAATAAAACATTCAATTACTTACTATTTCTATGCAGATGAGAACTCCGGAGTAAGTCCTGAACACATCCAAACCCAGAGGTAGAGAAATGGTGGCCGTCGGGAAGGAGGTGGCAGCGGGGTCAACTGGGGCAGCGGCGGCGTTTGCCGCGGCGGGATTAGCGGCTGGCTCCGACATTTTTCCCCTCTCCGTGTAATTCTTTGTCTCCCCGAATAGAAAATACCCGTTAAACAAAGGACGGGAGCACAGGTAGAAATTCCTGCGGAGTCATGTGTCTTCGAACAGGTCGGACAGGTGCAGCGGCCACTCCCTGGAAACGGATGCTGCATTCAGGGACGTCTCGGAAAATCCCAGATCTCAATTTCCATTTTGCAACTCAAATACCTGAATTAAAAGGTGTATTATAAACACATTAGAAAAGTGTTTTGGTCTTGAAGGTACATTTTAGTCTGGTGAAGTCAAATAAATCAGTATTCTGTCTGAAATAAGTGGGAAAGCTTGTTTTTGTCCAGGGTTCTAAAAGAAAAGTAATGGTAATTTTTTTTATATTTCGAAATTAAACTTATGAATGTGTCTAATAGACACACGTTTAACATATATGAGCCACTTACTCCATTTTTCTCAACACATTCATAATCAGTAATTGATAGCTATCATTGCCAACTATCTGAGATGTCCACTGTTGTGCTTTTATCAAACGTCCCTTTGCCCTGTTTCAGTGAAGGATAGCAGTTTTCTTATTAGGATTTACTCACTGTTTCCCAATCCTGTTTCTCAATCATCCCTGCCCAGCGTGTTTTAACTCTTTTACCTGTCCAACACACCCAATTCAAATAAATGACTCATTCTGAAGGCCCTGTCGAGCTCAGAAGCTGAATGAGTTTTGTTAGACTAGGAGACATACATAAACCAAACCAAGGAGATTTAAGTTCCTTGACTGTGTTGGAAAGCCTAAATCTACATAGACCTAAACATGATCAAAAACTGCTTAAAAAAATAAAAAAACGAAAGAGTTAATGTTGAAAATGATCAGTTTTAAGGTCTATTTTTTGCAAGCAAAAATCTGCATTGAAGTAAAAAGAAAAAAATGCTTTAGTTTGTTTAGTTATCATGTTTTAATTTCACTTGAGACTTCTAAAGGAACACAAATGTTACTGAATTAACACTTATATAGTGTCATGTCCAATAAATGACAGATTTTTACTGAACTGCTGGGTTGTTATGGTTAAAAAGCAGAGTTTCTTGTGATAAACCGCTGTCAATGATTAGCCTGGGCTTAGATTATATGAGCCAATGTTGATTTAACCTCCAGCAGGTCACTGTTCTTTTTTTTTTTGTGGCCTTTTCTAGTCAAAATGTCTCTATAGTTAGCCACGACAGGATTTTTTTAAACCTTAATATTTTCCATTATTTATGACAAGAGTTTTGTAAAATAAAAAAATATATATATTGTTTTAAAGTTGTTTTCTGCTCTTTTGATTTTTATTTTCTTTTTTAGTGCTATCAACTGGTTGTTTTTGATAAAACCACTTAGCTTTTTACAAATTTTATAATCTTAATTTTACCTTTATTTATTGTGATTTATAGCTAAATGTACTAACTGTTTAACAAACAAAATATTTATGCTAATTTTTACTACTGGATTCACAGATGTTTGTCAAAGGACTGGCTTTGTGGGTTTCTGAGAAAGTCAGTGGTAAACTGGCAGGAACATAGTTGTAAATAACAAACAGGACATTTTTTTTATTTTTTACTTTTGTCTCTTTGAATAATACATCATTTATCATAACATCTACAGGTATTTTTACTTCATCTGTTGTGTTTGCTGCAAAAGAATGATAATCTAAAAACAGATGCTCCCTTTTCTCTCAAACACTTCCTGAAGTGGTATTGGGTTTCTGGAGCAGAGTGAACCTTCTTTGCAGAAAGATACTATCTTTGTCCAGTGTCAACAAAGGCAGAGTAAGGGAGAAGGGAGGACTCTGGGAAAGAATCCCACGTTCATTTTTGGAAGGAAAACAGACAGGTACATAAACTCATCTGCTGACATCTTATTGTTCAGTCTGGATTTGTGAGCTTTGATAATAAATTATCCCAATGGAAACACCACAATTAAAAAAAAAAAAAAATAGGAGGGGGGACAAAGTTATAGGCTTAGAGGAGGTGGTATTTGGGGCGTATCGAAATAGACATTTTTTTGCAAAACTGTAATGGAAACACTTTTTTCTAAATAAATTTAGTTCTTGGTATGAAGTGTCTGTCCTGAGCGCTGCACGGCTGGCGCATGAGAGATCCCACGGCGTTCACAGCTCATCTTTTTTTTAATATTGTGTACTTTGTTTGTCCATACAAAGTTGAATATTAATTGATAAATGTTTTTACAAATTCTGCATAACTTACTTTATCAATTTTTTGTTTATTCTTTGGGTTCAGCTGCTGGAGAAATCTCAGTTCCTTCAATGAAACCTTGACCTGCAATGAAGTAGGCAGACTTCCCTTGCTCATGCGTTTCTGTCTTTTGTCTCGGTCCATTTTGCAGAGGTCTTCAGTGAAGTGCGGTCCCTCCCTCTTCATGAAGATGTTGCCTTTTGCAGCTCTCCAGACGTCATCTCTGTGTCTTCTTGCTGTAAAACGGATGATGTTTGCTCTGGGCCTGGAATCAGTGCTCCGTTTGTTTCCCACATGAAGCGCGACATGGATAAAGTCAGGAATCTTGTCTTTTTCTTGAGGTAGAATCCACTGGCAAACACGAACAGTTTTCATTCGACAATTTTCTGTCTCCTGTTCAGGAACTCCATTAAGCTTCAAGCTCCGTCACGCGACTCAGACACGAAGCAATGTTTTTTCATTGAAGATCACACTTTTTTTTTTTATATCCACAATTTCTTCATGAACATTTTGCACCTTTCCCTCCAGCGCATCACTACAAGCATTGATCAAATCAGCGAGAATTACAACAGAATCATCAGACATGGAAGAACTTTGGCGCCATGAGTTTTTTGGCAATCGGAGGCTTAGAAGGAGTGACCGGGAGGGATGGGAATTCCTCCTCTTCATCTACCTGGAGGTTATCAACGGTCATTCCATCGTAGTCGTGGTCAATGCTAGCTGACGGGCATCCTGGCGTACTAGCAGCGTTTGATCTTTTATGAGCTGATTTCGGCATGCTTAAGTAGCACAAACGAGACCAAAGTCTTTTAAGGATCACCTCACAGCTGTTTTTTTCCTCTTTTTGCTCCAAAAAAGCAGTTAAAACCGTCCGAAAAAAGTTTGGGCACACAGCAACAGTGACTTACGTCTTATTCAGCCGCCATCTTGGACAACCCCGAGGGCAGGGGAAGATTTTTCCTGGAGGGAGCGGTTGGCATCGTGCTTACGTCAGCATGTTTCCACCCGCTCATTTTCATGGGTATGGGAGGGGGTGCTGCAGACAGCGCATGTTTTTAAAGGATTACTCTTAAATGCATGAACAGATCAAAATTAGACTTAAAACCTGAAAAAGTAGAATTTTCATGGTAGGGCCCCATAAGTGCAAACAGTGTGAGCCATCTGTTATGAGAACATATTGAACATTAAATTACAGAGAAAAAAAGTGGTTCACTGGCTTAAGAGCAGTCCAACCTTCAAGCCTGTTATTCAACCCCTAACAGTTGGGTTGAGTATTTTAGCTAAAAGTTGTCCATTATTTTTTTCAAAGTGGGGGATTGATAGGCTGTTAAGGGGTTGAACAAAACTGAAGGACATGATTCAATGGTGCAATTTGATAAGGATTCATGTATTGTAACCCCACGCTGATATCTCATGGAATCTTTGTTTACTCCCTCTCCCGCAAGCGTACAGGATCTCACATCCTAAAGTTAACATTACAGTTCGACAAAAAAAGTGAGCAAAATTGGAGATATCCATCCATAAAGTTTTGATCCAGATTCCAGCTCAGATGAGGAAAACAAAGACGTTCATGGATCTGTTTGTCAGCAAGTGGATGAAACAGAAGGGGGCAGAACAGGGAGACTTGAGTCCACCCATTTTTTAAGCTTTTTCAAATTTGGAGTTTTTACTTGAATAAACAAAAGACTCCAAAATTCAGTTTTAATCGAGAATCAATCGCAGGGCTAAATATCACGATATATCGCAATTTCGATATTTTGGTTCAACCCTAGTAGCAACGGTTCAGACTGGTGTAGAGGTATGGGATATATTTTCTTGCCACGCTGTGGGCTTTTAGTACCGATTGATCCTGGTTTCAACACCACAGTCCACCTGAGTATTGTTGCTGACCATGTCCATCACTTTATAACCGCAGCGAACCATCTTCTGATGCTACTTCCAGCAGATTAAGACTCCATGTCATTAAGATGGAATCATCTCAGACTGGTTTCTAGAACATGAGAATGAGTTCACTGGACTCTAATGACCTCCACAGTCACCAAATCTCAACCCAATAGATCACCTTTGGGATGTGGTGGAACGGGAGATCCTCATCATGGATGTGCAGACAAATCTGCAGCAACTGTATGATGTTATCATATCAACATGGACCAAACTCTCTGAGGAATGTTTCTAGTACCTTGTTGAATCTATGCCACCAAGGATTAAGATAGTTCTGAAGGCCAAAGGGGGCTCAATCTGATACTAGCAAGGTGCACCTAATAAAGTGGCTGGTGAGTGTATGTATCTGCACTAACTTACTCTGTCCAGCAGGTGGCACAATCAGCTCATGTTTCAAAAATTCATGAGATGAGAGAGATTAAACAGGACTGTCTCTAATCTGAATGACACATTGCAGAGATAAAAGGAAACTCAGCAATACATACTTCAGCAAAGGGACATCAATGAGGCATGAATGCAGCAAGCATTTTATTAAAGGAAGACATTATGTTTATTCCTTTCAAGAGTCGGGTCAGAAGGACTGTCAAGAGATTTTTTCATTTCAAAATATTTTCGGAAACCAAATTAGAGCAATAGTTTGGAACCCCTTAGTTTGGCCAGAACTGTTAAAACATCAAAAAGATTTAAGCAATCGTCATTTTAATACACATTGTTTTACACATAATAATAATAATTAAGACTGTATATTTATAAAAATACAGAAAATAGAAAGTAACACTTGCCATAGTTAAAAAAGCCTCCTCATGCCGTTGACTTTTAAAATTAAAGTTAGGTGAATAAATTGTAAATAAATTGTATTTAGAATGTGGGTCTGCTTCTCTGCCATCAATTCTGTCCAGCTAAAACACAAGAACTTATCAACTTTAGGCACTTTTAATATCAGAAAACATCACTTGGTTAAATGTGGTAGATCCAAGGACCAGATATATGATTTTTTTAGTTTTTTTTAACAGTTTTTCCATTAAAAAAAAGTGTTTAAACTGGTACATAACAGTAGTACAAACCTTATTTATGAAACCACCTAAGTTATCTTGAAGTTATTTTATTTAGGCAATGAAGCTGCTGCAGGCACTCCTCTTCCTCCGGCTCCTCTTCTTCGGATCTTTAGGAACTCACAGAGGAAATACATGGTGGAGTCACACTCCACATGACTCCATGTTCCTGTGCTTAGCAGCTCCACACAGCTGGAGCTGATGTTCAGGGATTGCCTGGAAGACAGTTTCTCCTCTTGACTCCAGGCTGAGAACCCCAGCAGAGGACTGGAGTCTGCATAAATGTAGCTGCTTGTTTCGTTCTGAAGATGAGAAAAACAAAAGTAAAATCTCTTTGGGACACTACCTGAGTTTAGTTAGCTTTTCTTATCAAGTTTTGTACCACGATTTATATGGTGCCACCATTGTTATTGTCTGTGGCTCATTGAGACTCACCGTGTTCCTGTTTGGATCCTGGATCACTCCAACATAGACCCTGGTCAGGCCTGCCTGATTGACATAGTCCGCCATGAGGTGGTTGCTGGTGCTGGTTTTTGGCATGGCCAAACTGCCCCCTCTCACTTTGCAGTTTA
Organism: Oryzias melastigma; assembly: GCF_002922805.2. NCBI lineage: Eukaryota > Metazoa > Chordata > Actinopteri > Beloniformes > Adrianichthyidae > Oryzias > Oryzias melastigma. The sequence continues at coordinate 15,581,385 of NC_050527.1, forward strand.
CTGAAGCTTCTCTGAAGGTCTTGGCCTCCCTCACAAGGAAGTAGTACATTTCCTCTGTCTCCCTTAAGCCCAAAACAACTGCATACGAATGAAATAATCAATTTATTTAAACAAATTATCGATCAATGAGTGAGTAATTTGCTTAAAATTCAAAATATTTATTAAAAGGCTTTTATTTTGACATTGTAAATAAGTAAATCTATGATTTTCTAATTTTCAGTTCCACTTTAAATGACCATTTTAAAAAAGAGCAAAAATATAAACAACAAAAAAGACGTGTAATACTTGAGTCCAGTTATGGAACAATCAAAGCAAAAAACACAAAAATGCAAGTAAAGCTGTAAAAATACAAACATATATAGTTTTAGCGTACGCGATGTGAAAAGTCAGTAGTGAAAACCAAAGTGAATAAAGATGTTTCTGAAAATAACTTATGAAAACGAATACAAGAATAAAAGACTGCCAAAAATATGGTAGGTAACTTTCTTGTGTGAATACAGTAAGTAAGCTTAACTTTTTTTAAAGGGTCAATCCTGCAAATTCAACTTTTTTGAGCTTTTAAGTATATTATGTTAATTTCTCATGAAAAACACTCTCTAAGCAGTACATCCACTCACACATTTCTGAATATTCCTCTGAAACCCTGCTCATAGAGCACCAGCTCCACCCAATCCATGAAAACGACTGGATCCACACACTGTGATGTCACAAAGTTGGGAACAGCCCCTTCCAGGAGGAGTCTGCACTGCCAGCTCCGTACCCAGGCTAACAAACACACACCCAATTTCTCTGTGGTGATCAGCAAAACATTTTTGTTTTGCAAAAGTTTAGATGTTTGGTTTTGCGAGTGAAACTCAGAGACCGGTTTTAGGACGATTTTGTGAAATGGGTGGCACATACAAGGAGCAAAAGGCGGAGCCTCAGAGATCGAGTCGTCTTACTTCCGGGTAGGAAAAAAGTTTGCAAAAATAACTAATATTTAATTAAAAAACGTTTTTTAGTGTTCCAAAGGTAATATATGATCATATATATGGATATAGTTTACTCTGAAAGGCTTAAGAATAGCATTATACAGGCTGTTTCATAGATTCAGAACAATCTACCAGAACAGGATTTAAAATAAACATAAGTTTTACTCACCATTCTTCATAAAACTGATAGCGTTTCTAAGCTTGCCTACACTGAGATCCAGTTGTCCAACCACGCGTCTGTACCTCCCACAGTCACATGCTGTGCCTTTATGGGGATAAAAGAGGTCATCAGAGCCTATGCATTCACTGTTGGTGATGATTTTATAGTATTTCTATATTTTTAAATTAATTATTCATAGTTAAATATGAATTTCTTTATTTCTCATTCTTTTTAGTTCTATGGAGTTTTTTCAAATAAAGCTTTTAACACCATCAGATCACCTTCAGTCATAATTCATGTACATCTTCCATTCTTCTAGTAATTTTTAAGTGTTAAATTAGATGTTAATTAAACAAGGTTATCATTTAGACTCTTTGAAACCAATGTCTAATAAAATATTTCCCTCTTACCAGGTCCTCCTTTCAATCCATGAGGGCCTGCCATACCTTTGTTTCCTTTGTCACCTATAGAGACATAGATTCAAGGTCGTCAGAGGTCGTCTTCCGTAAAATCATAATTAAAATGTGCAGTGTAACCATGCGTCTTTTTTTCGAGTTAATTGTCTACTGCTCTATAAACCTGTCATGGTTTGGCACGTTCCTGCCCCTCTGTCTCCCCCTACTGGTTAATTCTGTTAATGCTGTGTTGAGGCCTTCTCTGCTGTTTTTCTGTTTTGTCTCTACAAGTGTGTTGGATTACTGGTGGGGTCCCTTGGCACACCTGCAACCCACCTCCTCTCACCCTGACTCTATTTAAGATGTTTTCTCCCAGCTCTTATCAGCGAGTCTGTTGGTGTATTGGTACTGAGCCCACATCTGTTAAAGGCTTTTTCCTGGTTTCTAATTCTAGTTGTCCTCCAGCCTAATCAACCTGTTGGATGGTATTCACCTTTTTGGTAACTCTGACCACCATCCACTGCAGTTTCTGAATTTCACAACCTTCCGAACACAAATGTTTTTTTCTTTATTTGGGAGCAACAATGACAATACCAAGCACCAAATCTAGAGAATTGATAGAAACATATCTGACACAGACTGTAAATAAATATGTATTCAATTCATTTAACTGATAAACAGAACTGCTCTCAACAAAACCCTTTGTGTTGCCTTATTACCAAATAAATTACAATACAACAATGAAAAAAGATGCAATTAACACATTTTTATAAAACAATTACACCCAGGTAGCTTTGAATAAAATCTGTCATCAGAATTATTATATGATAGAATCGTAATATTCTGCAGATTCAAATGGTAATAAAGACACAGCTAGACACACAGTATCTGTTTCACATGGAAATATTAAAATTATTTGTATCTAAATATAAGATAACATACCCAAAAACCTGTCTTACACCTACTTTATGTACAGGCACAGCACAGCAATATCTTTCACAAAACACTTGACATTTGGTTTCCAGATATTTCTATTACACTTTACAAAGCAAGAGAAAATATATATTTTTAAAATCATCTAATTAATTATGAGAAAGGACTTTCAAAAGTAAATAACAACCAGTGCAAAACATCAATAATAGAATTCTACTAATCCGTTTTTTTTGTTTGTTTGTTTGTTTTGTTGGGCCATTCTAAAAACTTTTATTTCATTTTTAGTCAATTTGAGGTGGACTTTGTGAGTTTTAAGGGTTTTGCTGCATTAATCAAAATTTTAAAAGAGCTTTAATTTAGATTTTGTCCACCCCACTCTACCGCAACTGTCACTGTGTTTTACTTTGGCAGTGATATACTACACACCTAATGCACTTAACCTTCTGTTGGCCATAATCTAATTTAGTAATGCCACATTATTTCTCACATAATGCAACAATAATTGCTTTTTTTTATATACAATATTAAACCCTAACATTGATTTACAACCTACTGATTTTTTTCCCCTTTTTCGTATTTTGTTGTCTGTTTTTAATTGTATACATGACTTGCAATACATGACAAGTGCTTTTTTATAATTAAACTTGATTTTATCTTTCAAACTGGTTCCAACATGTTTTTTTTATCCATAGAATATTTACCTAAAAGTTCTCGAAGACAATCCAAATGTTTTTCTGAAGTGTTGGAATCATTTGTGAAATGTGTTTTCACCAGATACACTGGAGATGTGGCAAGAAACATAATTAAATGGAATAGTTGGGTTAAAAAACACTACATTCTATGTACTGTAAAGATGGATGATATAATTTTGTATGTGTCTTGAAAATATACTGGAAAATTTAAGGGGGAAGAGAGGCAATTTTTGTAAACACAAATTTGCATAATTGACATTTATAATGCATTTCTTCTGACCTTTTTCTCCTGTAATTCCAATTTTTCCTGTTTGTCCAATTTCTCCTTTGATCCCTTGTTCCCCTGGGGTTCCTACAGGACAAAAAAGGAAAAATACTTCATTAGATTTAAATTATTCACTAAATTATTATGATTTATCCATCAGAAAGAAAGTTCAAGATGACGTATAAAGATATGGAGCACAGTTATCACATCCAAAATGTGTGGCTTCAAGTCTCAGGGTAAACACGAGAGATAAAAGGTTGATTGATGTTGCATTGGCAGAGCTGCTCCTGCCAGTTTAACTGCCTGCCTAAATGTTCAGATAACAGTCTCCGCTATCATTACAGCCACTTTTTATAAAGTTCCACTTCTCCAACCGGTTTAACGAACAGGTTGACCAGCTGCTGATGGATGAGGAGGATTTCTTACTGACTTCATGCCTCCTGTGGCTCGTTATGATCAATCTTTAGCAGCCAGTTCAAAAGGGGAACATTCATTTAATGGATTATTATTACGTTGTTTTAAAGAGGTTCACACGATTTTAAAGGTCAAAACCAAAAACATGTTAAACGTTAAGGTCTAAAGTGCGCAGTATCACAGAACCATAGCCAACCAATGTATTTTTGAGATGTTCAGATTCGCTGTTTTTTTATTTTTATTATTATTTTTTTTGCACTAAACTACACCATTGAAATTTGAATGCATCATTAAGCATGCATCTAAATATATATATTTTTTTAAATTTACCAAAGCATTTGTTTAAGTTTAAGAAATGAAGACATTTTGAAGCGTGTGTTTAGATGCACTTTTTGGGTTCAAAACTCTCCTGTTCACTTGTAGCTATGCAAGATTTTACCATCAGTTTTGCCATTAAAACTAATAATTAATCCGGCTACATTGACCAATAAAGGACTTTGATTGGTAGTAATGCACGAATGCCTTTTAATTCACAGAAGTGCCAACTGTTTGAAAATTGATCATGGAGGAGAAATGAATAACTGTGGTTTGTGCCCGGCTGGAATTATATAACGGAATAGAGGTGTGAAAATAAAAGTCTGGATCAAGATTCACCAGATTTGCCCCACTTTTTGAACCAAGAAATGAACAGTAGAAAAAGATGAAGCCCCTCCCTGCTTGTCCAGTGTGAACACCTTGAGCAAAATTTGGTGTGCACGTAGCGCCAGGGAAAAGCAGCAACAATAAATCTTGATGTAACTGTTAGAGTTTGCTTTGAATGCATGTGGATGCAGTGTTTGGAGCTTAGTCAATGCTTTACCTTTGAATATTTCTCTAGCTTCCTTCAGCAGGAAATCAAGCAACTTCTTGGTATCCTCAGATTTGTGAGTTATTGGAGCTTTTTCAAGGACATGATAAGGAATTGTTGTTTTTTTTTTTTTAATACTTATGCTTTTTACAGTAGTTGCAAAGTGCAGCTGCTCCATGCTTCTGTATTATGGGAAGTCAAAAAGGAGGAGTAGAATTTACACTGAAATGTGTTATTTTTCACGGTGTTTTTACTGGTGGTTTACGCTGTTTCTTTTCTTTTCATCACTTTTCCTGTGAAAATCAAAAATTAACTAAATGTTCAAACTTTTTTTTATTTCTCTATGCTGCTTAATATCCTTTATACATTTCTTACACCCACTAATATTTGGAATCTTTTTAAAACCCCTGTGAGGAACCAGGAATTACTTTTTAAATCTATTTACCTTTTGATGATCTAAAATGAAAGAAAATGAACATTAGTATTTGATAATTTAAATGTAAAGATCACTAAAAACTTTTGATGTTAAAAACAGATAAAGTTATTCTGTCTGAGATTATTTTTCCCGTGGATGGTAACAAATCTTGAAAACAACGGTTCTGGGCTGCAGAATGTTTAAGCTGCTGAGATGTTTTGTTAAAAAGCAGATATTTAGAAGCTTGTGTGTCTTTTTTTTTTTTTTTTTTAACAGTGCAGTGCTCCATTCTGTGATTTTAAAGGCAAGAAGTCCAAGACCTCATACAGTTTTGACGTAAAGTTAGTGCCGTACATACATTAATGACAATTAAACCAAGTAAAAAGCTGGCGACTGCATCCAGAAGCTGTTCTCCTTTTCTATTTGCTTAAAGCTTCAGTCAGAAGATGAAAAGTTTAACAAATCCAACTGTAAAACACATGTGAAAATGCAGTGGGAGGAAAAAAAAAAGTTTTTTTTTTTTTTTCAATTTAAATAGTGGAATCACAAAAAACTTTGCTATATAACACATTTCTTTGTAAATAAGATGTTGAATGAGGAAACAAATGCACTAATCCTCGTTTTGTTTTGTTGCTATTTATTACTTTCAATCAAAAATCTGTGTTACTGTTTAATAGAACCCTCCACTATCCATAGACCATCCATTATAATGCATAGTTTCATACTCACCGTTGATTCTAAGCCTTTGGAAATCCACATTAGTCAATGTAACAAGTAAAAACGTTCTAGTGGAAAACATCTACCTAATATGTTGATAGAAAATGTGTTAAAAAAACGGCAATTAAAGCAAGATCTCGAGTTTTAGCAGTGAAAATGTTCACGTAAAGAAAACATTGGAAAGTTTGAAAATGTTTCTTTGGGTAAATCATTTGCAAATCTGACCACAAGCAAAAGAGGTATTGCAACATCTTAAGCAGCAAATTCTTTTGTCGGGATTAACCTCATGTACCGTAAGTTTCATATCCTCACGTTTTTTTTTTTTTTTTATATTGTTCCATAAAAGAGTAAATCTGACTTCAAAAGCTTTCTGGAAAATGGAAAAATAACCTTAGGTCTAATTTCTCCATGACCTCAGCTCCCTTGCCAATAGCACACACTGTGGCGTCTGCATTATTTCTGAACAAAGCCCAGTTTACAGTTTCTCCAGGTTAATATGGTCAATGAAACAGATTTTCTTGGCCAACATCAGCAGTCATGGATTCCGTCTAACCTTCAGCAACTCCTTCCTGTAATTCTGTCTACAGTGAAACTAAGAATACATGTGTCATCTGCTGAGTTGCTGACATACTACAGTTACAAACGCATAGGAGCCTTTTTTCACGGCTCTCTGTGAGCGATCAAAAACCCATTTTGAGCGGTCAAATCTGTCACATCACGTCTGCAAAGTTGAAAAGCTGTAAAAAGTTCACATGAAGCAAACACACCACCTCAGATTTGGAGATGACAAGAGTTTTATTTTACACAGGCCTGATGTGAAGTTGTAGTGTTGTGTGTGAATGTGTGTCACTGTGTGCTGATGTTTTTACTGCTGGTTGGTTTGGAAAGTTGTTTCACCAGCTATTGTGGAAACCTCGTAAAGTGGGTTCCCGTCGATGTCTTGCCGCAATTAACAACTTTTTCTTCTGTATTTAAATCTGAAGCCAAACCACTCATTAATTCTCCTTTTGTTTAAGTCCTCCAGTTTTTTTCTTAGATTTGGTGCAAAAATAATGTAAAAATGGGGGTTCATTTAATAAAGAAAAAAAATTATATATTAGAAATATACAGTGGTGGAGGCAGCATATTTGATATGAGGGGACAGAAGACCACAAGTAGAGAGAAACACTATTTCAAATATAGGGATCAAACTTTAAAAATACATTTTTTCAAACTGTTTCATTTATTTAACATGCTTCTTTAAGCATTTACGATGCTGAATTGGATTATTTTATATATATATTTGTCAATAATGACACAAATGTTGATTTAAAAATTGGAGAAGAAAAATCATCTTTTTGTATATGATATGAAATAAAGTCAGGCATGAAAGAGTTAAGATATAGATGATGGACTGATGAATTAACGATTATTGATCAAACATAATAAAAGCTCAGACCTAAACAGCCTTTCTCAGAGGGAGAATTCAGTACCTGAGTGTCCCGCTGGTCCATTTTTCCCAATTTTCCCCTGATCACCCTCTTCTCCAGTCTCACCTTGGTCTCCTAGATTAAAAAAAAAACAGCACAAGAAAATTAATGGGCTCTTGCCTGCAGCTCTTGACACTGCAACATCACAGTTAACTTTGACAAAAGCCAATTTTCTTTAGTGAAAATGTGATACATTGCTCACCGATTATGCATATTTGGAGCTTCGGAACATGCAAATCAACCTCACTTTTGGCACTTTATATTTGAACTCAAAGTCTGGACTTTGTGTTCCACTGCTCTGTTGCTCCTGCTTCTCTAAATCATTTAAGACATTTGTGAACTGTCTGGTTGCTTTTGAACCACAGACTAGTGTCAAAGAAAACAAACTGACATGAAAAGGGATGTTAAAGTCTCCCATTGACCATATATTGACCTATTTCAAAATCGCTCAGAGTAGTCTTATAGTAAATAAAGGTTATGCTGCTTTTAGCCATAATAATAATAATAGAAAAAACTGTATCCTTTTTAGGACATGCAAAAGTTTCTTTAGAGTGGCAGAGGTTCACTAGAAATTTGTCTCTGAGTTGTGGGTGTGACTTTTGGCACGGAGCTCCTGATTTACAAAGATTGTAATAAATAAATACTAAAAAAATACAATTATAGGATTCCCTTTTTTATGTATGTCCTCCATCATTAGAAATAGTCCACAAAAACATGTTAAAAACACCATTTGATTAGAGTAGGTCTCTATCATTTGTTGCATATATTGACACTAAAGCATGAACCACTTGAGTCGAAACAGCTGCTAGGATGGAGGTGGGATCCTGGTAACCCTCTGAGTTTGCATGTCTGGAGATAATCACAATGTAAAGTGATTTTTCACACCAATATTTTAATAATAAGTGTTACATTTTTCAATTGTTTACACTAACCAAATCCAGCCAAAATGAATTGCCTGTTCATGTCATTTCTGTGAACCTACGCTCTGATTTCATTACACATAAACAAACGAATGCCTCCACCATCCTGCCAGCTTTGTAAAGGATGATGCTGGCAAAACAATTTAAAAGTAAATTAGTCAGTGTACCAGTAAAAGAAATAAAAGTCGGTTTGCTCAGAGTTAAAGCAAATAATTAAAGAATTTTGGGAAGCCCGAAACACAGAAAGAGCACGTCCAACGCCCAACGAAATATGCACCCAGAGGCTGGTTCTGCGGCCGGTGCTATCTGGATGAGTGTAGAACAAATAATCAGTTCAGTCTTGTGGCAGCTGTCTAAATACACTCTGACACAATGGGACTTTCTGGCCAGTGCATAAAAAAATCAGTGTAAATGCTGAGAAACTAGACTTAGTGTTAAAGTCACCCCCTTTTTGGAACTCATGCCCCAACATCAAATGTCTGTGCTTTCTGAAAGCTGACAGAAAAGTCGTGCTGTTTTTCCTTCTGCAGCAAAGAACTGTGAAACTTGATCAACCTTTTGACTTGTGATGGATTTTTTGCCATTTCTGACGGCCACCGCCTTGACGAAAATCCCAGGGGGGCTCCATCTGAGCAGAACCCTGGATGTTAACTGAGAACTCACCAGAAAGAAAGAAAAAAAAAATAGCGGAGCTCAACTCTGAATTTTATTAGCGCTGTCAGACTGAATCAGCAGGTGAGCAAGCTACTGGATGTTGTAAAATCAGAAACACACACACAGGGAGGCATTCCCTTCTAGTTAATGAGTAGGTAGACATGCAGCTAATAAACCACAGGATAAACTAGAATGCTGTTTTGCTTACCATCACATAGAGAAGCCCTGAACCACTGGAGGTTTTCCCTAAGAAAACCAAACATTATAACAGCTCAACTTCCTTTATACAGTGGAATGTGCCCGTTTTCCTCAGATTAAACGATTAAAACGTAGACATTTACATTTAAAACTCCTGTTTTACACATTTTTGTGTGGTTAGTTTTAGAAGATTCACAGATACGTCTTAACCTACCTTTAGCTCCTGGAATTAGAGTATTAGTGCAGACTTCTGTAGAGGAGATGTAGCTGAAGGAAGCCAGAAACACACAAAGCAACAACAGCCGAGACATTTTCAAATCACAGAAAATCTAATTTTTGAGGGATTTTCAGTAGATGGTTACAAATCCTGAAAAGAACTACGTTGAGAGACGATTCCGGGGCTACTGGGTGTTTGGCTTTTGTTTATGGGACACACACCCGCCCTCATTTGTTTATAGAGTCTTATCAGTTACTTGACAACATGTCAAACAACACATCGCACTGAACCACATTCCTTTGCATGTCTTTCCCTCCGGATTTTAATTTCATACTCTGACTTCAACTGATTCAACATAAAAAGATTTAATAATCATATTTTAATTCTTATCGTTTTAGCTAAAGTAATTTTTATCACAAAATACAAGCAGTTCAAAGTTTCATTTAAATTTTCTGTTGAAAAGAGCTAACAACATAGCAG
>NC_050527.1:15591194-15599140 GCF_002922805.2 Oryzias melastigma
AAAACTTTGCCTAAATCAGCTAAATCTGCACAAAAATTGCACCAAAATGTTTGCTGCACGCTGATCATGCTCTCTCTTTAGCAACGCTCTCATGCCGGAGCAGAGCAGATCTGTTAAATAAAAAAATGTAAAAAATTAAAAATTGTTTAAACCGATTGCATGTGGTCTCTATAGTGGGCATTGATGCACACTGGTTTTTTTCAGAGACTTTAAACCTTGAAAGTTGTTTCCTGGAATGTCTGGAGAGCTTCTTAAAGAAAGAGACACTGGAGTTTAAGCTGATCAGGCCTGTGCAAACAGTTTTTAAATAGTGGTTTTCAATGTTATTTTAATGATGTTTTTTCTATCTCATGTTAGGATAATCTGTCCTCTTTAGATGTTATTGGCACCGTTTTTCAAAAAAATATAGCAGTGACATGAGCACCTTATGTATTTCAGAGATTTCTATTTTTGGGAAATATTCTAGAAATATTTAAGTATTAATCACTTCTCGCTGATGATAGTTTTGGGGGGGAGGGAGTTGCCTTTAAAAACATTTTAAACCACAGATTAAGTAATGAAAGTTTAAAAAATGTCTCATGCCGCACAGACTTTGTATCAGTGACAGAGACTGAGAGACGTTTCTTTTGGCCTTTTCGGTTGTTTCCCTTCAGCTGGTATGTTGTTTCTACAGTGGAATGTGTGGATGTTGAGAGCTGTGGACTTTGGATGAAACTATTTCTTTGCTCTACATTCAGTACAGTGAACTAAAGCGCAAATCGTCAAACTCAAAAACACTTTGTTATGGAGTTCTCTATTTTTTATTAAATATTTTAAACCAAAATGTAGCCAACGTATGACCTTTATCAAAAAAAAAAAAATCAAACATGTGGTGACAACATTTTCAAAGTTATGCAGCATTTTTGTTTGACTTGTCTATAATTAAAATTGAGAAAGCTTTAAAAAATAAATGTAAAAAGGTGTTCACTGACAGCTGGAATTGGCTTTATGGAAATATGTTTTAATAGATTTCCTTTTGTTTTACTTTATATTTGACAATGTGCACAAGTGTACCAGACAATTGGCAACAATTTCTTTTTAAATCATCCCGTTTTCCAATCTATTTTCTGTTCCTGCTCTGGTCTTCATCCCTCCTGGATGCAACTCTCTAATTGCTAACAGCTTCATTATGTTCACCACATGGCCTTTTACTTGGTCCATCTGCTGTTTGGCTGCAGCACTGTGGATCTTTAATCACTTTCTGTCACTACGTCAAGAGTAAAAAATTAAATTGATATTATTGCTTCAAAAGGGTTATGATTTGTGTGTTGCTTTAATTAATAACCATCACTTAGTCACCAGATTTCTATACCACCGCTTAAGGAAATATCTATGAAAGTGACGATTTATATGAATGTCTTTGTGGCACACAAACAAATCGGTTTAATTGTTTAAATGTGGTTTAAATTGCCTTGCTAAGAGAGTGATTCACACCCCAGGATTGAGGGTTGACTTCGTACAGGCAACCACAAAGCAACGCCGCTTTCGCTGCTGTTTGCAGTCCACGCTGTGAGCAGGTCTGAGTCTTAAAACAGCATAGTAGCACAAACTGTCCACATGTGAGTCAGCGCAAACAATCTTTCAACAAACACTTCGGCGTATAAAACTTTTACGTAACCTCTGCTGAAAACTGTGGTAATTAATGTAAAACATGTGTCACAAATGGGCTGCGCTGCTGGCATTTCCTGATCATTTCCAGAGACTTAAGCCCAGGCGAAACCCTTTTCCAGAAAAGCGAAACAATAAACAGCAGTGACAGAGGCATACACACCAACAGCTATGAGCTTTCTTAAGTGTGACTTTTTCAGGAAGTGAATCAGCTGGTTTTCAGCATGACAAATTCATCTGTTCTGTCAGATCACATTATTGTTCCAATTAAAAGGTTATGTTATGCTGTTCAAGAGGAACTGAGAGTCAAACCTTTAACCAACAGTTTCATCCGTCCTCAGAAAGCCTAAATACAATGTGGTCTAAAAAGGCTTAAGGCTTAGAGATGGATGTACCTCCATCAACATCAACAGACATGGGAAGATTCATAAACATTGTTAGCATACTTACTCGCCTAAATATATTTTTATTAAAAAAGTCCAATTTGCCTCAATATTTAAATCTATTTTTTGTCTTGTTTTTTTTCTTTAATAAATTTTCAAGTGAAAAAAAAAACTTCCTGACAGAGCATGGACTGCTCTTTTTTTCTTGAAAAACAAACTGCATCCACTGCTCAGTACAAAAACCCCTAAGGAATTAATGACTTAACTGTTTTTCACAACCAAAAAAACTTTAATATTTTTGTAAATTCGTGATTGTTTTAACTTTTTGACCAGTAAATCAGAGATACAAACTTAATTCGGTGCATCCTGAGACAACCACACTATGTGTTGCTGTACTGCCCACCTGTGGTCTGTGTTTCTTGACCTTAAATATTCAAAGTGTACTTCGTTAGAAATGTGCCAGATGGAAACAAGGTTACTGTGGGGGAAACAAATACTGCATGGTGACGCTTTACAGCAGAAGGGTCAAAGGGCAGGGATGTCCAGCGTCTGTATGGCTTAGATTAGCAATTAGCTATTGTTTATATTTTATGACTGGTTCAATGTTTTGGTACAAATATTGGTGCAAACCCCCATTGAAACAACTGTGTTGTGATATCGGACTTCATAAATAAAATTGAATTGAATAGTTTTATTGCAAAGTTTAGCTCATAAACAATCATGGATACCTTTCTTTGATGTGATTGAGACATGATTGCTAGAAGACGTAGCAAAATGACGCAAAATACACATAAATCTGATAAATGTGAATTTTACAATGTTATTTAAATTACACATACATGAAATACTGGCTTTCATGCTAAAAGACATTTGTTTCTTGAAAAATCCCCATTAATTTGTTAAGCTTTAAGCTAAATCCTTAAAAAAAACTGCTAATAACAATTAAAAAAAGAAAAGCACATATTTGATTTTGGGCCAACCTGAGACAATGAGCTCCCTGACAGACTGATAAAGACCAAATAACCTTTTCTCCTCCCACGACTTATCCCCCCTCTGCATTACAAAGCAACCTATTAAAAAGTTTTCCATGGTTGCTATCTACAAATGTGTTGATAGACAAATTTAACCTTTAAGCGACTCAGATATTTAAATGTGAAGATTATAGTTCTGAACGGTGCACATCTGCCCTGGCTTTCATATTGTTTGGCTCGTTTGAAACCGTTTGCATGCACACATCTCTCCTCTTCAAGCTGACAGACAGGATGTGCAGGCTGGGAAGAATTCTTGTTCGGACATACATGTTTGCTCTCTACACAGATGTGGATCTGCAAGCTTTTAGCATGTTCTGTAACCCAGAATATTTACCCAAATTTAACTGGAGACCTTCACTGTCAAGCTGCAGTTCATTCCCAGTAGCTTGACATTAAAAGAGGAAGTGCTTGAAGTTGTGTTAGTTTTAGAAAAGCTACAGTGCATACAATGGGAGTTTTTTTTCTTTTCCGATGTGTTATGTTGGTGGTCAAAGCTGAAAATTCCCTGTTGGTTCGTGGCTTGGAATCAGCTAACTGACTAACTGCCCTCTTCTTTCTCAGAATCTGAACACAACAGACAGTTGTTTTCCAAACTCTTGGCTCTCTATCTCGGCAACTTTTTTTGATTTATGCTTCATCTCATAAATTCTTTGACACATTGTCTGCTTTTCCCATGACTACAAAGTGAGGAAAGTCAGTGCAGGTCTGGGTGAAACGTGCAGAGCGCTCATAAAAATTGCAAGATTCCAAATGAAAGGTTGCATCTTTTGGCAAGACTCTGGACACATTGGCATACCCTCAGAAAAGCAAAAAATGTGGATGGAAAAAGGGAATTTTGGGAATCTCTTCTTAGATGGTTGCCCTTTTAAGGATAATCTTGAAATAAAAGCTGAAAAAATTTTTATATCTGACTGCTAGCTTAAAAATAATTAATTTTGCCTAATAAAATGGTTAACTATGACTGCTAAAGGCCATCCTAGATTTCTTTAGCTGCGCTAAAGACCTTTTCTCAATTTTATTCCTACTAAACTTCCTTTTATTAAATGACAGATTATTAGGAGTTTGTCTTTTCTGAGTTCTCAGACCCCAACCAGTCAAGGCAGAAGGTTGCCCTTGTAAAGTCTGGTTCTGCTGGAGCTTTTCCTTTCACAATCACCCAACTGCTTGCTAAGTATAATTAACTGCATTCCGTAGATTACTAATACAAGCCAAAAAAATAATAATTAATCATGAAAATTGAATTTTATTGGAATCACATGGAGCAAATAAACTTAACTTTAAATTCCCTGGAAGGAAATGCATTATAAAAAGATTTTTAATTTGTCTTTGTTTTATGTGTTTAAAGACCCACTTTGAACAACTTTTGAGTTCATTTAAATGTTTTCCTGTTGGTTTTTTAACAATGGTTATCGATCTACTCGTCTACAAGTGGATTCATCAAACAGAGCAGAAACTTGTGGTCCGCTGATTGTAGCTTCTACATTATAACTACAAGTTTTTTCAGACTGATTTTTTAGTCTGCTTTTGATTCACAGCAATTTAAATGAAGAAATATTCAGAAATGCTATTTTAAGCCTAATTTTCTTTAAAAAATCTCCTTCATCATGAGAAAATGCCACAAGAACACGTCAAAAAAATGATTAAAAAAAAAACACATTTTTCTATGATCTATTCTTTGTGAAGCTCACAGTTGTGCATCGGAACTTTATTAGGTAACTGAATGGAGTTCTGGATCAGTTCCTAACAAGAACTTAGGACGATTCAGCTTCTCCCAAGCATATCTAAACATATCTTTGTATGGAGGGAAAGAAAGAACATCTTGGGTATTTATATGTTCTAACTTATTTTAGAAGTGGAGGATCCTGCTGCTTACTGAGAAGATTAAAAATAAATGCTTCAAGTCAAAGTATCTTAAATGGTGAAATAAAAACGTTTAGAAGTGGCTGATTGTGAAAATGGACAGACAGATCTGAAGTTTATAAAACAAAGCAAAAACTGCTAGATGGGGTAACAGAGCAGTGGATCAGGAGGAATCCTGGAAAGATACTATTAAAAAAAGCCTAAAAAGAAATCAGATGACTTTCTCTGAGGGTTTTTATTTTTCCAGAACCAAAATATATATATATTTTTATTTCTACGCAAGGATTAACGAAACTTGAAAAGACAAGAATTTGATGTACTGACTGTCATAAGGTGTTAATAAATATAGTCAGGCTAACCTACATTTATACCATTGCCATAATTTACTTGTTTGGCATTTTGTTAAATGTAATTATTTTTAGTATCTTTCTTTCTCTTTTGATATTTGAGTGCACGTAGAATTATATCTTTTTAAAATTAGACTGATTGTTATGTTTTTACTCATTCTCCATTAATAATAATTAAATTAAAAGTTATTTTCACAGTAGTTTGACATTCTAAATGCAATGATACCCTTTGTTTTCATATTCCAATAACAACCATATCAGCTCCTCTTTGACATTCATACATTGTTCTGTAACACTAGACTAGCAGAAAGCAGAGGATGGGAAGTCCTTTTTGTATACTCAGAGGGAGTTAAGGAAAAGGTCTTCTTTTTTTGTTACTCCAACTATTATTTTACTAATAATTCAACCATTAATTTCCCAAACTCAAGCTTACATTTGAACAGTATTTGGTTATAGGAGATTAAATTTCACACTCTGATCTCATCTAAATGAAATTAATTCCATGAAAATACATGAAAATTATATATTTAAGACCACAGATGTCTAAAATTTCTTTGTGACATTCTTACAATACACATTTTTCATTTTTAATCAAAATTATATATATATATATAGCTTTGATATAAATACCTGCACAAAAACCAAACATCCTGTTCATCCTCTCACTGAAATGATGATACTTTGTGAAGCAATTCAGTCTGACATTTGTTTGACATGGAAACAGAATGGAGGAAGTAATGCCTCTGTGGTTGAGTGATAGATGGGTATTTATGTCTGCCCTCAGCTTTGCTGACTTTGGTTCGACATCCAGCGTCTTCCAGGAAGTGCTTTTCTCAGGGAAGTATTCACGTAAAGGCAAATGTTTGTTTAATTTAGGCATGACTAGTGGCTTTTACATGTTCAAAACAAACTGATTTGTGCAAATCTCAAAGTTAAACAACATTAGTTCCAACTTTTCTCGGCCAGTAGTCTTTATTGCGAAAAAACTGTTGAAATTCAACAGATGCTTTGAATTTACTTGTTTTGTTTTTATATAAATAGTATTCTAGGTTTCGGTGTGTGCCTATATCATTATCTCCAAATGTCCATTCCA
Source organism: Oryzias melastigma (assembly GCF_002922805.2). Lineage (NCBI taxonomy): Eukaryota > Metazoa > Chordata > Actinopteri > Beloniformes > Adrianichthyidae > Oryzias > Oryzias melastigma. Next base: position 15,597,556 of record NC_050527.1, read on the forward strand.
CCAAATGTCAGTTTTACTGTTTTCAATTTAAACCAAATGAGGACAAAAATTCAGTTGTCCTCTTTATTTTAAAATTAGTTCACACATCTTTTTCCAACCTTGCTATATTGACTGTCAGAACATTTACCTTATGGCATTGTCCATTCACTGGAGTGAAATCAGTCACACAAAAACATCATTTTTGCAGTTGGATTTTTTCCCCTCAAGATTTTAAATCATGACTTGAAGTTAAACTTAGTTTCCAGACAGTTTTGCCTTCTGGATAAAACATTCAGAGATAGATTGTTGTAAGCAGAAGCAAAAGTCTACTTGACTCGAGCCAAGTTTAATGTTGTGTTTGCTACTGTTGAGAGAGGAAGCTGTGAGTTCATCTTGTGAGTCCGTCTGGGTGTCTTTGTGTGTGATCATAGCAGAATGGATTCAGCAACTGTTGTAAAAACGTCAAGGACAATTTGGTAGAGTTTTGTGGATATTTATGTCTGTCTGGGTCTGTCAGTGAAACAGTTTCCAAACTTCATACTGACATCTTGCTGGGTTGTTATAACGCCAAACTAGAGACACAATGGTGCAATGCAATTCACAAATGGACCAAATCTTTCTTGGACTCTCACAAATTGTGCGAAAGTTGTAGTAAGTTCTGAAATTTGAGCTCAGATTAGTCTGCAGTTCATTGATTTATTTTCATCATACTCTTAGCTTCACCCTTTATTATTTTTCTCACAATAAGCTACAGATACATGTGACCTCTGTTAAAGAACGCTCATTTATCTAACGGAGTTCACACTAGACACTTTTTGTTTCTTCCTCTGTATCTACTGTTTAACGTAACGTAACGTCATCCATTCGTTACTACTAAATCTGAGTCCCTGATTGGTCAAAGCTCACCTGGTTATGCTTGCAAAGCAGATTCAATGGCTGTGCATTTTGGATGTAGAGCCCAAAAAATGGTCATAGAAACTTAGCAATAGTTTTGAACGTGGAAGCCCAAAAAAACAAGCATGGTGCAGAGGTAGAGCAGCTGACCTCTGATCAGAAGAAGTTCAGAAAAACGTCCTGCAAGTGTATAACTTTTTTTTGATAAATGTGAGGTTATTTTTTCAAAATTGTAATGTTTCATTGCAAATTCATTGTGCACAATTTTGTAGTCAATGGAAACGCAGCCAGTAAACATTACATTGATCCTGAGGATTATGGGATGGTGTCAGTTTGTGAATGAATGGGTGAGTGAGAATGTGACGGTAAAGCAGGGGTGTTAAACTCAATCGCACAGGGGGCAAAACACAAAACACACCTTGGGTCGCGGGCCGAACAGGATTTACATTTATTGAACACTAAAACTAAATTTTTAAAACTTTAAAACCATAACTTTTGAACATAATTATCAGCTAGATATATAGCATTACCTGCGATAATGCTAGCATGAATGCTGTAAACTGAATTTGGCTGCTGAACATGATAGTGTTGACAGCTGAAGATGCTGGAATTAACTGTTAAAAGGGCTTAGCCTGATTGCTGAAAACGTTGTAGTTGATGGCTGAAATCACTGAAGCTAATGGCTGAAAATCCTGAAGCTAATAGCTGAAAA
>NC_050527.1:15599212-15607524 GCF_002922805.2 Oryzias melastigma
AAAACAGCAAGCATCTAGCTGAAAACATGGCTAAACTTCAAATTATGCTAAAAAACTGAAAAAGCCTAAATTAGCCAAAACAGCTAGCATAGCTGAAATATTAGCTAAACTCCAAAATAGCCTAAAAAATCTTAGTAAAAGCCAAAATAGTCAGTAAAGCTAGCAGAATGCCAACTTTTAGAACTTTAAAACCACATCTTTTTAACATAATTATGAATAATCAAAAGGCAGGAACATTATTCCAGAATAAATAAACGTATGCCTTAAATAACTTTCAATATTTTACTCTCCATAAAAATATATTTTGTCAAAATATACAAGTTAGAAATGAGCCCAAAATAACATCGGGTCAATAATAACAATAAAATAAAATGATCAGGAGGGCCGGATAGAATTACCCAGAGGGCTGGATCCGGCCCCCAGGCCTTGACTTTGACACATGTGCTGTAAAGCATTTTGAACCTCCCAAGACTGTAGTAAAGTGCTGTATAAGGAAATGTACACCATTTACTATTTTTACCATTTACTTGCGATGACATAGACTTTTCATTGGAAGTGGTTACTTACTGATTCTGATGCAAACAGTGTTAGAAAGCTCTCTGATTTTAATGAATGGAGGCCTGAAATGAAGTGGATCATAATAACAATCATAACTAATTGAACTTCGAATGATAAACTGAATTGAACTTAAAACTAACACATGCATGAAAGTGTTAAAACACAGCCAGAAAAATCAGGAAAAATGTGACAAAAAGTAAAAATCCCTAAATTTGAATATGCAGAGGAAGCATAAACAAAAGGCGAATGTGGCGATATCAAATTACTACCAGGAGTTATCACTGGAGATGAGCAGAAATAGAAATGCAGAGGAGTACAGGGAAAAGACTTGATACAATAGGTAATTGATTGATTTCAAGCAATAAAAAATAAAGAAAATACAAAAATAAAGACACATAGATATATCAAACCTATTTAAAATATTGCTGAACTAATTAAAAAACTAATAAAAGAACATGACAGCATCTTTTTGACATTATTATTATTCCAAACCATAGATAGACATATTGCACTTACATATATTACATTAAATTAAATATAATGATTGTCAAAATAGTATGATTAGATTATTTATAATAATATATATATGTATTCTATAATATAATACATAATGACAATAATAATAAATACATAAACCTCCTAAAAATATGATCTTTTTGCATCAGCTCAGTTTAAAATACCAAGATCATTACATTCCTAAATGTGCTTCATTTCAGCCCCTTCTGTACTTGTTCCCTCTGCTTTGCAGAATCCAAATGTGAACATGTAACATTAAAATCAATGTGGCGTGTTATTCCATGTGGGGGCTGACTTGTTAACATTTTCATAGTTTCCCGGAGAAAGTACGGGGAGGAAGTTTGATCGGCTTCCCTGATCCCTTTCAAACTGAAGTCGAGTACTTTTCCTGTCCAGGGTTGTGAACATGTCGAAGGGAGTGGTGTTCTTCCATGCCTCTACATGTTTTTTTAGCTACTGTGGAAAGTAGAGATTATGGGTCAGATTAATGGGCACCTTGATTTTAAACAGAGATAGAAAGACAAATGGACAGAGGTAAATGAGCAGACATTCAGGCAGACGTTCAGGCGTTCACAGAGGACGACTGTCTAGAGGTAATAGAGCATTTGCTCTGCCACCACCCTGATGAACCCAACCCTGATATCAGCCTAAATCCTCATGAAGGGATTGTGAGTAAATCTTTAGTGGTGTCCCACTTCACGTGTCATCTTTTGGTCTATTTCAAAAGCGTTCCCAGTGGTCTATTAATTATGATTATGGTGATTTTAGCCCCCCCAAAAAACAAACTTGTTGTTTTCTAGAACATAGTTTCTGCAGAGTGGGAGGAGTTCATTAAAAATTCATCTCTGAGTTGTGGGCGGGACTGTTGCCGCAGACCAAGTATGCCCCCACTTCCCATCATCCATCTATTTAGGTGCTCTCCTGCAACAGCCCATTACATCCCCAGCATGACATCACAAAAATGGCAAGAGTCGTACAGTTTTGAGCCAGATGCCAGCTCAGACGAGGAAAATGAAGATGTGGCTGTATCGGAATGGAGCAGAGCCTCAAGCTTGTGGCCCGTCCAGCATAATGTCTGTCACAAATACAATCTTTTTCAAACTTCAGTTTTCCATCTTCATCTGATTCACAACATTTTGAATAAAAAAAAATACTCTGAAATTTAATTTTAACTCCAATTTCATTAATATTGTTCCTCCATCATCAGAAAAATGCCACAAGAACATATTAATATCAAATACACAATTTTCATTAGAGTGAAAACTCCAATCCCTCCAATCGTTTTTTCTCCTTCCAAATGTTATGTAAAAATTCAGTTTCCTTTGTACCTTTGTTTTTCCTTTTTATTTGAAAATTAAGACAGCAAAATATGTTTTAATACCTACTCATGCGACAGATTATTCCAGAAGCAACTTCAAAGTAGATAACTGTCTCCTCCTTGACAACAAAACATTGTTGCAGCGCCACCCCAACACTGCTTGCGTTCACAGACACTGCTGCTTTCATCCCTGTAAGCAGCATTAAAAGCTTTTAATCCAGTTCTGATCTCCCCGAGATTATAACACCCTTCTTAATCTAACCTCTAAGGATTTAAGGCGAGGCATGGCTAGGTAAGGCTGATTTATTTGTTTAGTAAATTAAAAACTAGAGACAATTAAAGGGCCTAGTGATTTACATGGGAAAGAAAAGCATCTGTTCTTTAAAGCCACAGCTAATTACATGAATAAGTAACTTATGTTAAGTCGTGCATGAAATCTGAAATACTAATTTAAAACAGAAAAATGTGAATTGAAGCTAAAGTGTAGAACTAAAGTGCAATTATGAAAATGCAAACTGATAGGCTGACAGTTTTCTTTTATAAATTGCATCCAACTCTCTCTGGAGTGTGTATCAATTGTGCAAGCATCCCTGTCTCACTCTCAATGAATTGTAAGATTATACGGGGAGCCGTAAGCCGCAAATTGTTGTGTGCAAGTAGCTGCCAATATCAAATAATGTGAGTCAGATGGGTGTTGAGAAAACCACCTCTGGAGTTCACGGCGTTTCTCAGGACTCCACCTCACAACTCCACCTCAAAACTTGGGATGTTGTGGTGTTTTTACAATGTGCCTCATCCAGACCTGTGGTTGCACTTCAATATTAAAAATCCTTCCTGTTCTCCATGACTGACTTAACCTTGAGCCGGACATTAACTGCACCTTTGAGCTTGGAAACCAAATGTGGTTTTAGTGATTTTTAATAAACCTAGACGTTTGTACATTGCACAACTTGGTGTAGTTTTACCTTTGCAAAAGTGTCCCTTAAATGTTTCAATGAAATATATTTAATTTGATGGTGTTTATCTGAGGGCATCTGCATGAACATGACTGTGGTGTTACCTAAAAAATACTGCTAACCGCTTTGTTTATTTTACATTTTGTGAGGCATTATGACCACCAGACATAACAGGCAGCCAAAAGAACAGACAGACTGTGGTGCTAATCTACTCGTCCCCTGCAAGATTAAAAGATGTGGAGAGCAAAACCAGTCTTTCTTCAGAATTTGGCTGTCTAAAAGCACTGAATTAATACAGAGCTGCTCAAAAGTGTGTGATTTTTAAATATTCTATGTTAAAGTCTCACTCCAATCATATTTTAATCTAGTGAAAAAGTGGTCTTTTAATTATGATTATGTTGTTTTTGGACAAAATCAAAAAACTTGTGTCATTTTCTAGGACATAATTTTTCAGAAATGTGAGACTGTTGGCCTAAATGGCCGCCCCCTTCCCAGCATCCCTGTGTTAACATCCTCTCCTGCTACCTTACAGCCCCTCACAACCACAACCTGACATTAATGGTGTAACAAAAGCGGTGAGTAATATTGGAGCTATCCAACCATACAGTTTTAAACCAGATGCCAGCTCAGATGGGGAAAACAAAGACGTACATGGAACTTGTCATCTACAAGTGGATGTGGCATGAAAAGTCCCCCCGCCACAGCCACAATTCTGCCTCCATGAGTGCTCCTGTAGTCCTGTGCACTCGTGGAACCACTCCTGCTCGCTCGTGGAGGCATTCCTCCATGCGTGCAACAACTCCTGCCTGAGTGAAAAACAAAAAACAAAACAGAAACCTGTGTGTGATTGGCCACTTTCCTATTTGCCCCGCCCTGTTACTGTTGCTAGGGCAATACTGATGCCACAACTGGATCCGTGTGTCATTCGTTTTTCAATGCTAAAAAAATAAAATGAATACAAATTTAAAATTACTATTTCATATAATCAGCATTTTCTAAACTATTGTAGAGAAACAGATACATTCTTTATGTTCTCATTAAAGTATTATACCGAAAACGGACCAAAGAACTTCTAAATTCAAAAGATTTCTGATTCCACTTATGCTTCACCCATAATAAACATTTAAATTAATTTTCTAAGAGTTCCTCTTTTCGTGTCTTCCCCACCCCGTGATCGAATTTTTTTCTTAATGAATTTAAATATTCATTGTGAGTTTACTTCATTTTAGATTTTTTATTTAAAAATGGTGATTTTAAAACTGATTTGTTTTACTACCGTGGTTTAGAAATTGAGAAACAAATAAAGTGGCTTTTCTTCCTCCTTTTCATTTTGAGTTTTGATAAGAAAAATGAATGATACACAGGTACTTTTTTTTTTTGTTTCAATGTTGAGTCTTACATTAGTGCATGGTCCTCCACGAGGGGGCAGAACTAGTTTTACGAGCGTAAGAATACTTTCACAGGCTAACAAGAAAGGTCAAAGAAGCGTAAGAATACTCCCAGGAGCGTGGAGAAGAGGTTTACAAGCGTGCAGGCGTGGAGACTGTCCTGCACACGTGGAACATTCCTTCCGTGAGTGGAGTACGTTCATTTGTGAGTTGCTGACTTTAACGTCTATGTCACACCTACTAGCTTGTTAAAAAGGCATTTTTTCATCCACTGCTGATTCAAGATTTGGATAAAGAATTCAGAAATTTTATTTTTAATAATATAGCCTAAATGTTTAGTTTTATATGCGTCTCCCATCATTTCAAAAATGCCACAAGAACGAGTTAAAAACCCGATTTTCATCAGAGCAGACCTCTAAAAACAACAATTTAATGAAAGCAGAAGCTCTGCCCAGTGCTTAAATCTCTAAACAAACAAATAATTACATAACTGAGACTTTTATGAACTTTGGCCACTTTCAAATCTTAAGAAGCACTTATAACTTGATGGATTAAACAGAAAATGTCACTCTGGACAGATTAGTGTTTCAGAGAATTCCCCGTTATTCCCTTGAACATGCTGTGAAAGTGGTTTGGTTTAAAACGCTTCCAGTTTTTTTTTGCCTCAGTCTCTTGGCAGGTTGACTTGTTTGTCTCACGCTAAGTCTTTGGATGGTGACACACACATGTAAAAGACATTTTCCAACTCAACTGCACAATGACCTCAGCTCATCTTTGTGTTTGAACTCAACATTCATGGGAAAAGTGTGAAAACTGTACGTTTTCTTGAACTAAAATGACAGAGCAACCTTGTAAACGTGACAAAGTTTTTCTTCTAATGTTTTTGTTTGTTTTGTTCTTTTCAATCCAGTCATGGAGAGTTAAAACTGTGAGAAATGAGATTTGATGGAAAAACTGCCAGTATTGTCTGAGGATCTGCAACTCAGCACCTAAAGAATAAAACAAAAGATACTTTACATTGTTTTGGTTCCAGAAACATAATTTCAATAACATGAACCTTTGATTTCTATAGAGTTTGTTCTTTTACGCATCTGGTCACTGCCCCTTTGGCAGAACACAATGTAACCAAACTCTTGACTTTTGACTTGGAATGAAAAATAGCCACAAAAACAATAAAAAGTTGTTGGTTTTTTTCAAACCTCAGAGTGTTTTTCCTTTGACACATCAACATCAGAGTTAGTAGAAACTGACAGAAATGGGGACTTGAGTCACACTGAAAGCCTCACATGCAGAGACTTGAACTATGGGACTTGTGAGCATGTCGTTAAGCTGGCTGTATTTCTACAAGCCCCCAGTGGTTGCTTACACTGCACCTGGCTCCTGTTAGCCATGAGCCTATTAATTAGTTATTAGTTAGTTAGTTAGTCAGGAGGTCAAAGGATTGCTGAATGGTTCCAATGTCATCTAAGCCCTAATGTGGTTCTCCTTATAATGAATTAAAGCTGTGATTGGCATTGTAAGGCAGGCGTTATCTACCCTCGCCGCCCACCTCTACGTGTCATCATCGCTCTCGCAATCCCCCTTTAACCCAACCTCACTTGGAGGTTAAAGCCACTACATGCCCCCGTTCTTATTGCCTACATAGCCGCCCCCTCTGCCTTTTTCAAATTGGTCAGAGCTGCAAGTGACAAATTGATGTTAATTTTTTTTCCAATATGATGGCTTTTATGTTGGTTTTATCTCCATAATAACCATTTTATGTTTTACTCCCCTAAGGATTTTAAAGAGATTGACATGAGTTTCAGAAGAATCAAGAAAAGTACATTAGCAATGGCAGTTATTCGTGAACCACGCCCCCATTCTTAAAATGGTGAATATTCTACATTATATCATTTCGTTTAGCTCTTGATAGGGATCTATGCATTACATTTTCACAACATCCATCCATCCATCTTCTTGACCGCTTCTTCCCTTTCAGGGTCGCGGGGTGCCGGAGCCTATCCCGGCTACTGATGGGCGAAGGCGGGGTACACCCTGGACAGGTCGCCAGTCTGTCGCAGGGCCTCAATCACACACTCATCCACTCTCAGACACACCTAGGGGCAATTTAGAGTCACCAATTCACCTATGAAGCATGTTTTTGGACGGTGGGAGGAAGCCGGAGTCCCCGGTGAAAACCCACGCATGCACGGGGAGAACATGCAAACTCCACACAGAAAGGCCCCAAATCCCCCAGCCGGGATTCGAACCGGGGCCTTCTCGCTGAGAGGCAAGAGCGCTAACCATTGCGCCACCGTGCAGCCCATTTTCACAACATTCAGTCAAAAAAAAGTGCAAATAACAGGTGAAATCCACTTTTGCAAGTTCTTCACTTGGATGCTGTACAAAATCTAAAGCTTCTAATTGCAATTTTTTTCCCTAATTACTTCCTAATGATGCTCATTAAGTTAGGAGACGATTGATCAAAACTCAGAGGACATTTTTTTTTTATTTGTAGCGGGTACTAAAGGTGTTTTTTTTTTTTTTCAGAAAAATCAAAATGGCAACCTCTTCCAGAGGTCAAAGGTAAAAAAAAACTCCAAGGATGGTTGTAGACTCGAGGCATGTGTGGGAAATTTTGTGAAAGTCGCTCAAACTAAAGTTTCCTTTTCCTAGGAAAAACATGACAATTTCAAAATCTAACATTTTGCACCAAAATGGCCGCCGAGCCACAAGTTGTGTGACCATCCCATAATAATTTCATAACTTACTGTAGATATCCCAGACATGTATGTTCTGTTTTTTTGTGTGTATGTTGAAATATTTTATAGAAGAAACTATATGCCTTTGTGTTATTTTAAGTGGATAACATTTACCTTTAAGTAATTCTAAATTACTTTTTTAAGAGAAGGTTCTGGTCCAAATCCTGTCTGAGACCTTACTCTGTTGAGTTTGCATGTTCTCCTTGTGCATGTGTGGGTTTTTCTGGGCACTCCGGCTTCCTGGCTTCCTCCACTAGTCCAAAAACATGCTTCATAGGTAAATTGATATCTCTGCATTGTCCCTATGTGTGTGTGTGTTTGGGTGACCCTGTGACAGACTGGCGACCTCTCTTGGGTTTATCCCGCCTATGTCCAGCATAGGCTCCAGCAACCCCATGATAACAAAAGGGATTTAGTGGGTCAAGAAGAGGGACGGATGGAAGACATTCAGGACCTGGATTTAGTCTTCCATAATAAAATCTCAGACATGGAAGTTCTCAGAGATGCAGGTCTAACAAAGAGCAATAAATGGTGCCAAATGTGATCCCCAATATCCCCAATAGACTTTTAGTAAAACCCTGAGCCCTACCTTGGGCAAAAGTTTGCCAACCTCTGTGGGTGGCTTTGGGATACAGTGGCCCCTCACTGGAATGCTCTTAACCTTTTGCGGTCTTGCTGTTTTTCAGTTCTTTTTGGGGTAATTTTGCATACTTTTTGAAGTGCATTGTATTCTGGATCCTGATAGGTTGTAGACCAGGGGTATTCAAGTCCAGGCCTCGAGGGCCGGTGTCCTACATGTTTTCCAACCAACCTTCCATTGAAGCTCCTTATTGGC
>NC_050527.1:15607608-15607839 GCF_002922805.2 Oryzias melastigma
AGCAATAAATGGTGCCAAATGTGATCCCCAATATCCCCAAAAGACTTTTAGTAAAACCCTGAGCCCTAACTTGGGCAAAAGTTTGCCAACCTCTGTGGGTGGCTTTGGGATACAGTGGTCCCTCACTGCAATGCTCTTAACCTTTTGCGGTCTTGCTGTTTTTCAGTTCTTTTTGGGGTAATTTTGCATACTTTCTTAAAGTGCATTGTATTCTGCATCCTGATAGGTTGT
>NC_050527.1:15607849-15614686 GCF_002922805.2 Oryzias melastigma
AATTAGCAGCCAATAAGGAGCTTCAATGGAAGGTTGGTTGGAAAACATGTAGGACACCGGCCCTCGAGGCCTGGACTTGAATATCCCTGTTGTAGACCATTGTCTCCTGTACAGAAGGTGCTCAGTTTTCCAAATCTTCATAAATATTCAATCTATAATACTGGATGTATTTTTCTACAAAGGTTTGAACTCTGAGGGTTGTTCCTCGTCATGTCATTGTATGCTCTACATTTATTTACTTTAGTGTTTGTTTAAGCTTTTTTTAGTCAATTTTTTTTGTCTTTACTAAATAACCCAAGAAAAAAAAATCATGGGCATCTCTTTTGGTAAAAAATTAAACTCAAAAGCAATACAATTGAAGATAAAACAAATAGCCTAAAATCAACAAAAAGCCAAAATACAAGAAGAATAAAAAGAGCGACAAGCGAAAGAAGGATAAAAAAACAGAAAGGATGCTGTACATAATTTAATACGTGGGCCATGGAGATATATAACCAATATATTTAAAAAGTAAGCCAAGGAGTATTAGGTTAATGTCATACCAAACAAATGAATTAAGCAGAAAAGCACACTTTCTGTGACAACCTGTCATTATATTAATAAACTCTCGTTATGAGATTATGGAGTAATACCAGTGAGAAAAAACAAATAAACAAACAAAATTAGCTAACAAAAAACTAACTACTGTGTTTTTGTCTCGAATTGCAACACTTTACAAAACCGAAGACACACCAAAAACCTCAAAACTTTTGGAGGAGACGAGCGTAAGACCTTGGATAAAACATATTTATTTCTAGAGCTTTTGCTCTACAGCATAAATCACTGACACTGAAAAATTAATTGGTGGTGAATGACTTATAGGATGACAGCAAAAGATTGAAGCTGGAGCCACTGATGTTGTTTTAGGCACGACTAGGCCAGAATGCGTGCCTGTGTGTAAACGCACATGGGTGTGTGCTTGCGTCTTTACAGTGGATTTAATATTCTGTGAGGGGATTCAGAGTTACAATTGCAGTCATCATCTTTTATTCCAGGTACACAGCACAGACTTGTTCACGTCTTTGCTGTGTAATTACAGGAAGACTGGCTTCCTCTACAGTTTCAAAAGCGACTGCACCAAAATCGGCTACATCTATGACAGCAGTGCAAGCGACGGATTGCATTACAGCGTGCACCATGATGTGTGGGCTGAGATCGTGAAGTGTGGTTTCAAACTCTGATTAGTGGTTTAGAAAGGCTGCATGAAATATCCTTCCATGTCGGTTACAGTTTGAAGGACAGAACTTCTCTGCTCGTTATTCTCACATTCAGCTGATAAATAAGTCTGACTGGCAAACTGTTGAATTTTGAATCCAACTGAGGATTTCTCACACTGATACACATTAAATAAAGTCTCGATCATGTTTGCAAAGATTGGGTGATAACGGACGTCTTTCTTAGTATATAATTTAAAAAAAATTAGGCCCAAAAGTTTTTCCACTGGGGAAAAAATGTTCTGACTTCTTTCTTTAGCTGTTATGCTAGGTTCATGTGAGTTAAAGCACCCACTTTAAAAAAAAGTCTATGTTAACCATTGAATGTAGAGACAAAGTAAAGTATGATGTCATCGTGAAATCAGGCCAAATCCGTCACCATTCCTTCCTGATAAAGGCGCCGCCATTTTACAGCCCAATGAAAGTGATTGGTATGAGTCGGTCTGAGTCACATTTCTCTAGAAACTGTTGTTGCCAGTCATGAGTGAGCTAGTAGGAAGTCCACATGTCTTTCACTAAAAGTGGGTTTTGGGAGAAGCTGTCAATCAAATGTTCAAGGTGGGGCCAGCAGGCACCACATGCTTTTACTGAGCAAGAACGGTTATTCTGACAAATAGAATGACAGAGTAAGAACTGTCTATTTCTCAATAGAAGTCTTTGGGATTTTGACGTCTTGGAGCTTGCAGGTATTCCCAGGGGCCTCTGGTCACATCCAAGATGGCGCCAGGGAAAAATTTCGCAACTTTAGCCGGTTACGTAAGCGGAAATTTAAAAAACTTTTCAGAACTACCAGCTTTTAAGCCTTTAAATGTGAATAAATTGTAACTTTCTACCAGTTTAGTGTGCAAGATGAGCTTCAAATGGAACAGAGAACATTAATTGTTTTCTATCTATCAAGTCAATATTAACAAGTGTTTGAATTTGTATAATTACAACTATTTACCTCAGGAGTAAATGCTACCGAAAGGCCCTTTTTATTTCTGTAAATCAACTGACCACTGATGAAATGCCGCTTTTTCTCCGTGAATCAGCTGATCACGTAAGCAGTTAACGGTATATCTCAAAGGGAAAAAAGGGGGGTTCCAATCAAGGACTTCCAGCAAATGATTTTGGGTGAAAATTATGTTTTATTGCGGCCGGCTCTGGCAGGAGGAGGGACTTCTGGCTTTTAAGTTTTAAGCGTCATGTTTTTTCTCTGTGGCCAGATTCTCTTGGGTATTCTCTATTTGGAACACTAGGGTGAAGGGATTAAGAGGTCAATGATGCTAACATGTGTTTCAGGCTTCTGTGTTCAAGACTAGCTATGAACGTTTCTATGACCGTTTTCGGGCTCTATGTGCAAAATGCGGGGCCATTGAATGCACAGGTAGAAACAGGTTGAGCTTTGACCAATCAATGACTCAGATTTAGTAGTGAAGTATGGATAGTGTCCCTTTTCATTCACTCAAGTGCCAGCCATTTAAAAGTTGATCATGGAAGGAAAATAAATGTGTGGCTTGTGCACGGCTGGAATTATGTGACACCAAGACTTTCATGTATCAAAATAGAGCTGTGAAAGAAAAAGTCTTGAGATTGGCCCCACTTGGACATTTCACAATTTTACCAACCTTTAGTGGTGGACATGCACTAGTATTGGGTACTCCAGTATAAACGCCATATGGTCAAAAACGCCTGTGTAGTGCATTTTTCAGCATCTGTGTGGCCAGTGCAAACGTGGTCTAAGCTGTTGGGCAAAAGTCTCTTTAAATTTCTCTATTGAGTTTTGACGTTACATTTTTTCTTGTTGGGGTATATAGAAAAAAATAGTCTACTTTCATACTTTCAATTTAATGTTCCCACAAGATTTCCGTGTATGATGGATGTGCAGATCAAGTCCAAATGTATTCCTCCTGCTTGAAAGCAGGAATTCAGCAGGACATTTCATGGTTAGGAACTATTTTTGACAATGGTGCCAAATTTAGTGAGACACCCAGAGGACAAGATACTGTCTGTAGAGCTGCCAGTTAGCCAGTAAACCACATCATGATGAAATCCTCAAACACTCTGCTGTGGAGGAGTTAAGAATCTTCCCTATGCTGCTGTAAAGCTAGATTCTTTATGAGAGCCTAGAGAAGTACAATCACTTCTTGGACTTCCTTACAAGTGTGGTGCAAGGTTAAATTCATGAGATGTTGGTCCTCTTGGACTTGAGGGCGACCTTCTGTAGCCGTTTACCATCTGTTAGTGTTTTTTTCTGCTTCCAGAGGTCCACCAACATCTTTTTTGTTTTGTTCATACTAAGAGCAAAATTAGAAGCTGGATGAAAGTGGTGTCATCTGGGAATTTAATGGTTACACTGAAGGACAGTCATGATTGTTCAGGCTAAGAAGAAGTGGACACACCCCTGATGAAAGCAGTGTGATGGTGGAGAGACGAGAGACAATTTTCACAGCTTGTGTTCTGTTTGTGAGGAAGACGTCATACCCAGACACAGATGTTGGTTGGTGAAACATCTTGTTTACCAGGATTCTTGGAATGACCGTATTCAAAGCTGAGCTGTGATCAACAGGGATCTTTCTAGTTCTTGGATCCTCCAAAAGGAATCTGGAGATCAGGATGTATGGCATCATATGTGCTACTGAGAGAAAGCTTCCTATTTACAAAATATAAATAAATGAAGATAAAGATAAGATTCTGCCATTCTCTGCAACAATCCAATTGCCATGAGTCATGAGAGATTTGTGCAACACAAACTAGACATGAAAATGACAAATGAAAACACAACCTATGACTTATAGATTATTGGACAAACAGTAAGCAATGTGGATCATGTTAAAAGTTTTTTTTAATGAGCCTACATTCATCCAACCACATTTCAATGAGTTGCTGTTGCATCGCTACTCCACGTTTGTCCGCTAATAACAGGCCAAGGTGGCGTTTTGGTTCAGTTGTTCCATTCACAGACACAGACTATTCAGACTGAGGAATTTCAGAGCAAAGTGAAGTTCAGTCTGATTGTAAACGAACAGAGACCACCTCAAAAGATGGGTCAGAGATCGGTTCCTGGTCCCGGATCAGGGTCCACTTGGGTGTATTTAGACTGAAACTTTGTTCAGGATTATCGGTGGAAACGAACTCTGGTTCAGAATGTGTCCAGTCTGAAAACACTCTTAAAGTTGAGTCATGTAACTGGGCTTAAAACTTTTTCCTTAAAATGTTTTGCTGCTCATCCAAGTATCTTCATCAGTCTGAGTGGTTTAGGATTCAGTCCAAATTTGTATCCTCCAGTTGGGACACAAATGAATGGCTCATTCAGGGAAAATAAGGAACAAAACCAGAGTAGACACCTCTCGTTTTTTAAACCCCCTAGTTCCCTCATAGAGTTGTTGGGTGTTTTGGCTTTCTCTGGAACTAATGAAAGGGCAGCGTGGTAAATAGGAGACAACTTGTGTCTGAGGCCACCCTCTCAGTTAATGTAACAAGCACATGTTACATGTAACATGCACATGTATTGCTTCTCTGACCCCTCTTTTGAACTTTGACATATCGTAACTCTTCAACCACAATCAACGATACTCAGCTGATTCTGAGGCAAAGGAAACCGGCTTTACATTTTGACTTTGCACTGATGTGCAACACATTACTACTATGTTACTAATGTAAGGCATTGCATAGAAGTGTGGCAAAATAAGCTGATTTATGCTGATTGTAACCTTCTACCGTGCAGCTTCATATCAACATAAAGCTTCTTTTCTCTGTTCCAGAATCCACTGGAATTATGTTAATTGCATAAACAGTTGAAGAGTTAGTCGAAATAATATTCACAGTGGAGCTAAAGTTTTGGTGTAAAAGTGTTAATAAATCATCTGGTAATAATACAGAAAGTGCTCTCTAATAGTGAAATCCTGAGACTTTTTCATACATCATCATTTTGTAATGAATACATCATCTGTGCTGAACCACTAAAGATGTCTCAAAATAACGAAGACTTACGTTTGTTGGCCACCCAAAGACAAAGACGGGAGTGTTCAAATTGTGAAATATTATTTCAATTACACGCAGTGACATAAATTGACTTCTAACCTTGGTGTTTACGGAGCTGCAGAAAACCATTATTCCATCCCATTATGCAGTCACGCTACACAGCTAACTATCTGAAGGCTCAGAAAAGCCTTGGCCGCAGCTTCATCAGAACATTTTGATTGCAGTTTGCAATTTCTTTTCCCTACTAATACACCACAGCTAGCCTAAATGTTCTCACGCTTTTGTCTCAAAGGGGAAATTTTGTGGGAATAAACTGACAGAAGAAAGTCTGGTGATAGAGGATTGTCATTTTTGCAGCCTGTAAATTGTTCCCTCGTGTTGTTAAAAGGCCAAAGTTTTACTCAGGACAACCATTATGATTGACGCATTTCTTTCTTTCCATGATGTAAATTAAGTTTTAAAAGTTTAATTTGACACATTTTTAATATACAAAATGTTCTTTGGACACCTGTGATGAGAATAACTAAAAACAAAGGATACAGCAGTAATTATATTTTCAATTTAGGTAAATCCAAAATAGTAACTTTTTATGACATACAGAAAAATTTTAAATTTATAAAATGATCAGTTTGTTTTCCCAAAATGACTGACATGGTGGTTATGCTGTCCTAAGTTTCCAGCTCTAAGCTGCTTCAACGGAGATTGCATTTTTAGGATTTGATTTAAAGGCTGTATTAAGTAATCAAAGATTAAATGTTGAACTATCAAGATGTGCAATGAAAGCTGAGAGTTGATGTCATGTTTTCTTTTTAAAACCCATGACATCCAGCTACAAACAACTAGTTGTGCAACAACTACAAAAGAAGTGAGTTATATAAACTTACTGCAAAAAGAAAAGTTTTTAAAAAGTCATTCCATTTTTTAAAGCACTGTTTGAGTTACTTTTTCTATAAACGTTTCACTAAAGGTAAAGTTTAAATTAACACAGCTGAAGACATAATTCTTAGTGTGTATTAACTTAAACAGTTGGCTGAAATAGCTGAGATGAAATTATATAATCATGTTGTTCATTTGAAATACTGCTTTTGTTTTTGATTTTGCTTTTAATACAGATTTTTTTTCTCAGTTAGAGCCCCTTTACTACTAATGTCTTGAAGTGCCACAAAAACAAAAACAAAAACAAACACAAAAAAAAAACAACAAACTTCATTTATTTTCTGTTAATTTTATTTACTCCTTCATCATCATCCAAAAGAAGAAAAATGCTTTCTCCACAGGGCATAATCCTGCACCGTACAACATGTAGGAAACTTTGATGAAGGAGAAAATAAATTAAAGCACAGAAAGAACAACAAGTTGAGTCAAATTATTGTCAGATTTTCATTAAATATAGCTGCTATTTTAATGTTTCTTTGGATTTCTATATCAACAGTTTAAAGCAAAGGCTACATCAGGCAGCCTTACCAAAACAGGTGAATTTCAAATACTGTTTGGCTTATAGTTCTGAATGTTTTAACTGTGGACATTTTGACATCCTTCTTTCACATACACAATAAACTGGTCTTTATGCACTAGTTAAAAATGTTGAAAAATGAATTAAAAAACTTAGTGTGGTGATTTT
>NC_050527.1:15614853-15617992 GCF_002922805.2 Oryzias melastigma
GTTGTAAAAAGAAAAAAAACTAGTTGGTTTTAGACATGTGAAATTCAAATGAGGTTTGCTGTTTCTAATTCTTGGAATTTGAATCATCTGGAGTTAAAGTCTTTTTTTTTTAAATATGTAAACATTTCAATGTTTCAAACTTGACAAACAGATCAGTTTAACAAACTTATTTTGACATCAACATTTCTGTCATGTTTTTACTTTTGAAAAACTGGTTAAATCCTTTCTACTTCTTTTGTTTTTTTGCTCACAGCCAAAACCTCCAGACACACCTGAATTTTCATTGTGACTGTTCTGCTCATTTACTTCCTTCAAAGCACATAAGTGAGGCCTGCAAGTCAAATAAATCTTTGATTTCAGTCTTGAATGACTGATTTTATACTGTGAAAGTGGAAAAGTTGTTCCAACCTTTCCTGGTGGATAGTTTTCTGCTTTTCTTGTCAAACCAGTTAAATCCTTCACTGCCCTGGTAAAGATATAAGCCAGAAATGCACCAGAATATGAAACAGGAGGATAAAGAAGCACCGTTTTCTAGTCTTTCAAGCTCTGATGTGGAGGCAGACCGGGATCTCATTTTGCCTGGAGAAGAAGAGCACTGTGGTGCAAAATCATGACATCATTAAACCAAGAATTTGGTAAGCATGGTTGATCCTATAAAACAAATATTTTGTGTTAACTACAAATTAAGTAATTTATTATCTAAAAAAAAAAAAATCCTTGTAACTTTATATACCAAATAAATGCACAGAACTATAAAGTCAACCTACAATGGTTAATCAGCATGGAAACCCATTGCAAAACTGTTGTAAATGTGCTCTGGAAGCATACTTCTGGGTTTTCTCATTCAGCACACCTGATCAACATCTGGCAAAGTGACCATCTGTACATGTTGGCTCTTTTTTGGCTTTATAAAAATTGCACCTGAATGCCATTAATTTTTGCAGTCAGAGAAGAAGAGCTGTAGAAACATTTGTCTAAATAAGATACAGCCACACACGTCCTCCCCTTGCTGGAAACCTCTGTGAATGCCTGAAATATTGATGCTAAATGTCAAAGTGGGGTTTGTGGAGAAAATATATGTTGGAAACTGGAAGCAAATGGGACAAAATATAGAATAAATTCAGCTTAACAAATGATTAAAACCAACAAATTACACAAAGATTTGACTTATGGAAAACAGACAGGAGACAATTGTGGAAAATGGCAAAGAAGACATTGAAAAGATGCAAAAAAAAAAAAAAAATACAATAAAAAAAACTGAATGCACAAATAATGTGTGTTGCAACAACTCATTCACTATTCTACAGCTACTTAGAATTTCTTCTTCTGCTATATTATTGGTTTACAGCTATTTCAGTTGCAAGCATAATTTTCACATACAGTAATATCTGCTAAGATATAAGTGCAGAAAATTAGGTTTGATGGTAAGAACTGAAAAACAAATTTTAATTAAGTTAAACATGAACAAACTACAAGACAAGAGAGTATCAAAAGTGTGACAGTAGATTATCAGACAAAGGGATGAAAACCACATACTTTAATACTCTAAGGATAATAAGATAAGGTAAGACAAGATAATGAGCACACCATAATAAAAAGTGCACACAGTTACAAACAAAATTTATTCTGTGAGTTACAAATCAAGAATTACACACAAACAAATCAAAAGGGTATTCTCTCTCCATAAAACTTGTATGAACCAATTTTCATTTTGTACTTGTGACTTAAGATAAGTTAAAATTTTGACTCTGTCAATTTTATTGGAACTTTGCGACATTTATTAAGAAAATTGGCTCATTTAAAATTGATTATTTTTGCTAAATTATCCAACTAAATTGGGCCAAGTTCAGGACAAAAAATGTTAGTCCGACATTTCAGATATTTACGGGAGTATGGAGGGACTTTTGTCCCACCGTATTGCGAACAAAAGTCACAGTTTTGCAATCAAAACTTCCTAAATTGCAAACAAAAGGTAAAGTTTTAAGAATAAAACTTAACACAATTTGCAAATAAAAATTAAAGAGTGCTGCCCAAAAATGTCCAAAATTTTAGCAGTTCTTAAGCAATATCAACTCAGTTTAATTTAAAGTCAAAATCTATGCTGATTCACATATTTCCTTCGCAAATAGGACCCAGCATGTCATTTTTCTGCAAAATCCATTTAAGAAAAAATGCATAAACCATTAAAAGAAGAGGACAGTTTTGGTTTGTTTGGTTTCACATCATGATTCAAGTTTTGCTTTAATCAAAACTATCTAAAACTGTACCTGGCTAGTTTTGTTAAAGCCATTAAAACATATATTCTTACTTTCTTGCAATTGATTGAAGTGATCAAAGAGTGCAGGATGCTAGCTTGAATGTGTATTTGCAAAGAATTTTAAAAGTTTGATTTTAAATTAAATTTTAAAACTAGAAATTAGTATGTTTTTTGCAGTTATTGAACATGAAAAAGCTGTGTGACATTCCTCCACAGTTTCTTTTGTCTTTTTTCCTTCTCTTTACCACAATGCATGACACACCGCCACATCCTCTTGTTTGATTTTCACGCACCAGAGCTCTCTTTGAGAATGAACAGAGACCCTCAAACTTAAGTAGGTCTGGGTTTGCTGAGCAGCAGAGTTCAGGCGTGCTTCAACACATTAAATGAAGCGGAAGACCTGAAAAAACAAACACTGGAGCCAATCAAATCTCAAAGTATAAACAGTAACAGCTTAACTCTGCAAAGCCCACGACATCAAAGAATTGACAGAAAATTCAACATATTTTTTTAAATTAAGATATTTTAAGCCAATTTGACAAAATCCTCAAAACAAATTTTCCGACATAATTTTTAAATGAGAAATAAAGAAGTATAAATAATGATTTGTTGGATGATTTGGTAATGTCTTAGAGCATAGTCTAAGATGTAAAAATATTGACATGAATGTTTAGGAAAAGGGCATCTATTTATCCACATTCTCAAATTTTATGCACACATTTTTAACATGATAGAACTGTATCAAAAAAATATTATCAATACATTTTGCATTATTTCGATACAGAAGGAAGTAATTTAAATAAATAAAGGAATTACAATGGAGGAGTTATTCTCACCATAACATGGTAAAACATGATTTTTTTATCAGAGAGGGACCCACTT
>NC_050527.1:15618015-15620599 GCF_002922805.2 Oryzias melastigma
AAAGAAAACTTTTTAACATGTTCTTGCAGCATTTTTCTCAGAGGACCTATACAATAGAATTAACTATTAAAACTGTGTTTTTGAGTATTTCTAATCGTGTTGGATCAGAACACTGGATGTTGAACATGAGGCTAACAATACAACTACTGACTAGGCATGCCAAAGTCTTGCTTACCGATCTGCTACTCCGCCCCCTTCTGCGCATTTATTTTCCTCTTCCGGGATTGATCCAATGTTGCTTGTCATTACTTCTGCTAGCATTAGCAGCAGACAGAGCACCTCCAACCTAACAGTCCCGCCCACAACCCAGAATTATATTTTTAATGAGCAACTGCCATTGAGCATTAAATATGTCTTAAAAAAAACAGTGAACGCTTTTTGATTTTGGCAAAAACTGCACAGTAATTAAAAGACGAATGGGAACGATTTTACAAAAGAAAAAAATATAGCTGAGGTGGAACTTTAAAAACAGCTTTGAAAACACTAATGAGATCGGGTCTCAGAAATGTGTTTATTACATTTAATGCAAATGGTTGTTTAGGTTAAAAGGGAAAAAAAATTGAAAACAGACAATAAAAGTAAGGAAATCTGCTTCTGACTCTATCTGAAACATCTAAAAGTGTAAAAATGTTCCCAAAATAATAATTTTCCGTGTCAAAAGTTGTTTTTTTTTTTTGAGAATTTATAGCAAACGACTTAGACTGACTTTGGATTTAGAACAAATGAGTGAATAAGAGATCATGTTTGCATTGCACTTGAAAGAGCTCCAATGATGGCTCCACTCCTAAGACCCTGTTGCATATGTCGATGTCTGCTTTCCTCTCCTGTCATCTGCATGTCCTCTGCCGCGAGACAAGCACATTTCTTGGAATGGTTGTTAAATTCCGCACTGCAAAGATAAACATGGCTAAATCCCTGACCATTTCCAGTAAAGAAGGCATAATGTGATTTTGCAACAAGGCTTTTGAATACAAAGGAGATGGTTTTAATAATTACTTTCACGTGCCATGATCTACAGTAGACGCATCAGCTCTGGCCGCACCGCTGATACAAATATAGCCCTGCAGTGCAACAACGGAACCTGGTTTTCATCATTAGTGGCCGGATCAAAGCCCACTCTCACACACATGTGGTTTTCACTGAAAACAGGCACCATCCTTTCAAGACAGAAATCGCTGTGGTAATATTTAGCACCGATACATCATAGTTGACTGGGGTTTGAGGGTTTATGCCTTTAGGTAATCTCGGTAGCCACAGTAGCTTGGAGCCTCTTTCATATTTAGTCATGGTCGCGTGTCTGGAAGCTGAGCCGACTGCCACTTGTTGGTGGATGTGAGTCATCAAATCGTTGCTGATATTCTGATCATATCTAATCCCCGGTGGTGCAGGAAAAGGCATGTCTGGCTTGTGATTGAACAAGCTCATTCTGAATCACACTTCTCTTGAGAAAGGTTGTGCGACATCCGTGAGAGAGCACGCCGTGTGTGTCCGTGCCGTATGTTGTTCTGACAATACTTTGCATTGATGAGAAACTGAGTGTACAAATGTTAAGGTTGATCACACCAGTGGAAACACGCACAAGTGACCCATTCATCCAGGAGCGCCGAGTCTGGAAACTCCCCTGTCACAGCCAAGCACTGTCAGACACTCGCACAGTGTACGCTGGAAAACTACGAGACACATAAACAGCTTGCTCGCCAAATCCATCTGTCACATTTCATACACTTAAATACATTTCCAACTTCAATGAGTTCGGTTGGTTTTTAGTGTCTGCCACGCAAAGCTTCATATAACATTATAGACTGGTTTTCACACCTATTAAATCTCTAAGGCCTGAAAATACTTGGAAAAATGACATGTTGTATAGTTTAGTAGTTTTAGTTGAATTCAAATTCTGAATAGTCTGACTTAAAGAGTGGATAAAGTAAAGGTGCAAACAACTAATCTAATTTCTCCCTCATTTGAGGCATTCTTTTTTTGAATGGGTCATCATTTCTTCATGGACTTTG
The DNA here is from genome assembly GCF_002922805.2 of Oryzias melastigma. Lineage (NCBI taxonomy): Eukaryota > Metazoa > Chordata > Actinopteri > Beloniformes > Adrianichthyidae > Oryzias > Oryzias melastigma. The sequence goes on from NC_050527.1 coordinate 15,620,025, forward strand.
GAAAACTCAGTGGAGGAAGTTTTTTTCGTTTGTTTGTTTGTTTTGATTTGCCTCTCTGGCATATGTCAAAACTTCAAGAAGCAAAAGTTGATGACAACATAACTACCTTTGTTTTTTTTGAAACCACACTCACAACTTCATCCTAAATTTAGGTACATTTTTGAAATAATTAATAGATAAATGTCTTAGCATAAGTACTTTTTAATCTTTAAATGTACATTTGGAATAATTTATCATCTGTACACACATTTTCTTATTAGGTCTCCCATTTGTAATCTGTATGAGAAACACATTTTTCTTATTTTTGCATTTGGGTCCTCCAATCACACCATAAATAATTTCTTTACTTCTTTCTTTGCATAGTGCTTAGATTCACATTCTTACCCTAGAAAATGTAACATTTATTGAAAACCAGATTTTGGACAATAGTTTCTGATAAACAAGCAACAATGAATAGCTTAAAAATTCTAGTAATCGTAGCAGCAGGATTATCTCCGCTGCCTTAACCCTTCTCTCTCCTCTGCGCCGTTCAACCAGCTGATGTGGGTGGGGCCTGTCCCTATATTCTAGTCTTA
>NC_050527.1:15620615-15636103 GCF_002922805.2 Oryzias melastigma
CATTTATTGAAAACCAGATTTTGGACAATAGTTTCTGATAAACAAGCAACAATGAATAGCTTAAAAATTCTAGTAATCGTGGCAGCAGGATTATCTCCGCTGCCTTAACCCTTCTCTCTCCTCTGCGCCATTCAACCAGCTGATGTGGGTGGGGCCTGTCCCTATATTCTAGTCTTATCTCTGAATGTCTCATATTGGATTTGTGAAAAACTCACCACACAAACATAGGTGCTTATTGCACACAACATCCTTGTATAATTTCTTTTTCTTTTTTCCTGTGGTTTGTTCTTTAGAACCTCCTCTTGTGCACAGACACATTGATGATCCCACATTAACTCCAGTTTGGTGCCTGTTTATGAATTGCCAGGTGTCAACAGAACTCAAGAAGCTGAACAGAAGCACCAAAATACTGAAAATCCAACATATAACCCTACATACAATTCCTCTGAAAGGCAAACCTCACGGATCCCCACAAACATTGCCCTGTCATTACATAAAGGCCAGTGTTCTGTGAGTGTAGATGAGCCCCACCTTTTTCTGTCTTTGTAAAAAAATATATATTTCCTAGGAAACAGTCTTGCTACAATGATCTGGAATTGTTCGTTTCTAACGTGACGGCTGTTAGATTTGATGGCAGAATAACGACAATGAGGAGGAGGGGTGGATACAAAGAGAAGAGAAAGAAATTGGAACGCTGCATGACCACAAGAAGGCTGTAGATGTCTTTAATATGCCCCACTAAAACGAAGGGGAAAGCCAAGAAAACAAAAGGGATTTTTGGAGATACATCTTTCGCAAGCAGCCTGGCCAGCCGCGCAGGGTTCAAGGGATGTGGGTGGAGTGTGTCACACTCATAAAGGCTACTGGAATCTGATTTTCAGCTCACTTTCTCTTCTTTGCTTATTCATCCACCTTTTTTTGTCTAAGTATGAGTTGCCTCAGTAGTCTTTTCTCAACATTAACTCTCATTAGAAATCTTGATAATGTATAATAGTCCACTGCAAAGTCACATGTTTAATTGTAATTGCTTTAACATTTTGACAGGAACAAAACGATTATCGAGTCATAAAAATGATTTTGACTTTCACATGGAAAGAAAGGAAAATTAAAGAGATATTTCTGTCTTCTCTGCAGCTATTTCAATCATCTTACGTTGGCTAAGGGGAAAAGAGACAATTACCAAAACAGAGACTTGGAAAGAAAGTACACAGTGGCAGGAAAGAGGGACACTTAAGCACCATTTTTAGGACGGACTGGAATCTACAACAAAAGAGATGGCCGCATGGACACCACAGAAAGACTTGCAACACACCTACAGAAGTCTGTCCAAACTCGCATATGTACACAGAGGAGCGCACATGGTGACCACAACACTTCCAGGAAACCCCAAGGACACACATGTGAAACTTTCATGACTGGAACATGTCAAAGATTATATACACAAAGGACTGAGAGAAACTTTCCTGGATATGTGTCTCCAACTTTTACCAGCAACTATATTAACACTGAGAAGTTTAACAACATAATGATATGATTGCTGCTGTTCTGGCGGAGACGCAGGACACTGGAATCAAAGAAGGGGCAATGAAAGGTAAAAAGCTTAAATTCCCAGTCCGATCATCTTTTGACTTATCTTCAACATCTTCATCTTTCTTCCCACCAATCATCATCAGAATCACAATCAACTTTATTGACCAAGTACAGTGTGTATACAAGGAATTTGATTCCAGTGTCTTAAATCATTATGCCATTTTAAACCAAAATAGAAAAAAAAAGGTAATTTTCTGGGATATAGTTTCTGCTGAGCAGCAGTAGTTCATTTGTGCTCATTAGAACCTGCTCCTATTTCCCATAATTCCTTTGTTTATACTCTCCTGTTAGCTTACACCCCCTTACAACCTCAACATAAACTTACTGGGGCAACAAAAATGTCGAGAAACAACGAGCCATCCAGCTGTTTTGAACCAGATTCCAGCTCAGATGAGGAAACAAAGACGTACATGGATCTATTTGTCTACAAGTGAATTCAGCAGAATGGAGCAGAGATTGTATTTTCTAAGTCAAAACTAAAAGCTTTTTTGGAAATCACATGTTTTTCGTTTGCTCCTGATTTACCACAATTTGAATAAAGAAATACTCAAACGTACATTTTAAGCTTAAATTCTTTATATATGTCCATCATGAGAAGAACGCCACAAAAACCGGTTTAAAAATACCAAAAACACATTTTTAATTGGAAAGATTTGGAGATCCAGCAGAAATGGAAAGACTTCGAGACTCTTATTCAAGTTTAGAACAACTTTCCAGCAGCCCTGTGACTTTGAATAGGCCAGTCTCAATTGGAATAATAAGAAACAGAAAATGGATGGACGGATGGATAGTCTTGTATTACAACAGACTGACTACCGTCAATGTTTTGTTCAAAGCAGTTAAATCATGAGTCAGACCTAATGAGAGCCAAGAACACAACAAACAATATCGGTTTTCTACATGTGATCAGTCACTTCAAACATATTCACAGTTATGCTGACTTAAATTACTAATAATTACCATCTATCAATCCTCTTGTACATCATGAGTTGTTTTATCCTGCTTTCTCTGAGTAGCATTTTTATATTTTTGCCTTTCCCAGACCTATGTGGATCAGGCTCACCATGTGGTCTCCATTTTCTCTTTCTCAAACAATATGACCCATATTTTTATATTTATGACCTGAATTGACCAAAGCAGAGGGCTGGCTCCCTCAAGGAGCTTTCTGTGACTTCACTTTACCAAAAATAAACTATATTATTAATATAAAATATGTCACAAATGATCTAATATGTAAAATCATTATGTTGTGCATTGCTGGTGTGAAAAAGAAAGTAACTAATAAGTAATTGTGATATAATGTATTTTAATTTAAACTGTTAAGGAGATTGTTGAAGACCTCACAATCAACTTCCCATGCTCACTCATACAAGGGTTTCTTTGTGTTTACCAGTAATGTTCCAACATTAAGGCTGGGGCTGATTGCTTTTTAAAGGGAGCTCTGTGTTTGGTTTGCCTTCTTGTAGCTGAAATGCTTTTGTCTCTCTTTGAAAGGTTTGCTACTGAGCTGCCAAATAAAACAGAAACCTGATCAGCTTTGGCATTTCCACTCAAGCTTCTGCTCATTCACAAAGACTCCCATCAGTACTTAAGGACTGAAACATGGTATGAGACCATCACTGACCGTTTGACTTCGACATGCAGACCCAGCTTCCAGATGTTCATTGATAAACTATAGACCCGGTTTGGCCTATCCACTCACTGTGGCCAGCAGCACTCTGAATGGAAGCATGATGGATTGGCCTTCTACCCAAACCCCACTTCTGCTTTGAACCTCCAGAAGGTTTAGAATGAGACTTAGGAGCTCAGCTCATAATATGGTTACTGGTTAACCACTGGCAACCACACACGGCTCTCTGATGTTGCCTTCAAGAGTTCAGTGCAGCTGAATATCGGTTGAGGTTTGGCTAAACAAAACTCTTTGTAGTGTGGCAGGTTGTAGAAATGCGGGGAATGCCCCTTAACTGGATTCTTGCTCTCCCTTAGGTTACTTGTTTTAAAGAAAGAGAGTTCATGATAACCTTTGGATAAAGGAGTCAGATGCTTCTTTACCCAGGGCAACAAGACAACTGCGCAGGGCAAAGGTTTGTAAGGGGTTTTGCCTCAAACACAGAGTTAAGTTTGCTTTAAACTATGCTATACAACAAAACATGTTGAAAAAAACTACACATTTATATATGTATTCTCCAATGGAAACACTGTAGGTCTACCCTGCCCGATTTGATCAGATTTTTGGTTTTCCATAAAAAAAGATGAAACTTTTTCTGGTACTTACTCAGGTAAAGTTACAGATCTGCTGAGTTGATGATAAAATGTGATGTCAACAGTCTCACAAAGCTCACATGATGGTAAGACACACATGTTAACCAGATGTGGGTCAAGTCTGGCAGCGATTCTTTGCAGACCATAACGTGTCTGGCTGTGTTTTGGTTAACGTTGTCCTCAGTAGTGACATATAAACAGGCACATTGTTCAATAATTGTGATCCTTAATTCATGTCCTACTCTTTAACGTTTTCTACGTTTTGTGTCTCCACCATTAGAGATTTTATTAAAGCATCAAATTTTGTGTATTTCAACACAATTTACTTTTTTTCCCCAGAATTAAGTGAGTAAGAATTAAAGGAAATGGCTCCATTCATTTTGTATTTTACTTTCTTAAAAAATAACAGAAAAAAGCCTTCTGCTAATGTGTTCTTGTCAACCAATAAAACCCCACACTGTCTCTCACCTGACTACTCAAAAAAACTGGACCTTTAACCTCAAGCTGAGTCTCATGTGACCCAGTTTCTTGAGAACTTCTCAACCCCCTAATTTATTTCATAGCAAAACCAGAAAACTTTTCAAAAAACACTCTAACAAGCCTATTCTGTGAGATTTTTCTCTATTACTTAAAACATGTAGTTTTCCTGTGCAGACACACAGCACACCTGCACAAAGGTTATGTTTATCAATGCATTTTTATTTTGGTCCAAACATAACAAATGCAGGTGTCCCATGACTTTCCTATGGCATTCATGAGGCTAATATTTAGCTGCACTGCTAACTGTTGGTTTCATGGTTGCCTACATGTGGACCAGTCTTTGAAGTGTAAGTGGCGTGAAATGTGCCAGACCAAAAATTCTAGGTGATTCTTGACTGTAATGGTTTGCAGGTTCCTAACCCTGACCATGACCCTTTTCTAGAGGGATCAGTGATATTGAGACAAAACTAGCTATAAGTTAGCAGCTTATATCTTGTCCTCTTGATTTAATTCTGCAACAAAACCTCCAAGACTGTCATTTTTTTCTCTTTTTAGGGATGTTCTGTCTCATCTATCTTTTTTTCTTAATCTCTTCTTTCAGCCTGATTAAAACAAAAAGCCACAGTCACTGTGCCATTGCCTTGATTCATTTTTCTATTTTTTGTGTTGTAAAATCTATATACCAGTTTGGTGAGAGATTGCCAATAATAGCACCCTATTGAAAAGGATCTTAGTTATTATTGAAAAGGAAAACAGTTGAATTTGGCAGATTTTATGTAAAAACAGTAAAGCACAACTTAAAAAAGTGAATTAATTGATTGTGTTTGTGAAAGACTCTGATTGAGAATAGCTAATTATTACCATCAATATCCCCTCATGGTCCTGAAAATTTTACAAGCTTTTATTTGAAACATTTATGATGTATAATTAAAAGGTTTATGCTAAAGTTTAAATCTTTTTTTTGTCTGAATTGACACAATTCTTTTTACAAAATACATTTAGAATGATTTTTACAATTAATTCAAGTGAAACTGAATAAATGCAGCATTATTAATAGACTAACATCTTTGAAATAAAACTTTAAAAAGGGGTCGACATCCCAGTGTGAAAAAGCACTGTCTCAGAGGAACTTGTGAATCATTCTGTAAATATGTGGTGTCTTGGTCTAGTCATAGACCAAGGATATCCTGCCGGGTTGGCTTCAAAGAATGTGCCCTAAATATCAGTGAGTTTGTGTCAGTGAATCATGCCACTCGGATATTAGTTTGGCTTTCCACACCCAGACAGAGTCACACCCTGACACAAGAGCTCTTAAAAAATGTAAAATTGGATTTTGGTTTTCATTAGCAGACCATGTCAGAGATTTTACAGATGACCTTTGTGTTTCTTGGAGCACAGCTAGCGTGGTTAAAGAGCTGTAAGAATCAGCTGCACATGTCAGCGATTTCACACATGGATGCTTTCTTGCAGGCTTCACAAAAGTGAGAGTTCTGCCACATTGGTGAAAGCACAACACTACAGCTCACTATTTATGTGGCCATTCATACACAAAATTATCTCAATTAGCACCTGCATAGATGTGTAAGCACGAATAAGATCATTATTAAAGTGTAGATTCAATCAATAACAGCTACCATCAGTTTTAGGCCTTGTACACATGAGGCCAGGTATTTTAACATTTAAAAAAACAAAAAAAAACACCACACTTTGTTAGCTCCTTGACACTATTATTTTTCTGGCATGCTGTGACATCTGGGTATTAAAAATACGAGTTTTATTTTGAACACGTAAAAATGTGAAAAACAGAGCTTTACTAAATCTTCACTTTGGTGAAATGTTATGGAAATTTCCCTTTTAGAAGACATCAAATACAGTTTTAAAAAGTCATCTAACTCTTTAAGTTGAAGACGTTTCATTTTTAAGAGCTTGGATTCGATATCATTGGTTACAGTTGCTTATCATGTTTTTTTTTAGGAGCCAACAAAGTGAAACCCCAAACTAGTAACTTGAAGGAGAAACAACTGTTAAAATTAAAAATGCATTGAAAGTTTGTGAGTCTAGTTTGTGTGTTTGGTTTTGTACTGCTGCTCATTTTGTGCTGTGACTCTGCCCATTCTCCTGGTGATCCCTGGAGCAGTGACAGCTGCCTGCACTTTGCTAATCTGTCTTAACTGCATTTAAAGAATTCTCTCTGAGCTTTTAGGATTGGGTCGTGTTGTGTAGTTTCTGATGAGCCTTGAAAAATACATCTTTGGGACTTTGCTTCAAATGTGCTTGTGTTTCCTCCCTGCATCTGGGCTTCCTCCTGCTTGCCTAACCATGACATTGTACGGACATGCTACAGGCATGCTACTGGCACTTACAGCATGTATCACCTGCACACCACATGCGTGCAGCATTTGTGCGTCATCAGTGAGGAGCCATGTGGTCGCACGTACAAACAACTGGAATGTTGCACAAAGGGCATTGAGCAACAGTACGTCTATAAAGTGCGTGTAACATCTTTACAAATACTTCATAATATACATGTGTCCCTCAACCAATGTGCTGCCCTAGGCACGTTTTCATTAAAAGTGGGGTCATCTGGACACCACAAGAAAGCACACTGAACTTTTGTTTTCTAGGATGTTTTATCTTCACTGGTGTCTGTGGTCATGAGAGGGATCCCAACTGGAATTTTACGCCTGAAGTGCAATCGCATCATTTAACTCTGTCTTGAAAAAATGTCTCAACACTGTAATGATGAAAGTTTAACTGAAGAAGTTATTGGAAATACCAAACTTTACACACAGACACAAAGAGATGCAGTGTGGACAATTGGATAGAAAATAGAGCAAGTTACTTGAAAGATTTGTCTTATAACTCAAATCTTGCAGCACTAAAGAATACAATTAACCCCTTTTTAATATTTATATTAGTTTTTTTTCTTTTTTTGCCTTGTATTCCTTGTTTCTGTTTAGTGGATGAACACACCACTTGCTCTTCTGCCTCATCGTTTACCTGTATGTTCACAGACACCGTAGGTTTATGAGCAGAATAAACGCGTCTCTTGAAGAGTATAAACACTTACAAGTTCATCACATTTATAGCATACAAAAGCAGCCAACATCATTTTGAACAAGGCAGTGTGATAGTGGATACGATAGATGCGATGGCTGATCGCTGTGAAATATAAATCGTCCTTATGGTTTTAATCTCTAATTGAAAAAAAAAACATTTTTTTTTATCTGGTCCTAAATCATTGATACAGAAAAGGTTTTATATGGAAATATATAACACAACTTTGACGCAACTTTTGATCTATGAGCATATTTGAAAAATACCAAGCTCCACTAAGTGGCAGTTGTAACTGTAACTTTGTCCTTGTGTGTGTGTGTTTTTATGCTGTCAAAAGAACAAATATGTAACAAAACAAAAGAAGGTGTTTTCATTTTTGTCTCTGAGTATCTCTACAGACTTCCCCGTAACACAGTTTATTAAAAATTCCCAAAGTCCATGGTTTTGGTTCAAAGCTAAACTGGCAAAAGAAAAGAGGAACAAGATATTATTACACACTTACTTTGGAGTAAACAATACAGACCTCCAAATCATAACTACATGACAAGTGGGACAAAGTCCCAGGAATTACAAACAAGAGACTTGAATTTCAAGCGGCCTGTGGGGGAATTTTTTCCAACATTGCTGGATTCATTCACAAACTCCACTATGAATTTCTTTGCCATCTGGTTCCATTTATAGAAAACAATTTACTAGTTAGGCTAGACACTAAAGAATTATAAGATTCAAAGACAAATATGATTTCAAATATAAACTAAATTATCCAACCATCTCCCAATAGACTTTAATTTGTCATATTATTGGTATTTAATATATTGTGTTATATTTATTTATGTTAAGTAACTATATGTAAGTCTTCATGATTTGAGGAGATTTTCCTACGGAGCATCTCCTTTCGTTTGAGTTTAGCAAACACTAGAAAAAGGTTTAACTCTAAACAAACACTAAGTTGACTGAAAATAACACTATCAACAGGAAAAAGCACAAATTCTAACCACACTAAACTGCTAGATTGTCTGATTCTAGGGCATTTATAGCAAAAAGTGGATTTTCCCTGGTATATACCAGGCAAAATCCACTTTTTGCACTTTTAAGTGTATTATAATGTTTATTCCTCACTATAAACAACTCCAAAGTGGTATTTTGATCTATTCACGCATTTTGGACTAAAAAATCTGCGCTCTGAACACCAGCCCCTCCCAAACCCATTAAAAAGAGCGGGTTTTCACTTGCTGATGTCATAAAATGAGAACAGCCCCTTTCAGGAAGAGTCTGCTCCTCCCCCAAGCTAACACAAACACTTTCTCTGCAAAGCTAGCACCTCAAGCTAGTGGTGATCAGCTAGCTATGTGGGCATTCCCCCTGGCTCGTGCACAGCATACGCCGGCTGTCTGTGTTGTGAGCTTCAGCAGTTGGCCAAGAAACGCTAATTCGGTTTAGTATTCAGACTTCTTGTGGTGGCATAGGAGCATATGGGCTGGTGAGGAATCTCCATGGCATGTTGGGATGGACCCTAAACGTATCCAAGAATGGTGGAAGCAGACGGGGGATGTTTGAGAAGAGGGCAGGAGAAAGGGAGCAGACTATTTCCTGTTGGAAAAATCAAGTGATGAATTGGAAAAGAAGCAGGAAGAACAGCATAGCCAATCACTCAATGTTTTACGTTTAAACTTGCTTTCAGTCAGTTTAAACTGAAAAGGCTTTTTTGTAATTAAACACCCACAAGATCTGAGAAGATCTCCACATCACCATGAGCGTGGCGCCTGAAAATCCCAGGTATTGTCCAGGTAAACATAACAGCGGGAGTGCAAACAAATGCCTTGTGGTGCAGTTTTATTAACACACAGAGAACCTACTTTCAGACCAAGCATCTCTGGCTGCTTTCACAGTAGCAGCCCCTTTATAATTAGCTGCAACTGTTTTTTTTTTTTTTTTCGCGCTCTCATTTTGTAAATTGCGAAGGAATCACGCCAGGCTACTCCCCAGTGCACTTTACAGGCCAACTCTGATTGAAGCTGAGTCATTTTACATGAGAATTGTTTTTAGATTACGTCAGTAACAGTAAATGATATTCCACAATGCTTGCATGTCTGGAGACATGTAAATGGGTTTTATTCCACTGATTTCTCTTTGCTACTGTGTTAAGACTTAGTTGTTTTTTTTAAATGCACTGAACACAGCAGTACCATTAAAAAAAATGAAAAAAAGATGTTTTTCAGCATGATTAGGTGCACTTAAAAGCCCTTTGTTCAAAAAACAACAGTGCGTTTTATAATCTGAAGCGCCTTATATGGATTATTTCAGGTTGTGTTTACTTATATTAAAGTTCTCTGTCAATGAGTTGGAAACAAGGTTGGATATTTTTGTAAATATGATAATGTGGCTAACATGTAGCGTTGTTTTGTTTTTACACAATACAAGATTGGGAGTTAGCGTAACCACAGTAACATTTTATTTAGCTACATCCACATCGAGCACATGCCACATGTTCAAGAATACGATGAACATGGTGTTCACACGGGACAGTCAATACTTGCACATGTACCTACAATTGGAAAGACTTAGGGTAAAATTTCAAAGCAGTGCACATCTCATGCATTTTGCTCCAAACTTTTTCTTTCAAAGTTCTGTTCCAATATATGTAAGACTTGGTGTCATACAATTCCGGCGGAGCACAAACCAAAATTATTCATTTCTCCCTCATGATCAAATCTCAAACGGTTGGCACTTCCGTGAATTAAAAAGGATTCTACCCATAGGCCAGTACCAAATGTAAGTCCCTAATTGGTTAAAATTCAACCTGATTTAACTTTTAATATGCATTCAATGGCTGCACGAAAACTGAATTAAAAACTTGTGTGACATCACTCAAACCGGATCCAGTTGCAGCTTTGTTCGGAGTGAGGCCATTCGTCGTGGAACTATCAGACACCGAAAGTACTGTATTACGCTTTGTGGCACTCTTGGCACAAAGACTGATTCTGTTGAATTGGAAACAAAAGAAAACCCTTTGGATGTTAGTACAAGACATAATGAAACATTTGAAACTGGAAAACTTAAATTCCTACAAAAAGGAAGAATTGAAGAATTCAACTTTACCTTGGAGCCTTCCATGGACTCCTCGTACAACAAAGATGTAACCACCATACTTAAATGTTATATAATCTATTTTATGTTTGTCACCTTTCCTTGTTTCTAGTTTAACTACAACAAGCTCAAACTTTTGGTGAGAAAAAAAACTGCTACTAAAAGTGTGATGGATGTGAAGAACAAAGTCCTGAAAATGAAGACATCTCTGCAGACAAAGAAGAGGAAATGTGTACAGTATTGTTTCATCAAGCCAAGCTCAATTAAAATATTTTACTTATCACTCAAATGGGAATTATTTCTCTGTAAGTGTGGTTAGTTTTCAACTTAGCTAAACACGTGAAACATCCTGCAAATTTCAAATCTTGGTAGCATCTTCTAGCATTTTTATTTTAGTCTTTCTTCCTACCACAGGTCCACACATACAATCCTTTCTGCTCAAGAATATAATAATTGCTTGTTGCTGCAGTAAATCACAAGTAGATTACCCTCTGATGCTTTACAGCTAATAAAATCTGACTCTAACTGGGAGGATCTCTGCCAACCATTACAGCATCAGACCTCACTGTTTTTTCACCCCTGACTGGTAAGTGCTCTAAAACGGTCTACCACCCATTTCTTAGCATTACCAGTTAATGATGAGTCTGTTCTGGCTCCCTCAAACAGCATTCCCATCATCGAGCCACCGTTTGATTACACTGGGAAACGTTCATCTATGTTTCCTTCTGCCTTTCACTGTGGAATGAAATAGTTTCCAGCCAGACGGCCCTCCATAAACTGTTTTTAGAGGCATCATCCGAGCATTACTGATTATGGCCTATAAGGTTGCGCTTACCTCGAAACAGAACTAACACAGATTTAACCGCTTAGGACGCTAATGTGTAATAGTACATCTCAGCATGACTAATATGTCTAATTGTAATCTTGTTTCCTCATTGTTTTTCTTACTGAGACACGTCAGTTGCAATTCTTCAAAAACTGTAGGATCAAACAGGAAATTGCTGACAGATACATAGTTATTCAGTGTTCCCCCACTTTCCCAGCAACATCTGTATTTATTGTGTGGTCTGTGGAGATGGCAGGATAGATGGTAAAACAATAAAATTATGGTGATATTCTTCAAAAGGAATGCGCTGAATAATCTCAAATCGTACTGGGCTTGAACAGAAGTGAAAACAAATTTAGGGAAACAACCTGATTAACCGTGTGTCATTTGAAGTCTTTAAATAAACCTTGAAGACAGGAAATACCTATTGTGTACCTAATGTGTAGACCAACTGTGAAGAGGATAAAGTTCTTATACTTTAATTTCCTTAATTATTTGAAGGTTTCCTTCACAGTTGTCAGATGGGATCCGATAAACTTAAATCTGGACAGTTCATCCTTCAAACCATTCACTGTGATGTCAGTCAGCTATCAATCAGATCTGGGTCTCAGATGTCTATAAAAACTGTCACTGCAGTGGTTTTGAATTTATACTCTCATAAAGAGTAAAATTGATCAGAAATAGATAACCAGTTCTTGCACAGGGGGCTCCAGAGCTGCACGGTGGTGCAGTGGTTAGGGCTCTTGCCTCACAACAAGAAGGCCCCAGATCAAGTCCCCGCGTGGGGACCTGACACGGAACCACCAATGGGGACCTTTCTGTGTGGAGTTTTGCATGTTCTCCCCATGCATGTGAGGATTTTCTCTGGGGACTCTGGCTTCCTCTGCCATCCAAAAATGTGCTTGAAAGGTTAATTGGTTTGGCCCTGCAACAGACTGATGACCGGTCCAAGGTGAATCCTGTCTTCACCCATCAGTAGCTGGGTTAGGCTCCGGCAGTCCTGTGATCCCAAAAGGGACAAGCGGCTAAGAAGATGGAAATGAATCAACAACTGAGTTTGAAGTATTTACTTTTCTTGCATTTACCCTCAAAATTGTCAAAAGTACCTACTTACTCCTGTGGATTTGTTTAAATTAGAACACATACAGTTAAATTCTTTTTACATGTGAAATTTTAAGCTAGATCATTTGGACAGCATGTTTTTAGTAAATAGATAGGGTTAAGAACTGCACGGTGGTGTAGTGGTTAGCACTCTCACATTACAACAAGTAGGCCCTAGTTCAAATCCCTGCTTGTCCCTTTCCAGCCCAAACCAAAAACATGCGTATTAGATTAATTGATTACTCTAAATTATCTCTATGGGTGTTAATGAGATTGTGTGCATTTGCAGTGGACTGGCAACCTCTCAACGCTCTACCCCACCTTTGCCCAACAGTGGCTTGGATAGGCTCCAGCAACTCTGTGACTTCAAAAGAGATTAAGAAGGTTCTAAAGATGGATGGATAAACTGAATTCAATCAATTAAAAAAAATGTAAAAGGCATTTAGGAATGCTTTGATTAAGGACTAAGGTGCTTTACAGTCATTGTCCCTTTCACCTGTGATTGTCACTGCAAGGTGCTAACTTGACCACCAGCGGCAATTGGGAATTCAATGACTTGCACAAGAACACCTTGATACCTGGGTAGGCAAGCAAGGAGCCAAATCTGTGACCTTTCAATCGGAAGTCAATCACTCTACTACCTCTGAACCACGCCACAATCGTCCTATATGATAATCTCTCCTAAAAAAAATGAAAAAAGAATTCACATGTGAGGACTATTTACCAACGCTTTCTGTCAAGCAATGTCGAAATTCATAACAACGTTTACCAGAAGGAAGTTTATCATATTATTAAAGCTGTAATAAATTTCATGATTACAGACCTCCTACACTTGAAAACACAACTTAGCAAACATTCATTTCTGCTCAATGGATGCAGCTCAAATGATGCAACTTGTTTACAGGCTGCCTAAAGTCTTTTGAAATAAACGTTGGCGTGACAACGGTGTTACTGTAAAACGCATACATTTCTCATAACTAACATAAAAATGACAGACTACCACTTTTAAGCTGCAATTACAGGATTAAATCTATACTTTTCCAGATTCAGAGTTTATGAAAGTCATGAAATCTCATTCAGCATCCTAATCTAGAGTTTAAACACACTGTGTGTCTAACAATAGAGATGAGGAAAGTGGATGTGTGCTTTAATTATTGACAAAAAGTGCTGGTGATGCGAGCAGTTTCCTTTTTGTTTCAATGCGTCCTTCTCTCATCTGTGTTTTTGCATCAGCTGAGTCTCATTACATTAATCAGTTTAATTAATTCATACAAGCTGAATTTCTAGTACATTGCAATTTATATAAGCCTACCCTCTCCAAACACTTTCATTACTCCCCCCTCCCCCCCCAAAAAAGAAAAAAAAAAACCCTGAAAATTAGTCAAGTAAAAGTTTGCAGCTGAAACTCACAGAAATAACTAAAGGTTGATTGGACAGGTGGTTTTTAAAGCTAATTTTTACCTTTTCTGTCACATATTTAAAGAAAATGTGAAATAAATGAACAGATAACTATGAAAGACAAAATTAGTATGATGCATAACTGGTAGACTTAAAAAAAAAACATCAGCAGAAAGAAAAAACATAAACCTGTAAATAAATTGGATAATTTAAGACAAGGACATCAAACTCAAGATCCAAAACACACCTTAGGTCGTGGGTCAAACAGTATAAACATTTATTAAACACACTAAAACTAAATGCTTAAAACTTTGAAAACATCATTTTTTTTCATTACTATAAATAAAAACAAGCAAGAATATTATTCCAGGATAAATACATTTAAAGTTTAAATAACTTTCAATAATTTTACTCTCCATAAAAATATATTTTGTCAAAATTATACAAGTTAGAAATAAGCTCAAGATAACATCAGGCCATTAATAACAATAAAATAAAATTATCAGGAGAGCCAGATAGAATTACCCAGAGGGCCATATCCGGCCCCTGGGCCTTGACTTTGACACGTGTGATTTAAAACATCAGAAAAATGCTACAATGACATAAAACATAGCAAAAAGTTAGAAAAATTTCTGTTAGGCATTATGTTTCTTTCTTGATGTAATTAATGGCAATCCTATACATTTTCAATACATTTGAATTCAAGGATTCAAGGGTCTTTATTGTCATTTCACTGCAGGAATGAAATAAAATTTACATCTCTGGTCCCAGACCATCTGTTAAAGTGCAAATATGACAAATACGAATACAAAAGATGTATTAATGTAAAACACAAAAGCATCTATTGCAGACATTGATTATTGCACAGTTTAAGATAATGCAAGTATAAATATTGCTCAAATATTTGAGCAGCAGAAGTGGTAAATTCAGATTTACCAGTTAAAACCATTTCTGTGAACAACGAGAACATAATGGTCGTTTAACATACGGGAGTGTGTGAAAACCCCATAACCACAGCAGTCTGGCACCTCCTCCTTGTGCTGGTCACCAGCTTGGTCACACATGATTGAGGGATGGCATCAACCAGCAGAGTTATGTTGGTTATGCTGGCACCAACAATGTTCCCGAATTGGACCCACAAGTGTTCTTTTGGTCACGTCTGCTGACAGCCCGCTTAATCTTCTTCACTACTCACTATTGTAGAGGAGGACTTGAAGAACTCCATTCTATAGAGAATGGACCTGGTTAGGTTGATACTTCAGATGAATCATGTTCTTTTTTTTGGCACAATCACCAAATTTGGCATGGATGTACCTTTCAGAAAAGCACATTAGCCATGAGAAGAATCCAAAATGGCAGTCATTTGTAAAGATGGCGATTGTATACTCAATTGTAACAAAAATATTTGTCTATTTCCCCAGTCTCAACAATATGTGCTGTTGGTGTGTAGCAGTCAGCAACCCTTTGTGGACAGAAAGGGTGCTAGCTGCACATCTAAAAGGCAGGTATCCAGAATTACCCGGAAGAGGCAGTAGCTGGTCTTTAAAATATATTTATTAAAAAAAAAATGCACAGCACCAGGTTCCTGTTTAAAACTACAACATAAAAGGTCTACTAGGTTTTAAAAGTGCCAGGTGCTAAAAGGGGTTAAAAATGCCCCAACGACAACACGTTAAAAATAAAAGTG
>NC_050527.1:15636142-15680939 GCF_002922805.2 Oryzias melastigma
TAAAAGCACATAGATTAATCCTAAAACCAACAGAACAGAGATTTAAGAATACAGTGAGACAACCAACAATAAAATAATTAGCAGCTGGTGTGACTCACGTTTAAAATCCCCTTCCTCCGCTCAGTCTTGTCAGTGTTTGCGGGTTATCAAGTGATTACAATATCTAGCTCACAATAATCACAAAAAGGTTTGGATTTAGGACAAAACGTACATGTGGCATCACAATGTTAAAATCACATTAAAAACTGAAACACATAAATGTCATGCCTTATTTTAAAACTACCTCGCATCAGCGCCAAGGTTTGACCGGCATTGCTGCTGTGGGGCCATTATGATGAGAGGAGGGGCCCACACAAACTGCATGTCTGGCCTGATTGACAACCTGCACAGGTATAATGTCAACATGCAGACGCGGTTCATTTTGGAAGCGAGAGGTTTTCTGCACTACCTGAGCTTTTTTTTTCCGTGCACCTTCATGCCTCCGTTGGGCTCGGTTTAGTTGTAGTGGCTGCACACAGGATGACGTCATTACCGTGCCTTATATGCAGTTCCTGGCTGCTGCCCCAGAACTACTCTCCTCTTGGGGAGGGCAGCTGACCACCGGCCTCCTGGGTCCTAATGCCTTCCCCACTACACGTGTACAAAAGTTTGTCTTTAAACTTGAGTGTTAAATACGGACTACTGTTATATGTATATTATATACATACTACATATATTTTAAAATCTTGGGTTTTCTCATGGCTAATGAGCTTTTCTGAGAGAGGGGCCAAATTTAGTGATATCACTTTGTCACAAACGGGTAGGTGGCTGGATCCATGAGCAGGTTGATTTGGCACAGACAGGAGAACAGGAGTGAAGTACAGCTAAAAGTCCAAAAGCTAAATCAGGGTCAGGCAGACAGAGGTCAAACACAAGCATGAAGGCATCAGAGAACAATCAGAGTGGTCAGGGTCCCGGCGAGGGTCGGGGCAGGCGACAAACAGTCAGAGTTGAAGATGGAGAAGATCAGGTCAGGATGAGAACACTCAGTGATGCAGGCAAAGAGGCACAAACAAGACTTCGCACTGAGCAGAGCAGATGAAAGAAGATGAAGAGAGATGGAGAGAAGATGGAAACCGGCTGTGGGGTTTCTGGGGGTGACAGCAGGGGCTGATGGGAAGTGTAGTGTGGAGACCCAGGAAGTGCTAGTACTCAGGTAATGGATCGCGCTCATGACAGTCTGCAATACATATAATTTTAAGAACCGGCTCCATTAAGAAGTGTGTTGATATCTTAGAGGCTAGAATTTGGGCGTTGGAGATAAGGGATTGCCACTGGTTGAAGAATCTTATTTTTACATATCCCTGTTCTGAGATTGCTTCCTTTCTTTTTCCAAAGTAGAAGCCTTCACCACTTCATCACATACCATGCACCAAAAGTTTTCTGTTCGGTTGTATTTGCTTTGTTGTCTACATTTTCTTCACACTTATCATACATGTGCTGAGGGCAAAATCTGTTTTCAAATTCTCCACAAGTTTGGAATGAATTTGATGGACAAGGAGAGTAAACGGTGGGCTTCAAAAACTATAAAATTTGACCGCAATAAGCTGACAGGGTGTGAGAATGGTCAACGTTAGTTTCTGTCTTGTTTTCCTCAGTCAAATAAAACATTTAACTGAAATTTGGGCCAAACCTGAAAATTTATTAAGCTGCAAACCAGCTCAAAATTGCTTTACGGCAAAGATTCTGTCCAGATCATGTAACCATGGCACCAAATATTTGGAGCACACACAATCTCCCCCTGAGGTGTTGAAAAAAAATGTTTAGTGGCTCAATCCACAAATCCTGCTGATGGCATCTCAGTTCATTCCCTTTCTCAGATTTGTGGCACTAAATACTGTTTATTTTACTTATTTCCTGCTAGTGGCCAAAGCAGGACAATGAGTTAACACATCTTTGAGGACAGCTCTAAAAAAGGCATGTTAGTAAAAAGGCCCTCAAACTTATTCCATCCTCTGCATTTTGTCAGAACAGAATGAGCCAAAAATTCCAAAAGGATATTGTGACAGACCAGTGGTGGGCTATCTGAGCCAAGTTAAATCGTTTCAAAGCAATTTTACCGAAATACTAACCCAAAGTGTAAACTCCAGATTTTGAGGAAAGCAGTAAAAAAGTGTTGAACAATGATGCAGATGGACAGTTCCAACCAAACCAAAACCATAAAAAAAATTGGATTTTTCTGTCAGACATTAAGAAAAAACTTAAATTATTTTACAGCAGTTGGGAAATTTTCACTTTTAACTGCACATTTTGTGAGGCCATGAAATCAATAATTTGTACTGCTGTCTGTTGTATATTTGGGTGAACTTTGACAAATAAAGGAGTCTCATCATCTTTTGCTCTATTGTAGAATTATTCCCAGTGGTCTTTTAATAATGACTATGCCATTTTTAGCCAAAAGTTTCTGCAATAATTCATCAGAAATTTGCCTCCGAGTTGTGGATGTGGAGCAGAGCAGGTCTACACTCATTACCCATCACCAATCATCTGCTGACACTCTCCAGCCAGCTTACAGCCCTGTCACAACCCCAATCTAACACTACCGTTGCAATAAGAAGGATAAGCAATATTTGAGCTATCCAGCCGGTGATGCCAGCTCAGATGAGAAAAACGAAGACGTACATGGATGTATTGGAATGGAGAGTATGTTTGGCCTGTCGATTATAGCTCCCATGTCACACCTACAAGCTTTTCCAACTGTATTTTTTGTCTGCTTCTGATTCACAATGATTTAATAGAGAGACACTCAAAAATGCAGTGTAAGTAGGGGTGGGCAATACTGGGAATTTGGCTAGTGTCACTGATATCAAATGTTTATTAACTAATTACAACAACTTTAACTGAATATACATTAAATAACAAACACTTGTATTTACAATGGCATAATACAATAGTGATAACAAGAAAACAGTAACCAGTGCATTATTTGAAAAAAAGCAAAAAGTAGCAAACATGTACATTTTATAGCACCACAAACATATATATAAATAATAATGACAGTAATCACAATGTCAAAGTCGCTAGTGAAAAAAAAAAATACACACAAAAGCAACACTTTACTGAAAATAAAAATACAAGCAATGCAACAAAGATGTGACTTTAATGACTCTGCTGAAGCAGTGAGGGGCAGGGCAAGGTGTGAGCAGCAGTGAGAGAGCAGAAGGTATTTCCGTAGACAATCCCGCACAAATTGGGTGGGTATTTACTCAAATTGGGCTGGGTTTTTTTTGTCCAATCTGGCAACGCTGCAGACAGACACTAGGCTTGCATGAACTCTGTAAGTTAATTCAGGTTGTTTACTGTATTTATTGAAGAAAAACTGTGCTGAAAGTATCAATCTTGTCACGCTATCAGTACTTTACCTTGGTATTGATACTATTGATACTTAGGTTGATACAACCACGCCTAGTTTTAAGATTAATTTTCTATATGTCTACATGTCCTCCATCGTAAGAAAAATGCTGCAAGAACAATTTAAAAACACCAAAAGCCAGATTTCTATTGGAGTTTCCATCCAAATTGTGGGTCCTTTGGGAAGATACTTGACTCTGTGGATGCTGTTTTGCTGTGGCGAACAAAAGGTGCACGAACAATCCTTCAACTGTTTACGCAATCCTCATAAATACAACAGATTCTAAAGTAGAGCAAAGCATGAAATCAAAGTAAATCAGCCGACTCTGTGTTGCATATTGGTGCAAAGCAAGAAAAGCTGCCTTCCTACATGTCAGAATCCGCTCATTCACGTTCACATAAATGGTTGATGTCAAAAAGCCTGTTTTTTTTTTTTTGCCGCTGGTTAACACCTCAGTCCTAAAAAAAACTTTCCAATAAAATAAAAAGGCAAACATTTGTTTCATTTTGATACTATTAGTGACCCTCCTCCAGGTAAGTTTGAAGCCCTAATCAAATAAGTTTGATAAAATAATGTTTTTTTGCCATGTATTTATCCTAGGTCATCAGTGTTTGAAGGCAAGCCAACAGGCACCAGAACCAGAAGCAAAGGACTAAGTTCCTTATTGGTTGAATCTAAGAAAGCGGCCTTCATGGGAATAATTAAATTACTGTAGGAGCTTCCTCTAGCCACCCAGAAACGCAGTTCTCTTGTGTAGAGGCTGGGAGTCGTACACGCAATGATGTCACTGCTCAAGCTCGTAATAACATGAAAGGACGATTCAGTCAAGATGGAAGATGAATGGAAAGTGTTGAGATGAGCAGCTGGGAAGTGAGAAGAGGAGGGAATCTCTAGGGGATAAGACAGAGTTCATTCGTAATCCAAAACCAGTACCATGGGTCGAAAAGAGTTTGATAGTCAGGGTCCAATCTGATGTTAGAGGCGTGGCCCAGAGGAGCCGGTTGAAGAATAAATTGAGGAGTAGAACGCAGGAAAGCAGGTACAGAGGCTGGTCATTGACGCTTGTGAGCTGAGACGCTACTGCAAAGACTCTGCTGCAGGAGTTGGCTTATTAAGTGTGGGCACAGGTGGTAAGCATCAGCAGAGGATTACCTCAGGACCGGGTCAGACCATGACAAGATTCGCTTTGAAGTCGGGGAAGTTCAGCTTTATTATCAAATTAGAAACACTCCTACAATCAACAGCTTAATTCCAGTTTGACCTATAACACAAATCCTTTCCAGTATGCACAATAGACGATATTAATGTGTCTTTCATCCAAACTTTTGCTGCCACAGTGCCAGGTCACATCTTCTTAGATTTCCTGTGTTTTCGTGGGGTTTTCTTGCCTGCCCTGCCCACACGGCTGCTGGGCTTCTTTTTCTTTATAAGAGCAGTACGGTGCTCTCTGCTTCTCTTCATGTGGTCCTAATGATGTTTCCAAAATAGCCAGGCAGCCCGAGAGTTTGGCCACAACGTGACCGTCAGCACACCGCTGCTGTGGTCAAAGAGGGAGACCTTGCTGAAAAGAAAACCTCCCATGAATGGATTGGATAACGCTTATCCAAATTTCCCCTCCTAACAACTTCTGTTAAACAAATATGGCACAGTTCTGAAGCCCCAACAGGACACTTCAATGATATTTATTATTCAGGCTCTCCCCAGGTCTCACAATGTCATTTCTGAGCTGAGATTCGTCTGTCAGATTAACTTATTTTGTCTATTTTTCCCCCAGTATCCCTTTTATTTTTTACATTTTTTTTCTTGCTCTTGTTTTTGTGGCTTTTTTCTATCAGTGCACCCATCAGTTTTCCACTTCCAAACCGGTTCTCCTTTTTCATTTTCAGTCCCTCAGACTTACGTGCAGACGGGTACAGTTACAACACTTTTTGTGGTGAGAAGTCTCTCGTTGGCTGCTCCTTGTACTCCTCATTGGCTGGTGATTGAGCAAATATGCAAAACTGAAAACTGTGCATTTCAGTGCAATCTCATACAGTTCTGCGTCTACACTCTCAGGGTTTTTTAACATCACAGAGATGAGCAAATCTGAAAAGTAAACAAGTCTAATTGGTTGTAAATGTTGACTGGAAGTTATGAGCCAGATGAGTATTCCAAAAATAAATACTCACTCTTCAAAATAATAAATACAGAAAATGAGGAAAGCTTCACAATTTACTTACAATTTCAAGTTTTTTAAAATTTTTTTATTTGCTGACATTTATGATGTTTAGTCACCAGCTTAAGTGCTGGGACTTTGGGAGGGTAAATACTGCTTGTTATCCAACACAAGCAGTGAGACATGCAGGCTGTGAAACAAACCCCATTATTGCATCAGTCTGTGTTCTCCAAAACAGCCCATTTTAAACATGATTAAGAGTTACAGCACATAGTTCTGCTTCACATGAGACGGGATCTCGTGGGACCCATTCATTGGTGTTCATTATTAACTTACAAAGTGATGATTTTGATGGATGTTTACAGCCACTCTTTGGTTGACACAGGTGCACATGACACACAGATGCTGCCTCGCTGAGTCACAACAAACTCGTCTCTCTTTAGCTTTCTCTTCGTTCTTTTCTTTTCTTTGCTAGACCGTGACTAATTTTAAAGTCTTCTCATACTTTCAAGCATCCAAAATAAAATGTAAATGTTCAGAACGTCTTCTAATAGTTTGACACCTTCATTTATGAGCACCTTGTATGCTCAATTTTTGTTACATTTCCCACCAGCACACTGTTTTCACGCCATCCACATTGTGTTGTCATGGTACCAAACAGCTTCCCATCAGCTTTGCATCAGCCGCGGTGTCCTGTTTAAACTGAGGCTCTCCAGGTTAGTCATGTGCGCTTTGCTAGCCTGGCCCCACCCATGATGACTTTGATGGCACCATAGACCAACCACAGAGCTGCCCAACCCTAGACATCAAGATCTACCACCCTGCTTTTTTTGCCCTACTTGCTGCTGATTGACTGGATCAGATAATTCCAAGTTCTGGTTAACTAATTCCACCCAGTTTAAGTAATTAGGAAAGAAGTAGGGCAGGAAGCTAAAAAAAAACATGCAGGGTGGTAACTCTTCATGTGATGTGGAATCTTGTTTATGGATGTAGATATTAACAGATGAATATTTGTTTTCTTTAATTTGCTAATAATTGTGTCCAAAATGTACTTTAACTGAGAACTAGAGAAAAATTGAATTAAAACTTGTACATCTCAGTATGTTTTGGATAACAGAAACTGGTGCAGAATAGCTGCAAACATTCTCCATTTGGGTTTTATTTGGATTTCTGCATTTTATGTTCATTTTTACAGGGAACTGTGAGTCTTTCTTAAATGTTCCAGAAAATTAATGCTTGCTGTCTACAGAAGAGACTTCATATTATTAGAGTGGTAAAACTCACTGCAGGAGCAGTATGTGCAAATTGCCCAAGGTAAACTTGTGATCTATAAAGTTCTGAAGAGTAAACAACAGTCAGAACTGCTGCTTTTCTTTAACTTGTTTTGTGTGATTTGCAACTGGGGCCAAACCACTCCACGTGACCTCAGGCTGTGTGTCTGGCTTTTACTCTGGACTTTGCATAAACTTGCCCACTTTAGACTTTCAATGTTCAGGAGAATAAAAATACATATTTACTTGTACAGTACGTTATTATTTATTTCAGTATTTTATCATCATTTACAGGGTGATCGTGGTTCAGAGGTAAAGCGGTTGACCCCTAATCATATGGTCGCAGGTTCAGTTCCCGCCGTGGAAGTGTTGAAGACCAAATCTGAATTGCATCCATATCCCTATGGCTTCTACTTATCCCTCCAATATTTCTAGAGAAATAAAGAAAAAATTTGAGTCTTCAAACTCTGACGTTACTACTACTTATTACGTCATCAGAAGCCACCATTCATCTATGTTAGCACGTAGTTGCCAGCGCTCAGAAAATACATGAATTCAGTTGAATAACTTTGAAAAGTCATGCAAAAACTCAATAATACTTGCATTTAAGTGTAAACGTATGTCCTTCAGAGCACTGCTATTTGAAGAAAAGCGTTACTCCTCTCCAGTACAGCGCAATCCGGATACCCTACCAGACGAGGGAAACACAGCCCTAAGCCACCATGACTCCTCCTTAAAAAATTACTTTCAGGAACCACTACAGCTTCAGATGCTGTTACAACTGGGCCAATGGAGAGGAGCCAGAGGGCTAGGGAAGCAATTTCGATTCAAAGTATCCTTGAGCTGAACCCTACATTGTTGCTGGAGGTTATAGGTTGGTGCCAGTGTTAGGGATCAGAGCTGCTGTCTGTGTGTGTGTGTGTGTGTGTGTGTGTGTATGGGTGAATGGGACTGAAATGTGCTTTGGACTTTTGAGGAAAGTAGCAAAATTGTGTGTGTCATTTATCAATATTCTCATATTTAGAAAAATATTGAAAAATATTTTTTGGTCAGTTGATCCTAAATTATTATTTTCTATGTTTTTGTTTTTGTGTATTTTATTTTGAAAAAAGTTCTTGCAATTCCCTATTTGTTTGGTGATGAGTTTATTGATGTGGGTGTGACTAAATAAATATGGAAATCACTCTCAACTGTGGCTGAGAGTGAAGTCAGAAAGAAAAATTACTTCTTTTTGACAGTGAATCATTGGTATAATGAAAAAACGTTATATTCTTTTTGATCTGGCAGTCCAGGTTCCCTGCCATGCCTTTGTGAAATTCAGAACCGCAAACATAATATTTTAGTTTAATTTATTTTATTTTTTTAAAGAAATTCCATACAGAGAAGAATGGGTTAACTAATTACTTTTATAGTTGACTTCAACAGTCACATTCTAAAAATATTTTATTTACAACTTACCTTTGTTTTAACATTAATTACTTCCTTTTTTCCTATTTGGTCTTTCTGGCAGTTGAGGAAATAAATTGCTAAAAGCTACAATTTAAATTGTGTTTTGGGAGGATTTTATTTTCATGTTTGGGGTTCTACTGTAGACCAATACTGTTATGGAAAACCAGGTGTATATTTATATAGATCCCTTTTAAAATTGAAAGTATGCTTTCTTTTTATGAATTGTTTTTATTATTTTTTTTTTAGTTCTGGACCTGACAGAAAGAGAGAAAGAAAACACGAAGAGTTGACTTGAATTACCGTATTTTCCGGACTATAAGTCGCGGTTTTTTTCATAGATTGAATGTCCCTGCGACTTATACTCCAGTGCGACTTATATACGAATTTTTAATGAGATGAGATATGGACCGTAAGTCTAGAGTGCCCTCTTATGGTAATCTATGCAATTACTTTATTTACTTCAGTTATTCAGAAGTGACACAGAGGACGAAGAATTTAACGGATTTAGTGATATGGAGTGAGATTGCGTGCAATTAATTACAGTAAAGATAAAAAGTTGATGAGTTCTTGAGGCTATAGTTAAATAAAACTGTTATGTTATATAAATGCTACACCTTTTCGTTTTTTTCATGATGCTAATATGTGAATATGTGTTGACACATATTCAGCCTGTTTTCTATTCACTTATGAATGTTATAACTTACCTTCCAGGATGATGTAATATCGTTTTTTTCAACCAGTTTGTAAAATAAATTACTTGAAAAAAATGCGACTTATACTCCAGTGCGACTTATGTATGGTTTTTTCTTCTTCATTATGCATTTTTTGGCCCCTGCGACTTATACTCCGGTGCGACTTATAGTCCGAAAAATACGGTACTTGCTTAAACTTTTGCGTTGGGTGTTGGAGGTGGCTTGAAGCACTTATCCCCTTCAGCTAAATAAAGACACACATGATATCAGCATATATGAGAATAAAAAAATAGCCCTGTTAAATTTAATCGAGATCAAGGTAAAGTCAAGGTTAAACATTTGTGAGTTTAGAATCGACGCTGAGAAGTCACAACAAATGTGCAGGAGTATCATCTTTTCATACTCTGATGGAAACTTGAATACTTGTTTAGTCAGTGGATATTTCTTAAATTATTTTATTAAAAAATTTGGTCTCTATAACTTTACAGTTTTACCAAGAAGCAGGAAACCAATCATTCTTGTCCATTCGAGTTCACAAAAATTTCCTATTCATTTCAATCTACAATAGTGTAAAATTTTCCCAACAACAAATTCAACAACAAATAACATCAGACAGAACGTGGAAACTTCAAATACCTGGTCTTTACCGTTGCATGGTTGAAGTCTTCAGAATTTTCCAGGTTTTATTATTTTCTACCACATACAATGAGAAAATCACAAAAGACCACTCTCTTTTTTTTAAAGCCAATATCTCCACATTTTCAGAACAACTCTGATGAAAATACCCCTCAGTTAAAGAAGGACAAACCCACAATTCTCATTGAAATCACTTAAAACTTCCAAAAGTAACAATAAATTAAAATTTATTGAAAATTAAACAATCAAAATCAGCCATCACTTTTGAATTGTTGATTAACATAATTATTTAAAAAAACAAAGTAATGAAACAGGCCTGGACAAAAATGATGGTACCTCAATAAAAGATTGAAAACTATTTGACCAGAGTGACATGATTAACTCAGGTGTGTCCTTTAATTGACATCACATGTGTTTTATTTATTGTTACTTTTGTAAGTTTTGAGTGATGTCAGTGAGAATTGTGGGTTTTGCCTTTCTTTAACTGAGGGGTATGAACAATTTTGTCCACCAATGTTTATGTATTTATCTCACAATACAGAATAAATCTAATCTCAATATAACATAATCTTTTCGCAGTATTTCTATATTCAAATTGTTGTAAATAAAGAGCAGAATAAAAAATGCCCTTAGAAAAAGAGCTAATTTGAGGCTCCATTCTAAACCATTTATTCGGCTTTTATGCTCCACAGATCTGGAATAGACTTCCAGAAAACCTTAGATCTGCTGAAACACTCATTGTATTTAAATCCAGGTTAAAGACTCACCTGTTCTCAGTTGAATTTGATTAAGAAGTATTCAAAAGTTTACATCCGCACTGTTTATCTATGCTTGTTTTAAATTAAAATATTTTCTTTCTTTTAATTTTATTTTAATGATCAAATCTTTACTATTTATTTTGATTGTTTCGTTTAATGTTTTATGTAAAGCACTTTGAATTGTCTCTGTACATGAAATGTGCTATACAAATAAACTTGCCTTGCCTTTTATAGAAGACTAAATCTATTACCGCAGGGTTGTCAAACTCAATCACACAGGGGGCAAAAATTCAAAACAAACCTTAGATCACGGGCCGAACAGGATAAACATTTATTGAAAACACTAAAACAAAATTATTGGCCCTCAGGCCGTGACTGACACTTGTAAGGTCAAATTTCTTCCTCATTTTTGATAAACCAGTAAAGTTAGTTTGGGGGTGTGAGAGGCTGTAAGCTAACGGGGGAGTGTGGAAACAGAGAGCTCTCAGCGATGAAAACAGAGAAGGCAAATTTCGAATTAACTCCTGCTTCTCTGCCGAAACTGTCCTGGGAAGCGGCACAGGTTTATTTTAAGTTTAGCTAAAAAAAAAAGAATAATTTTTTACTTAAAACAAAAAAACTGGGAAAGCTTTTAAAATAGATAAAAGATTATTGCAATGTTTCTTTAAAGCATGTTTGAGTGATAAATGGATCAGATTTTTGCTTTACTTGGCAAGGAATAGAGTTCACATCAGGATTGTTTGATCTTTCAAGTCTCTAAAATTGTACTTTATAAAAATGAGATAAAGCCAACGATAAGGGAGAGCAAAGCAAAAGTGACTCTCCAGAAACGTGGATGACTCATTGAGCTTACTCAAATGTCACTCCACAATTTGGCACAGCTGATCTAGAAGAAGTATGACTAATTGTAGCTAAGGTCAAGAGAAAGTTCTGAAACAGACACAGAAGGATCCTATAAGATGCAGTAAAGCACACGCGTACGATGAATAATTTTTTTATTTGTAAAGGTAAAGCCAGGTAAGAGTTAAAAAGAAATAGGGATTTCTATAAATAAAAATTTATTTTAAATTAAAAATAAAAAAAATGGCACTAGTTTATAGAGTAAACAAAAGTTCCCATTACTCAAACACAGTTATAAAGCATAAAATCAGAAAACTGGTATTTTTTCAGTGGTTTCTACACTTTTCTGGGCACGTTTGTTGAGTGCTTAAAAAAAGCCGCCCTATATTTTTTTTCATAGGAGGACTACATAAATATTAAACTTTAGACTGTGATGAGAAGGACAGAAGACCCTGGAATAACCTACATGTTTACATTAAGAGATGAAAAGGAAAGAGACATTAAAATTTATGGAGAAAGGCCAACATACACGGAGTGTTTCCTTTTTCTGCTCACTGTCACACTGTGGATACTGTTCACCTTCTGTGGTAATTATCTTCACTCATTAGGCCGTGCTTGCACAGCACACACGCCCACCCACACACTGCACGCAGACACGAGGGCAGACAGGCCTTTTCCTTCAGCAAGTGGCGAGTGCTGGGAAAGCCTAGTGGCCTACATGCCAGTGGCATCCTGCGGAGAGAGCAGGAAAACATGCTGCTGTTTCTGAAGCCTGTTTTTCATCTTTTCCAGGCTAACCAAGGCTGTAGGAGATTAACTCAATGGAAAATACTTGCAGAGATAATAACGGAACAAGGCAACAGCACCACAACGTTGACTCAAGTGGAAACCCGGTCAAGTTCTGATTGAATAATTTGTGAACAAGAATGTTCAACGATAACTCCCAAATTATGGGGGGGACTGTTGGTCTGAGAAACGGGGAATGCCAACAAAAACGAAGAGACGTGGAATCCCAGTCTAAGACGCATACACAAAACCTGTTTAATTACGCCAATAAAGTACGTTAGTTCTAGAATAAACGACCTGGTTTGTGTAGATTCTCATTCATCCAGGTTCATTCTAGCTAAGTACTGGGTAAAGAAGCAGTCATCTGGACTTGGTTCATATTTGTGATAATAATTAGTTGATCCAAGGATGGGAATTGAGCTTGACAGTCAGGTTCTCAAAGACCACAACAGATTAAATATTTATAAAAATAGTTCATAGAAGTTCAATAGTTCAACTTCCAGCCCACAGGTCAACGGAGCCTGCGGTAAATCACAAGTTCTTTACAGAAAACATGATACAGAAAAACACTAAGACTGAACCTAAGCTTTGATTAAAAAAACACATCAAACTCTGCCTTCTGTCATAGGTATGGTAGGCATGCTGCAAATAACCTTGCATTTGAAAGCATTTGTTGCTAATAAAAGAAGTATCTCCTGTTAAAATAAATAAATAGCATAAATGATACAATTTAACACAGAAAATTCATAATAAGGGCACACATTTGATGTCTAAGTCACATGCAGCCGTACAGGGTTGGCTATTGCGGATGCCACTGGTTTCTGGGTTGTCTTGGCCTGTGGAGGGTTGTAGACAGGTGTGTCCACATTTTTAAGAAAGTGCCAGGAAATCTTGCAGTTCCCCTTAAGGTTTGTGTGGCTGCCTTACCTGGACACAACATGTTCATGCAGTGGTTGAGAAAGTCCTATATAATTAGCATTAGGTCCACAGGTAGAACAATTTCTCGTCCAATAAACTCAAAATGAGATGAATGAAGTGCTGGTATGAACACTGATGCAATAAGCAAACATCATATAAGGCAAAAGTGTCCGAGTTGGATTGATTATCCTTAACAGAAAAGGATTTCATAGGCAGGAGTTCAGTTGAACTAGTTTGTCCCCTAGTAGATAAAGGACATGGCCTAGATATTGGACCTGTGTGGAAAATAGGTTACAATTTGAGAGCTTAACCTAAGATTTGCCTGCCTCAGTGTCAAGACCTCATTTAGGCAGGTCAGTGTCGCTGAAAAGAATTGCCACGTACTATAGAACTCTCCAGGTAAACTAAACATGTGGTCCACTGCAAATTAGTGAAATCCATCATCCTTTGAAAAGTGCCAAGAGAACCTCACAACCCAAAGCTTAATATGTTGAATTCAAACAACCCCTCCTGAGTGATAGATGTTGGCTTTTGACGATGGCTGGGATGTACCTATACTTGCCAATATCAACTAGCTGGAACAAGAACCAAGCCAGGCTCAGCCTGTTCAATGTATTGATGATCATAGGACGATGATCCTCGTGTTTTTTGGTGACACCATTGATGCCAAAATGGATTGCCCTCTGTGTTTTTTTTGAAACCGCATTCCACAATGTCGCTTTAAAGCTTGGAGCAGGTTTGGTGCAGAAGTATGAGACTTAGTTGTTGTTCATCTTCCGGCATACCCTCAGGAGTCGCCACAGGCAATCAGCTTTAACTGATCCTCACGTTTGGTTTGGCAGAGAGTTTTTTCGCCGAAAGCTGTTCCTAACATAACCCTGTATTTTATCCAGGCTGGGAACCAGGACAGGGAGACCCAGACTTGGGTTCCTCAATGACTACATAGTTTAGACAGTAGTGTGAAGAGTCTTGCCTTGTCTACCCAAATGATGAAAGTGGGTTCTGGTTTTAACTGTAAAAGTTTTATTTTTAACTGCTATGATTCTACAATTCCCACAAACACATGAGTTAATTCATGGTTAAGACTTGAACCCATTTTAACCCTAGTTCTGACTTCTAAGAACCTTAACAGAAGTGCAAAATTTAGTCTTCTAAAATCACAAATTGAACGGTTTCTTCATGACAAAAATGAGAAAACTAAGTCCTGCCTGTTTACCTTACTATTCCTTTGTCGACAGCAAAATAATTAAACCAAAGCTCTCCAATACATCCTTGCTGTGACAGTTTATTAGAAACATGTTTGAAAGGAAGTACAGTCCCTGCGTGTGTTTGTCTCTATACTTTATTCATCTTTGAAAATAGTCTTTTTCATGCAATGGTCCAAATTCACTTGAACTTATGGATGTCATGACTACTATGTTTTTTTACGTCTTCATTCTTTTTGATGTATGGTCGACTTCACTGCAGTTAATTAAGTTCATGAGGTTGAGTTTCCCTTACAATACTTTAGTTGTTCCTGTAACTTCAGTCTGGCTTATCGATGCATTTTGTTTCTGTCTGCTTGTATCTGACTCCCTTTGATGTTACGAGCCTTGAATGGGAAGCACATTCTTGGCAGTGATTTATTAAAAATACATTATACTGGCAGAAAATCCACATTAACTTGACAGGTTGGCAGGGGAATTTGATTCATTTGCTTTAAACACGACCCCTCAAGGGCTTTGGCCTGGCAAAGAATGACAAGCTCAACTGGAAATAAAGGAAACACTGAACTCAGGTCCATTAAACTTACCTTTGAGCAAACATTCTGCATGTCGGGGCTGTGGGGGGGAAACCAAAGGAGAATGGAAAGCCATATTTTAAGTATTAAAACACGAAAAATTATAATGACCATTTACAACTTTTTCTTGTGTTGTGTGAGTTTTCTTTCAACTGTTATTTCCTAAATCTGTAATGAGTTCCAGAGCAATGGAAGCAAACCCTGCCCACATCATTATTACTTCACATTGCTAGGATTCTTGCCCCCGTCTAACCTATTGAGAGTCCTGGAGTATTGGATTCTCTTTTATTTATTTTTTTTTATGAAGTAAAACTATGAAAAAAAACTTAGGGGATAGACCACCAAGTCAAAAAGAGATTTGTCTATCTTTCTATTAGCTGATCAGTGCCTGTGGTCACCAAGCAACTCCTGGACCGACTGGGATCAAGAGCCTTGCCCATCCCCATCATTCCTTTAGATAATGTGGATGGAAACACTCAATGGACACTTTATTAGGAGCACCAACTGCTCACTAACTCAAATTTATTATCAGCCAATCACATGGCAGCAGCTCATTGCATTTAGGCATATAGACATGGTCAAAACAATCTGCTGCAGTTCAAATTGAGCATCAGAATGAGGAAGAAAGGTGATTGAAGTGACACTGAATGTGTTAGACGGGCTGGTCTGAATATTTAGAAACTGCTGATCTACTGGGATTTTCATCCACAACCAATTAGGGTTTACAGAGAATGGTCAGAAAAAGAGAAAATATCCATTGAGTGGCAGTTCTGTTGGTGGAAATGCTTTGTTGATGCTAGAAGTCAGAGCAGAATGCCCAGACTGGTTCTAGCTGATAGAAAGGAAACAGTTACTCAGTTAACCTCTGGTTCCAAACAATGTCTGCAGAAGAGCATCTCTTAACGTACAGATGAGCTACAGCAGCAGAATAACACAAAGAGTACCATTCCTGTCAGCTAAGAACAGAAAACTGAGGCTACAATACTCACAGAATCACCAGGATTGCACAACAGAAGATTGGAAAAACGTTCCCTGGTCTGATGAGTCTCCATTTTTGCTGTAACATTCGGATGGTAAGGTCAGAATTTGGCGTCCATATCATAAAATCATGTGTCTATATTGCCTTGAATCAAATGGTGTGGGGTATATTTCTTGGCACACCATTTAAGAATGGTTACAACGCCACAGTCCACCTGAGTATTATTGCTGACCATGTCCATCCCTTATGACCACAGTGAACCATCTTCTGATGCTACTTCCACCAGGATAAGGCTTCATACCATTAAACTGGAATCATCTCAGACTGGTTTCTTGAACATAACAATGAGTTCACTGGACTAAAATGCCCTCTACAGTCACCAGATCTCAACTCAACCTTTGAGATGTGGTGGAACGGTAGAGTGGCATCATGGAGGTGCAGCTTACAAATCTGCAGCAACTGTGTGATGATATCATGTTACTATGGAGCAAACTCTCTGAGAATGTTTCCAGTACCTTGTTAAATCTATGCTGCGAAGGATTAAAGCAGTGCTGAAGGCAGAAAGGGGTCCAACCCAGTAATCGCAAGGTGTACAAAAGTGTATAAAGTGGCTGGAAAGTGTAGACTAACAATTAAACCTATTAAAACAAACCCTATAGGACAAACCAACAACTTTACAGCCAAGTCTTCAAACCTTTAGGCAAGGGGTTTTTCATTGGTGTCCCATTGATCACATGTGCAACGGCTGTAGTGCAGAGGCAGAAGGGTTGACCACTGATCAGACGACTCGAAGTATCCTTGGACAAGACACTGAACCCCACATTGCCCCAGTGTTCAACAGCAATCCGCCTTCAGTGTGTGAACGTGTGTGTGCGGGTGAATGGGACTGTGACAGTTAAGCAATTTGGGCCTTCTTAGAAGATAGTAAAGCTCTATATAAGTATGCACCATGTATGTACCATCTGGCTCAAGAACAACCTCTGAATGGTCCAGAGCACAATCACTCAAAACAAAGTTCTAATTAAAAATATACAGTGTACTTCCTTCTGTGGTTTCAGGCTGTTCATAGTGAAAGTCGCCACAGGAAATCATGCCTCATGTCCTCCTTGACTACATCTAAGAACCTAATCTCTTATTTATCTCCAAAACATCACACATGAGCTGTTTCTCTGATCTCTCCCAAACAGAATCTCAACATCTACATCTTTGATCTTTAGAGAACTTGTTTTTTTTTCCCCCAATAAGTTGGTTCATGACTTTTTTCAAAAGCATCATTGGTTTAAATTTATGCTAAATGTATTTGTTCAGTTGTTTTTTTCTACTCTGATGCATTGTGGGAGAAAGCTGATATTTTCCTCCTTTATGATAACTCGCAACTGTACTTCATACTTTCAACCTTTGTGCTACCCTAGGCATGTTTGCATTAAAAGTGGGGTCACCTGAACCCCATAAGATAGCACAAGGGTTAAAAAGTCCAGGCTTCAAAAAGTGATTTCAATCTACAACATTTTGTAAAATATGGAAATCTTAACTTTAAAATGCAAACACAAGTTTTTTTTAAACCTAAATTTGATTTGTAAACCTATACAGCACTTTGTGCTTATATAAACAGGTGGATACCTTCATCCTCTCATTACAAGGAAAACTGATACAGAACCTTCTAAAAGTAACACCTCTGCATCAACAAGATGTGAAAATACTCACAGTGTCGAGAATGAGCCTCACTGTATGCGTCACCCTCAAACAGCTCGCAGTTCTTCAGCCCAGAAGAGTTTCCCCTAAATCATTTTCAGAAACCTCACCAGAGAAAACAAGGTGACCACATCAGCTGCTGTGGAAATCCAGGGATCCCTCCGCTGTTATTTCTTCTCACAAGGTCGCATGTGACTCACTGCTTTGACTGGCAAGACATCCAACACATGGCACAGTCCTCCAGAGCCTTCATCCTTTATTCATGATGATTTTTGCTACTTGATAGAGAGCACCAACTGTAATGTACTGTGCTGCTCCATGTCCGTCTCAGCCACATACCCTTTCCTTGCTTTTCTACAGCTCAAAACAGCAAAGTTTTTTAGCTTTACATGTAATTAAAGAAAAAAAAATACATTAGTTTTTAATGTCTTTTTCTCTATATGATGAGAGCAGAAAGTCCTAATAACCCTATGTCACACTATAAGACAGGTTCCTTTAAATTATTTTTAAAAACATATAATAAATAGTGGATGTATTGAGCTTAGAGGGAGTTTAAAGTCTTTTGTGTGTCAATGGTTATCAAAAAATCTGAATACTAAAACACTTTCATTTGTTATTTGTTAGATTTTCATAACACCTTCAATGTGCAGTTTGGACACAACTTCAGAGAAAAACCCGTGGTCAAAGTGTTTTTTGGGTCTTTTGTCTTCAGAAACGTTCACTTTTGCAACTCCATTGAGGTCGATCAGGCCCTGGTTTGGGTACAAGCAGTGCTTCTCCCTTCTTAATCCACAGCCACCTTGAGGCTTTGTCAACAGCCTGACTGATGTTTTGGCTCATCCTTTGATCAAAAGGAACCTGAAGGTCTTATGTACAAATTATCCAAGAAAGCCTCTACAGACCCCTTCAGTTAGCTGAAAACAAGCCCATCAATCACTTTCTATCCATGCTTCTATCAGCTTCAGGTATTTAATTCTATTCCATCCACCCACTCTTGCTTCAGCACTTGCCTTTTTGAGACATATGTTAGGACCAAGTCTGGTCTCAATGATGCCCTTGCAATGCATTCCTTGTGATGTCCTTGTGTCGCTGCCAATCATAAGCCATGGCTGGCAGCCGGGTCGGGGCCTCACATCCTGCTTGAGGTCTCTCCCTTGCCCTGACAAAAGAAATGTTATGCCTGACTGGGAACTCATGTTTACACTGCTGGACTGCGGTGCAAATGGTGTCTGCTACTGCCCTCAGCACCTGGTTATGGCGCCACACGTACCTCCCCTCTCCTTGGCCAGCAGCTCAAAATGATCCGAGTGGCGGGCACAGTGAACATGATGTTTCTTCCAGCCCCCTGGAGTGGAGATGTGACAAACTATAGAACATCATATGCTGACTAGATCAGGAATCTTGCAGATACAAACTTCCATAGTCTTGTCCTGGTTAAAGCTGGACACCCTTTTGACCAAAAGTAATTTCCCAACCAGTGTTGGGACTAATGCCGTTTAAGTATAACGGCGTTACTAACGGCGTTATAAATCAAGTAATTTAGTAATCTAACTAATTACTTTCATCCTCGCTGTAACGCCGTTATAGTTACTTCGTGTAAATCGCGGCGCGTTACTTCAAAGTTTGATGATCTTGCTGGAGCTGGGCGCTTCGCACCCGAGCGTTCCGCGTCAATTCTGGCCGGAAGTTCCATCAAGATACATGAGAAAATCCGGGTTCTTTTCAAAATATAACCAGTTTTTCACAATAAAATGCCGCGATTGACAAATGTGATCATGTTTTTGTATCTAAACAGGCGGTAGACACGGATATAAACATACAATCACAACACAAACGTGCAAACGAGTTACTTTGCCAAGTAACTAATTACTTTGAAGATGCAGTAATTGAGTTACTAACTCAATTACTTTTTGGGAGAAGTAACTAGTAACTATAACTAATTACTTTTTTGAAGTGAGATGCCCAACACTGTTCCCAACTAAATTATTTTTAATGCTAGTGCCATTATGAGGTAAAATAACACATCCAGCAATGCTGACATTATATGTGTTGGCTTTCTGTTACCATCCATGGTGTAGTGGTGGAATTATTCATTTTAGTAATGATTTGATTAATATCATAATTTGTTGTGGCTGATACAATTCGTAGTCAATATTGGTCCATTTTGAGTGATCAAATTCGATTTACTTTCCTAAAATTGATATGGCCAAAAATTCAACCAGTGATTCAGAGATAAATGCCTAGTATTGAATAGTGCAGGTAAAGTTTTCCATATTCTTTGTATTTCTTGCAAGATAATCAAGTGTAAACTAAATGTTTATAAGCAATCAAGTAAACAATAAATAATGTCAAATTCATTCACATTTTAGTCTTGTAAAGTTCAGCCCACCGTTGTTTTGTCACATCAAAATAATACAAATGGAACATTAATAGATTATTCTACCATACTGTATAGTCACATAACTTTGTAAAATTCAGTTTCCACACATCATTGATCATTTTTTGCTGCATCATATGTGTGTTGCCCGCTGAGATGGCCAGTTCTACGTTATAATAAATTAAGCCTTGTCTCAACCCAAATGGTATTTTCTATTGTAATGATGATTATATTATAATCAATTATAATGTAATAATTATATATTACTTATAATCAATTTGTTTTATTTTAAAATTTTAATGGTGTAGGTAGATTCAATTAACTATTTACTGCACACAGATCGCAGAAATATAAATCCATTCATTGATTAAGTTGATTAATTTTTATACCTGCCAATTTTACAAAGAAAATGTTTACTTGGATCACAGGTATTTGAGCTGTTGATGTTTTTTTTCAGTTACATTTTTGAAGATTTTACTTGCAAATTTTGTAGTCCATTAAAAAAGTCATTGCTGCACAAGGAGCAAAACAAGTCGTCATGTTTCTTTGTGTCAGCACAAAAGCAGTTATTAGTTCCCTTTTCTGTTTGTTGATATATGCCATCTGTTATGGAAATGAGTGGGAGGCAGTGGGTTGCATTACTGGTTAACTCACTTAAGACCATGCAAACAAAAAAACTGGGAACCACTGGGTTTGAAAGAAGGCTTCACCTGTGCACCGCCAATGATTTCTGCACAGAATTGCGAATAATGTGCTTTTTGCCAGTAGTATGCAAATGAGGTGATGAAACAGAACAAAGAGGGAATCTCCACATCTGTCCAGATCCATTTAAATCAGAAATTGTTCTTCCCTCACACACAGCCATAAGTGCAATCACTTTTTCTCATCGTCTTGTAAGTTTTCATGTTTGAGTCTCCACCACAACCTGCTTTCTGTATGTGTGTGCGCACTCTGAAAATGAGGCTCTGACTCAATAATAAAAGACCTGCATTGGTTTTGTTGAAAATAATTACTGGCAGGGCAAAGTTAAATCAAGTCTTTTCCCTCACCTAAAGACAGAGTTTTCCTGAAAGAGGTCAACAACTTTTGTTGTCCCGGTATTGTGGCAAACTCTGACCTTAATGATGAAAGATGTGTCCTGTCCCGGGCCTTGTTTGTGTGTGTCCAGTAAAGTTGTGGTTGGCTTTGAGCTCACCGCGAGCAGTCCCCTCTCATCCCTCCGAGCCTGGTTAGAGAGCGTGTTCTCTGTGATTACTTGAAGGCCGTGCGCTTCAGTGATATTTGTTTGACTTTTGGTCATCCGTCTTGCCGGATGACCAAATGCCGGGCCGGACTGCTGCTAAAAGTCTGACGGAAAGTCAAGCTTGTTGTGGGAGCTCTTTCGTCAAACATGTCGCATCAGTATCGTAGGGTTGGAATCATGGCGTGAGTGTGCTATTCATGAAGTCTGACCCAAATGTGGGTGGCTCTATTTTGAGTTCAAACCGGTATGAAGGCGTGAGTATGAAACAGAGCTCTAAGGTCATGGCAGCTCTTTGTGGCTTTCAGTCAAATCATAAAAAAATGGAGAGAAAATCTTGAAAATGGTTGAGAGCTAGTTAAAGACAGAAGAAAGGGTTTGTGAGTTGTCTTTTCTGAACTTCTGTATATGTTGTCAATGCAAAAATACTCATGTATTGTTTCAATTTCTCAAATGTCACTAAAACTTGCTTTATTTGCATAGTGCTGCAGCTTATGCAAATAATCTTTTGAGTTATTCATCCACCTGGCAATATTGGGATTCTGTTATTAAACCAACAGGTTTCTTCTTGACTTAACTCAGCAGGGATTTCACTAAAGACATAAATATAAAATCCAAAAGGCAGTTTTGCAAAAAAAAAAAGTCAGCTTTTATCAACATTTAAATTAATGGGAATGTCCAAAAAGAATGTATTTTAAAATATTTTTAAAATAATTTTACTATCTGTCGTGCATATGATCTGAAGAGATTCTGAATATAATGAGACATGGAATGAAACTGAAAAACATGATAATGAAATACACATATTTAATAGTTCTTTTGTGTATTAAGTACCAAAATTTGATAGGTTATATCTAACTAATTACTTTAATTTTAATCACCCAAAAAAGACCCTATAGTTCAATTTTTTCAGGGATCCATCAGATGTTGGTGTGTAAGACCAGGTATCCAGAGGACTATGTTTAGAGGTAGAGATGTAAAATAAAATTAAAAAAAAAAAAAACGAAAATAAGATAAAAACCAATGGAAAACAAAAGAAGAAGAAGAAAAAAAAGGGACAAAGCAGACAGATGACCTGGCCATGAATAAACTAAAAACACTTACAGTAAATACACTGAGGATCATCAAAGACACAAGTTCTTGTGATATTTTTGAAATGAATGGCAACATATATTGAAAAAAAAAATCTCAAAATTGCATCTCTGAGCATTTCATTTATCTTCTTAGCTTTGTCCCTTTCGGGGTCACAGGGGTGCCAAAGCCTAACCCGGCTACGTCAGGGTACACCCTGGACAGGTCGCTGGTTTGTCACAGGACCTCAATCACTCACCCATTCACACTCTCATACACTCCTGGGGCAATTTTAGAGTAACCAATTAAAAGCTTGTAGGTCTGATATGGGACCTGCAATGGCAAAAAATGCATCCACTTTTAGATGACTAGATGTTTGTATGTCTTTGGTTTCCTCGTCTGAGGTGGCATCTAGCGCAAAACAATGGTGGTTGACACGGCTCACTTAAATGCAAAGGCCACAACGCAACGACATAAGCAGAAGCATGACGTCAAAAACCACATCACAGCAACAAAAGCCACAACACAACGACATAAGCAGAAGCAAAAACAACAAAGGCCACAACACGACAACAAAAGCCACAACGCACAAAAAAGAAAAGCCACAACACAACAACAAAACCGGGAGCATGACGGCAAAGGCTACAACATGACAACAAAAGCCACAACAAAACAACAAAAGCGAAAGCATGAAGATAAAAAACCAGAACACAATGACAAAAACCGCAGTACAACAACAAAAGTGGAAGCATTACGACAAAAGCCACAACACAACAACAAAACGCACAACGCAACAACAAAAGCCACGACATTACATCAAAAGCCACAACACAACGACAAAATTGAAGCATGATGACAAAAGCCACAACACGACAAAAGCCACAGCATAATGACAAAAGTTTAACCATGACGACGAAAGCCACAGCACAAAAACAAAAACCCACAGCATGACGACAAAAGCGGGAGCGTGACAACAAAAAGCCACAACACAAAGAAAAAAGTCACAACACAATGACAAAAGCCACGAAACGACAACAAAAAAGGAGCACAATGATGAAATCTACAACACGACGACAAAAGACCACAACACAAAGAAAAAAGCCACAAAACAATGACAAAAGCAACAACACAACGACAAAAGCGGGAGCACAATAATAAAAGCAACAACACAACGATAAAAGCGGAAGCATGACAACAAAAGCCACAACATGATAAGAAATGCCAGAACACAACGACAAAATCCACGAAAAAACTACAAAAGCCACGACACAATGACAAAATTGGGAGCACGATTACAAAAGCCACAATTTGATGACAAAAGCCACAACACAATGACAAAAATGGGAGCACAGCAATTAAAGAGACAACGACAAAAGTGAAAGCACGACAACAAAATCCTCAACGTGACGACAAAAGCGTCTACGCTACAACAAACGCAACAACACAACTACAAAAGCTACAGCACAAGGATAAAAGCCACAATGCGACGACAAAAGCCACAACATGACGAAAAAAGCCACAACACGACAACAACAGTGGGAGCACAAAGGCAAAAGCCACAACACAATGACAAAAGTGGGGACACAACAACAAATGCCACAATGCAACAACAAAAGCAACAACACGATGACAAAAGCCACAAGACAGCAACAAAAGCCACAAAACAACAGAGTTGATTCACCTCTGTTATGAATTCTTCTTTTAAATGAATGATGGACTTTTTTTAAGTTTATGGACTTTTTTTTTTAAGTTTCATTCAGTTTTAAGCTTTTGGTGTGTCTGTGGCTTAAAACTTTGAGCATTAACCCAAGAGGGGATTAATCACTTCCATTGTGTTTTGGCTTTTGCCGTCATGTTGCGGCGTTAGTCATCGTGCTTCGGCTTCAGTCGTCGTGTTGTCTTTTGGATTTATGCGAGCCGTGTCGCCACAACACAAAACTGGACAGCTAGATAGCTCCAGTGTTGCTCGACATTCTTGCTACACCAGTAATCTTAGATTACGATTATGAGAGGCTGTAAACTGGCATAAAAAAGCGTAAGTAAATGGATGATGGGAAGTGAAGTGGCTTACTCTATGCCATCAGAGGTGAATTTTTGATGAACTCCTGCCGCTCTGCAGAAACTATGTCCTGAAAATGCCTTTGAAATAAATCAAAAGATGAGCAGAGTTGACGTTGAAGTCAAATCAAGTGAGCTAAAGGCGACTGCCAACTTAAACCTGGTATGACTGACGGAGGAAAAAAACATAGAAGACAACATGACCAAAAAAAAGAACACCACTGAAAAAAACACATTAAAGTGATCTACTTTCACTGATTTTAGTACATTTTTCTGTAAATATGTACATTATCACTTCAAACTTCCTCTTAAAGTGGAAAGATTGCACTGTTGTTCCTTTCATGCCTTATATTGATCAGTCCCGTTGTCTGAGCCAGAACACCCTTGAAAGAGAGTTTAGTAATCTCACTGGGACTTTTTCCTGTTAAATAAAGGTCAATAAATAAATAGAAACAGACACCACAACTGATTAAGTCATTAAATTTGGTGTGAATGTTTGTGCAGCCCTCTGATGAACCTTAAAGAGGAGGTTCATGCAGGTGTTCTTGTTATGTTCGTCTTTTCTTCCACTCCTACTACAAAGGACGTATGTCTGCTCGGACTTCATCTGATCATTTGCATAAACTGAGAGGGAAAGTCCTGTTTTAAGCTTACATTTGACTTGCTCTTGTCTGTGTCTCATATTTCGGGAGTTCTTCACATATCCAATCAGACAGCACAGTTAGAGAAAACATATTTCTCATTTTTATTGAAAAACGGGAGACTTTAGATTGTCCACAAATAACTATATTATTTCAAAAAGAGCTTTTGCTTTGCTTTAGAATATGAATCAAGTTTATTTTATATCATGAACACAAGGGTCAATGCCTTCTCTATCCATCTTTTAAAAATGTCGAACATCTCATTTGATGAGTAATAGACATTTTTGTAGTCTTTTCCTTTTTTTTACTGACTTTTCTTTATCTTAAAAATTATCCAAATCCTTTCTCTTTTTTTGCAAAAGTTCAGCCCATATATCTAAATTTGTGAATGAATAGATCCGCTCCTCCGCATTTGAACTTCAAACCGCGAGTCCATCCCTCTGCTTTACATCATTCGTTTTGCGTAACTACAACTCTCTGGAGCAAAAACTTTTTTTTTCTTTTTTCTGGTTGGTGGGTGGGCACACACCCGCGCTCCCTCTCGTATAAGAGCGGATCTGATATGGAGACCCCATCACACCGCACGTCGCTTTTACGCAGTAAAGATGAGCAGAGCGCAATCCAACCCGAGCATGAAACTAATGGTGGTGAGTTAAAATCGCTTCTCGTTCAGTCTGATTCTCCCAAAAGAATCCTCCTGCAGAAACATTTTTCCCTTTTCATCTTGTTGCGTTATCCTCTAACTCAGGGACTCACTTTCGCCTCGGATAGAAACCCAAAATGATCTGTTTGCAGAACGCACGGTGCGTCTTTGACAGAGTGGCCGCGTATGGAGCAGCTGGAAAGATGAAAATTTTAATGAAACTTTGCGTATTATATAAGGTTAATTGAGCTTCATTTTAGGAATTATTCTGGACTTTTACGCACGCGGGAATGACATCCTGATCAAAATCGTGGAGCATTTTCATATTCGCGTTTGCATGAGGAAAAAAAGAATCTTGTTCTAAATATTAGACAAAAAATATAATTGTTTAATTTCTGGTGTTTTCTTTATTTATTTATTATTTTTGCATCATATGCGAATTGTTTGAATTATGGCAATAAATAGATTTTTTTCTTAAATCTTTTTGTTTAAAAAAAGAAAGAAAAAAAAAAGGGAACCGTAAATGAACCTTCATCTGTGCCAAATTTCTCCGCCACAGGCGCGTTTGTATGTCTAAATGTCATGTAAACTAGAATTGTTTACCTACTGGCTTGGGGATGATGTTTTCTGTTTTGCATGGGGTGCTGCATTGGAGCCTTTGGTGGTTTTGCATATGTTAACGCACAGATGGGTATCAGGGCTCATACAGAATGCAGAAGCTGTCACTCTAGCTACACCTTCTATCTGGTATTGTGCGTTAACACACACACGAGTTTTGCTTTTTGGCATGGAATTATGTTTGTATATACTATACCTATAGTCATACCTCTGGCCAATTATGGATGTTTCACTTGT
Source organism: Oryzias melastigma (assembly GCF_002922805.2). Lineage (NCBI taxonomy): Eukaryota > Metazoa > Chordata > Actinopteri > Beloniformes > Adrianichthyidae > Oryzias > Oryzias melastigma. Next base: position 15,662,375 of record NC_050527.1, read on the forward strand.
TGTTTGAATGCAAATAAAAGCTGAGATTTTATTTTCAAATGATGATATCCTATCCTACATCTTCTTATTACCTTCTGGAGATGTTTTGATCACTTACAATCAAGAAGAAACTTGCTTATTAGATAAAATCAGTAAAAATAAATTCAACTTAATTTCATTTTTTTTTTATTTTTTATTTTTTGTGGAACAACTGCTTGTTCATTGACTTTTTTTTAATATAAATGGAGTAATAGACAGTCTTTTCAGCAGCCACATGTTAGTCTTTGCCAAAATCTGACTCACTTGTCAACTCACTCCATCTTCATAGTCAGACTGTAAGTCAGCGGCAGCCCTCTGCTGTCTGCGGCTCTGTCAGAACACTGAATGTTCCTCTTGCACCTGCATGTGTGCTCTGTCTGCCTCTGGCACATGCCCTGTTCATTTCAGCTCTTCCATTGGATGAGGTCAGTGGAACAGTTAATGCTGCCAGTCTGGAAGAAGATAAATGTTTTTCTATGAGTAGAAGAAATAATGTATTGGAGCTGCAGGCAGTCAGACAGACAACCGTCCTGACATCAAGTCCCATAATTCCACTTTATGTCCCCATAAAGGAGTTGGAATATTCCCTCCTCGCTACCTCTCCTCTATTATCTCTGAGTCGTTATCTTTATACGTCCTGTCTTGCTCTCTCTGTTGTGGCTGTTAGTTGTGGCCCCACCAACTTCCCTAAAAGTCTTGCAACAGGTACACACAAAACACTGACCCCAAAGACGTCAAGCTGCAAGAAAAAAACGACTGATCCTTTTTTTTTTCTGTCGAGAAAAGAGAGAATGCAGAACTGAAAAGGAGAGAGAAAAAGGAGGATAAAGAAGGTGTGTGTGTGTGGTCCATGAACGGCTTTCTTGACTTGTTTATCAGAAGGCCACCGTCACCTGTCCAAGCTGCTTCCGTGCACCTAACTTCCTCTTTTTCACCAACAGTAGTTCTGATAGCAGAAGTCCTCGTGTGTGCGCATGCGTCTGTGGATGTTTGTCAGTTTTTCAGTGAGCCAATTAATCTCCAGTCATGCTTGTGAAACAAGTTAAGTGATGAAAACGAGTTTTAGAGCCACACAGGGTTTAAAGTTTGAGCAAACATGGTACTAATCTCTATGCAGAAAGACAACGGCTGGTTATGTGTTACATTAGTTTTAGGTAGAGATGTGTGTTGGTAAGAGCCTGGCGACACAATGGTACGTATTCTGATATGTGTCTCATGATACGATTTGTATAGAGATATATATTCCAAGGCTGAACAACTTTTTATTTGTTTTTAAGTGTGACTTAGAAAAAACCCTACTTGAACATTAATGTCTATCATTGTAGTAAAATGGTAAAATTAATTTTATTTAATGATCACAACATTAAGCACTACAATTGTACACTGACAGCAACGTGGCACAGAGTTTCAGTTCAGTAACCATCCCAAGTCAAAACTAAGTAGTACATGTCTCATAACAACAAAAATTGTGAGGCTGACTGAACATTTAACATGCTGGTTCTCGAGAGATCTTGTTGTTTTGGTCACGATGTAGACGGTCGGAGGTTTAGGTGGAAAACAAAAGACAAAATAATAAAATAAAGTAATTTAAAATTGATGTATGTATCGCCAAACAAATTATCGCAATATATCACCAAATTGGTTATTAGGTTTTAAGTAGTACCAATGTTGTGCTGTGGATCAGTGGTTGCCCAGATCTGGTGCTCAATGCACTTGGCTAAGGCAGTAACCACATCATTAACCCCAATGGTAAGAAACTCATAGACTGCTTTGAATTACAATACCTGCCCAACACCATATAAAGTTGTTAAAAAAAAGCACAGCTATAAATTCCATCTATCATCTGAGCATTAGGTAGAACAGAGGAGACCTATTTGAGCCCAAACTATGTAAATATAGTCAAAAATGACTTCTTTTTCCAAATTCCTAGAATACATTAAGATGAAATCCTCTTACTTTTGCCAATCTAAATCAGGGTTCATGTCAACAAATATTTGTCTAAGTTAAAAAAAAATGTTTGCGATCTCTTAAAGCCAAAGTAAAGATATTTAAATTACTTGTTTTCTTTGGCTAGTACTTCTTTACCCATATAGTTGATAGCTGAGAAATTTTGTATGTTAAGCCCATTAGAATCAACAGAAACCCATGTCTTGTGGGTCTAGACAACCAACAGCTTCTTTTTTTTTTTTTTTTTTTAGTTTTTTCGACAGAAAACTGTGTGCACTCCTGCGTTGTGATGTGGCATGGCATTGTGCCCTAAACTCTCTGTGCTTTGGTGCATGGGTGACAAAAGACGGATTTTATATTCACTCCAAATAACACATACGCACAGACACACACACACGTGCACACACACACACTTGTAAGCTGGAATCCCCCATCAAACCACCTGCGCTCTACAGTTAACTGAATCCATGTGGCTCTTGGAGGAGCTGGTGTGTCGTGGTTTGGTCCCTTTGTACCATGGTTTAAGACTAACCTTGACAAACATGGAATCTCTCCTGAATTTGCATGTCAGAGTTCATTCATCTTTTTTAGCCTCTTTCCCTGCTTTTTTGAAAAAGACGTTACAAAAAATGAAATTTTCCCTCAAATTATGTCATATGTTTAGGTTAAAGATGAATATGAATTTCATAACATCTTTAAACAAATCAAAAAACGTCTGGTTGATAATATATTTTTCTCATTGCGGTTTGGTCCTGTGTCAGATCATGGAGGTTGCCGAAGTACGGTGGCCCTGAAGTGCAAATTGCACCAACAAGTCACTCAACTCAAACACATTTTAAAAATCTCAACTTCAATTAAAGAACCAAAAAAGATTTAAGGAAAGTGAAACGTTTCAAAAAACAAAAGTCATTTACAGAAGTCAAAATGAAATGTTAAAAAAATGAAAATAATATTGGTATTACGGGACATCGCTGATTGAGTGATAATGTTTGATTTTCCACTTTTACATTTTAAAATGTGTTTTAAATGTTTGCATGCTAAAATAAGTTTTATGGATAGTACAGCACAAATCCAGTATGGCTACATGGCAAATAACTTTTGGTTAAAATGATGGACGGACGTCATTCAATCAGTGATGTCTCACACTACCTACCTTTTTCGGTTTCTTCTTTTGCTTCATTTTTTAACATTTCATTTTGATTTCTATAAATTACTTTTGTTTTCCAAAATGTGTCTTTTTAATAAAATGTAATGTTTTTAATATTTATTTTTTAATTGTTGTAATTTCTATTATATTTTTGCATTGAGTGGTGTATTGGTGGGACTTGCACTTCAGGACCACCATACTGAAACCTATCCTAGCAACACCAGGGTGACGGTGAGATTAACTCTGGGCAGTTTGCCAATCTGATGCAGACACACTTAGATTTACTCCTTTGGGAGAATTTAATGTCACCAATCAACCTATGAAGCAGAGTTTTGGACTGTGGAAAGAAGCTGGAGTGCATGCAGGCACAGGGAGGACAAACAGAGAAAACCCATCCAGGATTCCAACCAGAGCCTTTATGTATCACTGATAACCACCACATCCTCAAGCAGCTTATGGCTGGTAATATATTATATTTGGATATGTTGAGTTATTTGTATGACAAATCAAAGATAAAGATATATTTTTACTGTGACCTTATGACCGCTTGCCTCAGAACCTCAGAAGGTTCACGCTTGTTGTGACATTTCGCGGTCCACCAATAATCTTGTCTGGTCTTTCTGGGTAACCACGTCCCCTCGATTTGGTTGTGGTTTTCAACAAAAGTTTCACATAATAGTTGACAGTGTATATGTCCCCTAATCTTAAGTTTATGGTGTGGATGATAATTTGTGGTGCTCTGATTTAGTTGTTTTTAGGTTTTGTTGCCCTATTTCCCTTTGTTTAAGCCTTCGTGTTTCTGTGTGAAATGGACGTGCTGTTTCTCTGATGTTAATGATGCGACATTTCTTTACTTATTCTGTTTTGTCTTTTGGGTGAACCAGTCCTTCTTAGAGTTTCATGTCAGGTTAGGTTACTGTGTTTATGTTCATGTCTCTTTGTATTAGTTCTGTTATACCAGAATGTATGGAGAGGTTATAGTTTCTCTTTGTTGCTGTTCTTGTTACCTTTTATTTGGTATTTTTCCTATGCATTTTATTTTCTTTTGTTTATGCTCCATCTTGGATGCTGGCGGTGTTCCAATGCATGTTGGTTATGTCTTTCCTGCTACTGTTTGTCCCCCCCCGTGTCTGTGGAGATGCAGGTCCAGTCATACAGTGTCCTGACAACAGACAGCTTGTGTGCATGAGGATGTGGCACATAAACTATCATTTGCTCTGAAACGGTTTTGAGTTATTGAGTTGATGCAGTTCCTATCAAATAGACATTGAGAACCTTGTTAAATTAGTGCTAGATTACAAAGAGGACATAGAAATGTGATTCGCCCAGCTGCCATAACCCTAAAAGTCTACAATGTATCAAAAATTGATTTAATAAAATATGCTCCACAGCGCCCCTTTGTGGACAGTATTGGATCTGTCACATACAATTTATCTAAGGCCCTGGAGGAAATTACAAACCCACAAAACGACCAAAAAAAAAATCGACTTGCATGAGAACTCAAAGCTGTAACATTTAAAAGGTATAATCTTCCTCTCATAGGATTTCATTTTACTATTCTGAAAACCTCTAATCTAACTTAACACTGAAAATGGATAAACTTCACAGAAAGTTGAAGGTTTGAAAAATGTGTACAGATGTAAGGAGGAGAGATGGAAATGCTTTAAAGTTGTTGGTTGAACAATACATGTTCAATGGAACAGTATTTATGCTACAGTGGTTCAAGGCTGTCATTTCAGGCTTTACATATTTAATTTGACTTATTAGTATACTTCAAGTATTAACAAAATGAAGAAGATGATGTCATCTTCTTAAAGTCATTGCTGCAGTAATGCATTCTGTAAACACCCAAATCACAGTAATATCATTAAATATAATGATTAACAAACAAAGTTAAGTAGATTTGGAATTGTTACTTAAAATGATGTGGGAGCAAGCATTTTTTTAATCCCTCCCATATTATTTTTTTTACATAGTTACCATAATCTGGTCAGATTATACATAAAGTAGGAAAATGGAGTGAGTACTGATTATCCTCAGAAAGTATTCTTACATAATTTCAGCGAACAAACATTAGAATGGATCACAAAAAAAGAAAGGATAACATATCATGTAACAGATATGTAATTCTCTTTGATTGTCATCAGAAAACATGATCATGTTAATCCAATAATCATCACTCCACATTGCTGGTTAACTTAAAAAATATTATTTATTGATTATTCAATCTTTATGAGTCAATGTTTTGACATTCAGATTAAAAAGGAACATGTTGGGATTTTTGTTCAGGTGTTCTATCAAAGTATGCTATGTGTTAATAATAAACATTTGCACTTACATGAAGTCTTATTTTTGCTGTGTTTTTACGTATAACTTTGAGACAGTTGATCCCTCTTGCTCAGCTTAAATGATTTTTCTTATTCAGATGCCTCTTTCAGAGATTTTTTTGGAACCCTGAAGTCAGGAATTCACCTGACAAACCACAGAGGGCAGTAAAGGGTTAGTAGTGTTCAGGATTCACCTGCTGTTACTGATTACTACATCTGTGGCATCGCTTACAGAGTAGGACTGCATATCATCGTCAAACCACTTATAACCACTTATCTCTCTTTCAGTTTGTGTTGATTTAATGTTATTAGTCTGTGATGAGTGCTACTTTACCACAATCAGTTAATAAAGTTGAACTTAAAGGGGTAACTTTTACAAATTAAATTATTAGTTCTTAGTCGAATTAGAAAGACAGATTTTACCTGAAAATAACTTGACTTTTCTAATGAAGAATGATTGCTCATAAACTCAGGCAGGTAAAGGTTTAGAGGAAAAATTGATTTCATTTTTTTTTTTTTTTTTTGAGAAAAGAAACATTTCAATAATGCGGGACCACAACATTCTGGATTTATCAAAGTGACTGAACTTAGTTTAATAAGGTTATGTCTGTGACAGATTGATACTATTTCCATATTAATACTAAGATAAGATAGCAGTGGATGCAGTTTTGATTTGTTTGTTTATCTTAGTATATAGTGGACACTTATAAAACATAACTCAGTGTGAAGCTGGACTTGGTACAGGATCTGAAGTAAAAAAGTTTCACTTACGGCTGCAAAACAGTTCATAGCCCCAGTCTCGGTGTCTGTTTACCAATCTCCCCCATCGTCAGTGTTTCTGTGCATGGAGAAAATGTGCTTCACCTTTATGGACAGTTTTCAAAGCCAATCAGCAATAATTTAGAGGGTTGTGTCAGTTAAATTAACCAATCAGAGCTGACCTGGTCTTTCTTTTTGGGTAATAAATTACTTAAGCTGATAGACAAGGGAAGATGTTAAAAGAGAGAAAATTGGTTTAAAAAATAGATGAGTATTAGGAAATATTATTATTAATTGACATAAATAATAATAATAATATGAAGTTATTTCCTCTTTCATTTTACAAATGACTTGTGAAAGCATAAAAATAAAAAAAATCAAATCCAAAATGATAAATTTTAACAATGTAGTTTAGATTGAATTAAGTAAAGTTAATGCTGATAGAACTTTATCAAAAAGAAAAGCTACTTTTGGAGCCAAAGTTGATCTCAACCTGCAGGGATTTGTGCTACACCTGTCCAACCGTGCACAGAATTTCTGAAATACTGACCATTGTCCCCAAACAAGCTTTGAACAGCTGGCTGTGCTCCTTAAAGGTTTTGCCTCTTGTGGAGTTGTGCTCTGCAGATGATGTATAATTATGGCTTCCATTTGCCTCCAGCCGCTGTATAATTTGGGTTTCCAGCGGTCATCCATGATGTCGTCAGGCTGCGGCTTCTAAGGCGTCAAAGAAGGTGAAAAGTTCAATATCTCTTCTGGTTGCTGATGGACAAACTCAAACAGACCACAGCATGTCTTTTGGTGGATGAAAACTGACAAGTGGCGTCTATAGAAGGAGGGAAAAATTAACATTTGACAGATTTGAGTAAAAACAAACACAAATTTGTTTGTTCGAGCTGATATATTATTAAAAGATGAAGCAGGCACAAATATGAAACTTTCTCTTGAAAATTTGAGAAAAAAATTTAAAGAATACTTCTTTTAGAAAGCAAGCTATAAAAGTCCATTATTTGTCTATTTTAAGCATATTTGAAATACATGTGAATATCAAAGTAGCTAAAAAAAAAAAAAAAGTAGATTTCTTTTTAAATTTAAGGTTAAAGGTTTAATGTAAAGACCTACTCCGATTAAAACAAACAAACAAACGTGTTTTTGGTCTCTTTTAGTATGGTTTTGTCCAGATTTTCTCAAGACAGAGGGCATATTTGGAGGAAATTCATCTTAAAAGTGTTGTTTTTCTGCAAAACAAGTAGTGAATGATGAAGGACAATAACATGTAGTTTGAAAAAGTGAGTATTTGTGATGTAGAAAATGTGCTGGGCTGGCCACAAGCTTCCTGCTCTGCTCCATTCTGATGCATCCACTTGTAGGTGACTAGATCTATGTGCGTTTATGTTTTCCTTTAATATTACTCACTATTGTTGTTGCACCAGTAATTAAAAGTTGGAGGTTTCAGGGCTGTAAGCTAGTGTAAACAGATGGATGACGGGATGTGGGAGTGGATTTACCCCACTCCAAGAAGTCCACCCACAACTTAGAGGAATATTTCTAATGAACTAGTACTGCTCTGCAGAAACTATGTCCTAGGAAATGACAGGGTTTTTCTTAATATGTCAAAAAACTGCATAATTATGATTAAGTGACCATTCAGGAACCTTTTAAAATGGATAAAAAAGATGATTGGATTAAGACTTTAAGTATAACTATATATATATATATATATACATATGTTAAAGCTTTTTCTAAGGTAATGTTACTTATAAAGCCATTTGGATCTCAACACTTAGCTTCACTCTAGTTCCATTAATGTAAGAGTGAGATCAAAGTGATTTATGTTTTTGTCATGACATGTCCTCCTGTCAGTGACCTGAGCTTGAATTGATTTATGTCAAAACAAGAAACTTAACTACATCCAGATTTACCAAAAAACCCAGGTGACCCTGTCAACCATCAAGCTCCGCCCTCCTCACATCTTTCAACTGATTGGTTGTGGCCTCATTTCTTAATAGTACATGTTTACACTTCTTAATTTGAAGAGCGAGGCTGTGATTATGGGTTTGATTTCTGATGAGGCCACCCACGCTACAAACAATCTGGCTCCTGCTCCTTTGGCGAGTCGCTGCAGATGAAAGCCTTCCCTCAAACGCAGAGCTCAGAGGTCGAAAGGTTTTGCCGGGAAAACCGCCGTGTTCGCCAAGCCGTTTGAAGCCTCGGGGTTCTATTATAGCATGTACAACCCATCATCTATTTTTACTGTATTTTCAGTCACATCCATCCCAAACGGAACCAGAAGCAGATGATAAAAGTTGACTGTTTTCATCACAGAAATATACAGTATTTGTAGTTTATACATAGTAAGCCATTGGGGGAAAACACGACTTCTTTTAGGAGCGGCAGCTTCAAAGTGGCTTAAGAAGAAATGTGGTTGATCATATGTAACATCCCTGCACACACAGATTTCTTTTTTCCTGCTCTATACGCTACAGTGCCCCCTAAAATAAACGTCTTTCAAATCAAAGCACAGAACCTTGTGGTTGCACGGTCAATCAGATCAAAACTCCAAATAAATACGAGTAGGAAGAAGATCAATGGAGTGTGATGTGATACACTGCAGAACAGAGAGGGGGTATGTGGGTTTAGTTCTCTGGTGGCAAATGGGGAAAGCCCAGTAACCTCCAGCAGTTCTCAGTTTGTGCAACAACCAGGAGAGGAGGCCACTGTGCGTGCACACCGACAACATGGACAAACATGCTGACACACAACAAACACATTCCTGCTTCTGCACACATGAGGATGATTTGTTGTTAATATTTTTAAAGATGCACAATCACAAAAAAGGAGGGACACCAAGCATGCACAGTGCAGGTCTGATCTATTGTTAGTTTGTTATTTAAGCAGAGAGAATGGGACCCAAAGAAAAGCCTGATTTTTAATAATGAAGCTCTCAAATCCACACAGTCTGATGTGTGACACTGATCCTGATCCATCCTGTTACGCTTAAGTCTTTTAGACTCAGGTCTGGTATTTTAGGTCTGACCAGAGCTCGTCTCCTCTTGTTTAGGTACACAAACTTGTTTTGGCGTTGTAAGACACACTGTGTGTAGGGGTGTTGGGGTGTGTGTGTTGGTGGGGGTGTGTTTGTGTGTGTGTGCAGGGACAGATGGGTGTGGTGTGCTTGTCATTCTTTAAGAACATTCAAAAGCTACAGATAACCCTCAAACTGCTACAGATGCTTTGCAGGTTTAGCCAGTGTGCATCTTAAAACTAATGACTTAAAAACATGAACTTAGTCCAACTGTGCAGCATCTGAAATGCATTTTGAATTACACAAAATAAAAATCATGACATGAAAAAACACTCATGAAGTAATAAAAATATTTGTGCTAAAGAACAAAGATGTACCATTAATGCTGTCAAAAACATTTTTGTGTTGGAAAACCTTCAAATGAACTTTAGCTAAAGCTGCGTTCACATCAGGCATTTGACTCGTGTTGAAGAATGTGTGTTTAGCTTGAAGTGTTCACATTGGATAAGCAGGGAAGGGCTTCTTCTTCTGTTTTCTAGCGCATGTCGGCCACTTATAGTTGGAAGAGGCTTGGTGCAAATCTCGTGAATCTTATTTCACGCTTTTTCTTTTTTTCTTCTTGTCGTCATAGAATTCCATCCGGGCACAAACATCAGTTAGTATTTTCTCCTTCATGATCAATTTTCAAACAACTGGCCCTTCCATGACTTAAAGGGGCATCATCCATATAGGTCAGAGTTCAACCTGGTTTAGCCTTTAATGTATGTTCAGTGGCTGTCCACTTTGCATGTGTAGCCTGAAAGCAGATAAAAACCTGCATAGTTACAAGTGAATGTGAGAGTTTTGAGCGTGAAAGCCCAAAATGTGCAAATATATGCATTACATGGACTTTTCATTGAAAGTGGTTACTTTAACTGTCCACCTGGAACCTTTTGTGCTACTGTAACCTCTTTGAGTTTGAAGCAGCATCAACGCTTTTGCATATGTAAAGGAGAGAACGAGGGTTTCAGTTGAGGTTTGTCCGTACCGTTTGATCACTCCTAAACTAAGATTCCTCTTTCTGCAGCTCTTCACGGCATCTCTTTCCTGGGCTTATCAGCACGAAGCCATGCCGCCAGTGTACCTGCACAGAGATCCTGTGACATCCGAACTCCTGTTTTGCAGCCAGTGCCCCCCTGGCACAGCCGTGAAGCAACACTGCACCAAAGACGAACCCACAGAGTGTCACCCCTGCCCCGACAGGCAGTTTGCAGAGAACTGGCACTGGGGTGACACTTGCCAATACTGCACCTCGGTATGTACAACAGCCGAGCTAACAGTGTCAGTCTTCTCATTGAACAGCTGGAGTAAATTGTAACTTTGCAGATTTAGCATCTCATAGACTTTTTGCTTACATTTTTTGAAGCTTGTAGTCATAACCTGCCTGTTGCTCAATGTTTCCCTCTTTGCCTTCGTCATCAAACTATGACTGGCCACGTCTTCATCATCACACTCTCGTTTAGTAGTCTGCTATTCAACTATGCTTTCACGTTTGGAAGTGATTATAAATGTATCTACATAATGCGTGCAATAATTCTCTGCTCCTGCTGTGTTCTGTCTGTAGGTGTGTAAGGAGAGGCAACTGGTGAAGCAGCACTGCAACAGCACCCACGACCAGATCTGTGAGTGCGCTCCAGGCTTCCACCTAGTGGTGGAGTTCTGCATTGCACACAGTACCTGCCCACCTGGCTATGGAGTGACAGCTTCAGGTAAGCTTCTGCCTCGTTGTTCTGCCAACTGAGGTTATTTTGAGGAAAAACATAAAGCTTTAATATTTATGTCTGTTCTAATGGAATTCATTCCGGACCATCTAATTCTCTACAGATAATTCCTATAAGGCCAATATGTCTTTTCTTGTAAATCAAAACATGACTTGGTTTTGGAAGGGTAAAACTAGAGGAAATAAGAAATTCATACAGATGATCTATAATCCTGTGGTTTGAGTGCTACATTTCCTGTCTCTTCTTTGTGTTTTCTGGCGGAGTATCAATCCGCAAAAGCAGAAAAATACAGAAAGAAATTATACATGAAGCTGTATAGCATGCGCTGTATATCTGCAGTGTACCATAAATGCAGACAGGGGAAAGTATGCATTCTAATAGAGATGGATATGAAGGAAAAATGTTTTTTCAACTGGATTTATCATGTTGAGATAATTCTTGTCTGATATTTTAAAATAAGTTTTAAAAAATAGAAACGTTTTTTGGTGATCCAAAAAAAAAAGCTTAACACTATAAATATTACGGCACAATAATGTGTATTTTATTATAATTTAGTGCATTGTTTATTATATGCCCTTATAGTTTTTTTTCCTTTAAAGTTAGATTTTATTCTTAAAACAGAAACGTATATTTTGTTAAGTAATTTTTCTGCAAAAAAATCAGAATGATTGATTTTGCATTTCAACTGCTCCATAATTGTACAAAACATTTCCCTGCATGTTGTGCTATGTATAATTTCCATTTTTTGTAATTAAGTATTTTTTAATTACGTTTAACTTGGAAAAAAGACAGGATTTTTTTTTACTTTTTCTCTAAACAATAGGTGAACAGTGAGTGGACTTAACTTTTATTGTCTTTTCAAGGAATCAAAGAGCCCTCCACCTTTTTTTCTCACAGTTTGGCATCAAAGATAATGTTGCTTTGGTGTTAGAAACCTGGTGTTTTCTCCAAATGCCTTGTGGACCGCGTCAACACTGATTGTTAACCAAATAGGCAGAGGATGGTGCTGAATTTCAAAGTGTAAAGAACTGAATCTGGCACGTCTGCTGTGGCCACAACACAGACTGGCACGAAGCTTTTCATGAGCTCATCGTTGGTCTGACACCAAGATCAAGCTGTAGTCAGGATGAAATAATATTTTTCCAGCGACTGCGGTTATCATCTGACCCCTTTGGTCCTGATAGTGCTCAGAAATGTAACTTTTTCCATACGGATCCAGATGATTAGAAGACGTTTAGCAGACATGACACAGCAGTTTAGGGAATCCCCTCCTCTTGACATCTTGAAACTAAAGGAGTTATTACCGTTATGTAAGCTCTCAAGCTGTGGTTTTTGACTTTTCCAAAAACACAAGTATTTTTTTTCTTTCGTGATCTACTGATTAGTGTTTTTAGTTTGTCTTTGCTTTCCTCTCAGAATTTTTCTTGCTGCGGATCCAAAAACTGTCCTGAATGGAATGATCAGTGGGAAAGAAAACCAAACCAAAAAATGAATGAAACTGGGCAAATCTTTTTAGACACTTTGGACGCTGTTTCATTATTTCTGTAACCTTAGACAACAGTACTGACATTAGAAATGACCAAAGGCCACAAACAGTGTCTCTGTTGGACTTTCGTGATCAAAAATGTGCCAACATATTAGATTTATTTTGTCTGTTTTGCTTTAATCTGAGGTTTAAATATTTCAGTTTAATGTCACATTCTGGCTTCTATACCAAATGTTTTGCTGGAAAGGACCTGGTTTAAAAAAAACTGCTTGAACAAGAAATGGACTTACATTAAAAACTTAAAACTGAACCCACAAAAATGCATAATATTCTTAAAAAGGTTCCCATCTGCCCAAACACGCCATATCAACAACCCCCTTGCAGCGAGTGGACAAAATGTGCAACTAGGGCGCCATGCTCGACATCAGACTAACTTTTTCAGTCCATGTCAGCAGCACAGTTACAAAAACAAACCGCTCACTAGATCTTCTCTTCAGATCATTTCAGTCTGAAGAGGAAAAAAATTGGACCAAATAGCACTTATAGCGGCATATTACGCCAATATTGGCCATATTCTGGAATGCGCAGTATCATCTGATCAGCTCAAAAAATAACACGCTATCCTAATGGGGCTGGCTGGTCCAACAAGATGCACAGATATAGTTTTAACTTTATTTCCAGATCTCTTAAAATGTATCAATGAATCATGCTGCGTTTGGTTAGATCTCACCCTTTGGAGGAACATAATGACCAGCAAGACAGCCTGTCAAGGTGTTTTATTTAATGTTCCTTTTTGCTTGGGTTTTAATACTTCAAATTTTCACATTTTGTCCAATTTGTATTTTGGCAAATGATTTGATCTCACCTTGTTTTCACTATGATTTTTTTTTACAGCTGACTCCTGCACTTTTAAATCTTGTCTTTTCAAAGATTTATGAAAATTTGAAATAATGCACTTCGTTTTTGTGTTGTATTATATTCACTGTTTTAATGTTATTATTATTATTTATCATATTTTTATGTAGATTTTTTGATTTTTCTCATTTTTGAGTGTAAATTACCCTATGAATTGACTTCAGCCTGTTAGCAAAAATGTTTAAATAAATAAATAAATTAGCCTAAAAGTGGGTCTCTCTATAAATAAGACATAACATAACTAATTTTTACAGCTTTTAAGATTTTTTTTTTTTTTACAAAAACAAAAAGAGGAATTTCCAAAAAAAAGTTTTTTTCACATATATTTATTTGCAATTGCATTTCATCTGACCTTTTTGGATTTAAGAATTTACGTTTCTACCTTAATAATGCAAAGCAAAGCAGCTTTTACATTTGGCAAAACCTGCAAAACATTAACTTGATTGAAGTCAGCACATTTTTAGGATGTAGTGATGACTCTACATGACTCTGTTTTTTCATTAGAGGAGCAGGAAATATTTGCACGTGTACCAGAAGTTTGATGTTTTTTTTCTGCCAGGTAGTTGAAAGAAAGAGCACCTTGTGCCCGTAGAGCGGGAAACTGATAATGTTCATCAGCAAACATCCTCCCACATATTTTCACTTCTCGAGCTCACTTGTGTAAAACTGAATGAGAATCCGATGACACGAGTTCCACTACCTGAACTGTCATCCGCTGAAATCCACTGGATTTACTGTAATTTCTTCGTAATTTTTCAGCCCACAAGCATAGATCACATTTGTGTTTCAAATGATAAAACGTGGCCCTGAAACTATTCAACCTCAGAAATACAGAAGTATGTTGAAATGTTACTTTCAGCCACAAAAAAAAAAATCATCTTGTATGTCAAATTCTTTCATAACAGAGTGCCACAAAGGAACTATGTGGGTGTAGCGACTAATGCATGAGTCATTCTGAGATTCACTCAAGTCACTTGTCATGGTTGAAATGTCACATGTGACAGTGGTTACAGTTCTTAGAATCACATCCGATACAAAGTCGCTTATTCTCTCATACTGAAAAACAGCTGAGCTTTGCTGAAGCATAGGAAACTACCTTTCAAGTGCTTTTGAAAAGAAGCAGGACACTTTGGTTGCATTAAAACTGAACATCCCTTTGAAAAAAAAGACATAAGAACAAAAAACTTTTCATTTTGGATCTAAATTTAGGAATATAGGAAGTTATTTCCATCTATGTTTGGTTTGGGTTCCCCCTGTTCACTGCTTCCTGCTGATCTCAGGGCTCTGCTTTGGGATATCTGATACGTATTTAAATTTCACATTACTAAGTGACAAAATAACAGAAGCTCTTTAAGCCTAAAGCACTATCGCTGGGTGATTTTCACCCAAGCAAAAGTATTTACATGATTTTCAATACCTTACATCTTTCTGGGTGTCAAGGGTCCCTGGGTAGAGTCTCAAATGTCCCCGGAATGGGCGGACCAAAGGCCAAGTCTCCAGTATCATTATTTTAAGGAATTTTTTGTTCTCAAATTCCTAATTTTTCAGTAATTTTTGAGCACTTTTTTAAGATCTTCCTATGCATTTATTTTCCTTTTTTTCATATACTACAGTTGGATATAACAGAAAACTACACTAGTTTATCATGTGTTGTCATATTTTCATATATTTATTATAACAAATACTTTTTATTGAGTATATTATACTGGGCAAAAATTATCTGAGAAAGTTGATGGTGTAACTTTTCATTGCAAAAGTGTTGTAGGGTTAAATGAAGGCTGTTAAAGTCTTCCAGCCTGTAGGAGATGAATCTGCTTCCCTAAATTTGAGGAGGACTTGAGATCACTCACTATTATATTGAAGCTGAATTTACTCTTCCTTCATTGTGAACCTAAATTACAAGCTTGACTTTTTGCCTAAAACTAAACTATGTGACCTTCACTCTTTTCTCCATCTTTTTTAACAAATCAAGTTTTGTCAGCAGAGTCTAGTGATACACATAACCAGACAACTAGTTAATGAAACATCATAGTGTCATCTGACCCAAAGGGACCATGTACATATAGATTGAAAAGCACAGGTCCAGGAATGAAACCCTGAGGCACTCCGGTTGACACGGCGACTTTACCACAGCAACAAGAACTATATGACCTCCGTCTGAGACATTGTTCTTGTATCTGTCAGATTATTTTAGTATTTTTACTACCTTGCAAAGCAGGAAAAACTGTATTGGAGGGAAGATTCTGGCACATTTGGTGCTAAGGAAGACATTGATCCGTGACTAGTTACCCAACAGAGATGAGAGATTTCACCAGATGACTGTTAGTAAATGTTACTCTGGACTATGACATTTTTAGGGCTGTGGTGCAGTGGGTACACAAAAAATCTAATTCAAGCCCAGTTACTCTTTATTTGGGTCAAGAGGGTCAATCAGGATCAGCTAACATCTGGTGATAAAAGCTTTTACTCAGTTTAAAACATGTTTGTGGTGCATTTCTCTGATGATGGAGGACACACATAAAGAAGATTAAGCTTAAAATGGCATTTCTGAGTATTTCTTTATTCAAATCATTGCGAATCAAGAGGTTAGAAAAAACTTGTAGGTATGACATAGAACCACAAGCTCCCTGCTTCACTCCATTCTAATGCATCCACTTGCAGACAAACAGATCCATCTTTGTTTTCCTTGTCTAAGCTGGAATTTGGCTCAAAATTGTACGATTGGATAGCTCCAATATTGGTCGTCATTTTTGTTGCACCAGTTATGTCAGGTTGAGGTTGTGAAGGGCTGTAAGCTAGCGTTAGAGAGAGAACTCCTGCCACTCTGCAGAAAATATGTCCTTTTTTTTTAATTTTGCCTAAAAACAGCATAATCATAATTAAAAGACCACTGGGAACACTTTTACAATAGATCAAAGATGGTCGACATGGGAGTTTGAGGATTTTTGACTTTTTGTTCTAAAAACAGGTTTTGATCTATTTCCTTTCTAACTGATTCCTCCAGGGACTCCAGTGAGCGACACTGTGTGTGAACCTTGTCCCGATGGTTATTTCTCCGTTGGAGGTTCCTCTACTGATCCATGCCGACCCCACAGGAACTGCTCAGAACTGGGTCTGTGGACGCTCAAATGGGGGACATCTACTTCCAACAGCCTCTGTGGCTCACCAGAGAAGAGAACAACTCTGGACTGTTCTCAGAATCACATCGTGTGCCATACTGGTGAGAACACACTACATCCTCTAATAGCTATTAACATTTTGAAGGCTAAAAAGGTGTAAGATAGCATAATTTATCAATGGAATAAATCCAACTTAGCAGCAAAGTAGAGTTCATCAGAAAAAGAATTATCACAAAAATGAGGTCTTTTTCACAGAAGGGGATTTCCTTGGTCAGCTTCCTAGTCCACATTCCATTCTTTTCCAGATTCTCGCATGCTTTAAAAACCATCACAGGAGAGAAAAGCTCGAGGGTGAAATGTTTGTTTATGGCTCTGCTTTCAAAATGACCCATAACGGATCAATTACCCTTTTATATTTCACATCCTTAAACAGAAAAACAAAGAAAAATGAGTCAAGCACCCAGTGGGACACAAAGTAAGCCGGTTAAGCTTTATTACTCAGACTTGAACAATAACAGATGCTGAAATATAATTTAGAAGAGGAAGCCTCAACTATGACACTGCATTCCTAGAGTCTTAGGAAACTCAGGAGCTCCCACACAGATGTATAGACTCCTAAAGCGCATCCTGCACACTTAAAACAGAAATCCACATAAGCAAACAAACCTGATGACCGACATGAAACGCATTTCTTCTCGCTGATTGTCTTAGAGCTACTTACATGACCCCAAATGACATACATCCACCTGTAGAGTTTTTTTTTTTACTCTAAATATGCAAAAATGAAAGCAGTGGGATTTCCACAGTTGTAAAGAATTTAAACAAACCACCAGGATGTTAGTGTCAGTCATAAAACCCACAGTTGCGTCATTGACATTT
This sequence comes from Oryzias melastigma, assembly GCF_002922805.2. Lineage (NCBI taxonomy): Eukaryota > Metazoa > Chordata > Actinopteri > Beloniformes > Adrianichthyidae > Oryzias > Oryzias melastigma. The sequence goes on from NC_050527.1 coordinate 15,679,757, forward strand.
CAGGGAAATAAAATAAAAAAGAAACTTCATCAGATCTCATACATGCACCCTCGGTCTATCTATCTCACCTGCTTTTTTGTTTTTTTCAACAGAGGTCCTCCAATTCTGACTGAACTAGGTTACTTAGTAACAAAATCAACCATAAATATATTTGCACACATAAAATGTTCACAAAGGACCTACTATCCTCAGGAACAGACAGATCATCCAAGTTTCCAATATTTTCGCTTAGATTTCTTCATTTTTTTGTGCTGCTGTTCTTTGCAAATATGACTTTGCCTTAAAAGGAAGCCTCTGCACGCATGGGCTGCGTCAGGAGGAAAAAATAAAGCTTTGGAAAAGAGCAAAAGCCGGAAGTTTAGTTTGGCTTATTTGTCTGATGTCAGCGGTGGCTTGGTGCCGTCAGTAGTGGGGAACTGACAATGGACATCTCTTTGCTCTGGTTAAAATGTAACAAAACATACAAACATATACAAACAAGACCAGACGCACACTGGACAAATATCATTCAATCCACAACTGAAATATAATTGAAATATCGTCAGTGCTATTTAAAAGTGTACCCTAAAGTTTGCCAACTTGTCTGTTGTGCAAATGATTTTCAGTCTAACCAGCAAGATACTTTTGAAAAAAATATAGAGATATCTCAAAGATACTACCACAAAGCTTGCTTCTTTGTGATAATATACTGTGAGGTTACACTCACCAACCTCTCAGTCTTCATTGATGAGGAAGAAAGTGACCACAAAACTCGAGTGGAATGCAGTTATTTTATTAAAAAGTTGGATCAGACTCATGCAGAGTACTCTGGATTGTTATCATGACAGACAATTCCCTGTACAATGCATTCCAGAAATATACTCCCCAAGGTGGGCCTTATGTGACTTAGTGTCAATGTTACCTTACATGGTCGTCTTCCCAAAATCCACATTTTGAGTGGTCAGTGTCAGTCTCCTGCTTCTACAAGCAAGATCATTTATAGTTTAGTTTTTCGGTGGAAAAGTACTGATTAGGTCCTTGAACAACCCCCTAACTGGTTTCAACTTGTGTGGAGCTCCATGTGGGTTAATGTAACGATGCCAACATTAATGTGTTATTAATAAAGTATGAAAGAGTAAAAAACTCTTCATGTAACATCAGTATAAAAGTATAAAAAGCTTTCATTCAGTATGAGAAGCCCTTT
>NC_050527.1:15681764-15698749 GCF_002922805.2 Oryzias melastigma
AAAAGTACTGATTAGGTCCTTGAACAACCCCCTAACTGGTTTCAACTTGTGTGGAGCTCCATGTGGGTTAATGTAACGATACCAGCATCAATGTGTTATTAATAAAGTACGAAAGAGTAAAAAACTCTTCATGTAACATCAGTATAAAAGTATAAAAAGCTTTCATTTAGTATGAGAAGCCCTTTAATATCCTGAATATGTAATAGGAAAATGAATGCTTACTTATCACTGGCTTTTATGGAGAAACCAGATAGGGAAACTAATGATAGATAAGGCATACACAAAAAGAGGTTTAAACCACAAACAAATTAGTAGTCAAACTTTACTTGGTAAAGTTATCCTTCACTTTAAGTCAAAAAAATGGGAAAGCTAGTTCTGTAGTTAGTGAAAAGCTTGTGAGAAACAAATTAGCAATGACCTGGTATTAGGTATTGTTTAATTCAATAGTTTGCTCTTATGGTGAAACTAATGATTAGTTGACAGTTAAAGGGTACACCAAAAAGTAAATGCTGCAATAGTGTGGTAAAAAACTAATCTTTGCAAACTTAAGTGTTGGTTGTCCAGGTCTTTAGAGAGTCATAGAGGTGAGGATTTATCTAATAGGGAGCACAGGTGTGTCTTACAGTTCCCTTAAGTGACATCATGAAAATGGACCATACAGTTCTCATGTGTGTCGTAGGCCAAAGTGTATTTTGAAGTATTTGTAATATTGTAGTATGTGTAGTATTTGCTCCGCCTTATGACGTACAGGTAATGCAGTCCTACGATGCCCTTGCACTAGTAAGGGTGTCCAAATCCAGGCCTCGAGGGCCGGTGTCTGTTATGTTTTCTAGCCATCCTGCCAGTGAAGCCTCTTATTTATCTTTGGAAAAACAGCAGATGCCCTGATTTCAACACCCCTGCCTTACACCATATGGTGCAAGTATTGGCCCTTTACTGGTAGCACACAAATACTTTATGCAAGGCACATGGACGTGGTACCTGTATTTCTAACAGTCAGGCTGCATGTGGGGGCAAAGAACACATGAGCAGAACTAACAGGCTCCTTGTGCAGAATTTCTCACTCTTAAATGTTGGATGAGTGTTCACTATGACCTGTTATCAGCAGTACATTTGTAGAAAAAATGTGCATGAGCACAACACTCTATGGCCTTACAAAGCGGTCCATGGTCCTGAGATTTTTGTTATTTAACACACCATTAGGCAACTTTTATCTTTAAACAAAACTGAATTAAGATTTAATCAATGAATGTTTATTAACTAAGACAAGGATTTGACAACTTTTTAAACACATTACGCACAAATCAAGAGTTTTCAAAGGGATCTAAAGAAATAATTTGCCACTGATGAGTGAGAAATTCCTTCTCTTTTGTTACCCAAGGCAACCGTGATGTGAAGTGTAACCATTAAATGCACCCTGCCTTTTTCCATATTTCCCACAGATGTGACCCTGTGTGAGGAGGCCTTCTTCCAGTCCGTGGCCTCACTTCATCTGTCCTCTGTTCCCCTCGAGCGTCTTCTGGAGAGTCTTCCTGGACGCAGGGTGGATCACAAGAGCCTGGAGAGGCTGAAGAAAGCCTGCTCTCCTCAGCAGCAGGTCCTGCACCTGCTGCGCATGTGGCGGGAGCAGAATAAGGACCACGACAAGCTAAACGGCATCATGCAAGGTAAGACACAACAACATCTGCCATAAAGGTATGCTTTTTTTCTCTCTTTAAATTTTTACTAACAGCTACATTTCACATCTTTAGGTGTGAACCACTGTGAGAGGAAAGTGTCCCGCTGCCAGGGTCTGAAAAACATCACCTTTGAGGACCTCATGAAGGTAGCCAACAGCCTGCCGAGGAAAAAAGTTCAGGAGGTGGATGTGCTGGCGGTTTTCTCCACCTGCCTGCCCAGGCAGCACATCCTGCAGGTTCTCCACCTCTGGAAAGCAGCAAACAACAACATCGACCTGGCAAAGGGCCTGTCCCATAGTCTGAGGGTGCTTCGCAGCCAGGGGGCGCCCCGTTATCTCCTGAAAGGCCTCAAGAAGATCAGCAGGATCATTGAAACAACGTCCACATACAAGATGTACGAGAAGATGTTCGTTAGCATGCTCCAGGATGAGCTGTGTTTCAAACCTCTCAAACCTCTCAATGAGTGAAGTACCAAACCTGCAGTCTGCAGCCCAATTAAACACTAATGCATGACACACGGCGAGGCAATGCACGAGACGAATGGGGATCACATGATGATGTCAAGCTGTCTTCAAGGAAATTCTGCATGTTGACATGATTTTGATGAAATGTATCATGAAAGGGAGCAAGAATGTAAATCCTTTTGTATCTAAGCTTTAAACCAAAACGAGGATGATGATCCTGTGAGGTAACACCAGATGCTGTCCTGTTCTGTTTCCTGATTTACTCCTGAAATGATCGAAAAAACTGAGACGAGAACAAGAAGAATCACATTCCCAATCTGTTTTCCCGGGAACCTTTGACAATAACAAAGGAAACACTATTTAAAAATGTAAATACCATTTTTTTTAAGTTGGCCAACAGTTGTTTTATTATTTTTTTAGTGCTTTCTCCCAGTTTGAGAGCAGAGATTTGATTTCATAATGAAATACATTATTTTTTTTCCAAGCTGTCCATTGTTCTTTATTCTGGAACTTTGATTTGAAAAGCTCTTTTAGTGTGTTATAGTTTTCTTTCTACTCACATGAATGTACAAATGAGTGTAATTGTTTTTATTTAAAATGTTATTTTATTTCCAAAATATGTTAAAAAAAAACGTTTTTTTTTTACTTTTTATCAAAGATACTGGATTTCAAATGCTGCAAGTTTGTTGAGTGAGATTTTTTATATTTGGTTTTTAAAACTTTTTCACTATAAATATATGGTCTGTTTTGTATATATATGCCTGCCTGTTTTTTTTTTGTTTGTTTTGTTTTGTTTTCTTTGAGATGACGTGAGTTATGAACATTTAAAATAATTTGAATAAATTCATTTTGTAAAAAAAAAAAAGAAGTCTAGTTTTCAGTGGATCTTTAGTCATTCTTAAGTGTTTTCACACATTTGTATGTAAAAATAATTGTATTAATTAGATTATTAGACAAACTGTAGTGTTAAACAAAGACAATCAAAGACAATACAGTTTTATAAATAAAAAGTACATTATTTTATGTATTTACCTGCATAGCCCTCTATGTTAAAGTCAGTATTATTCTAGTTTTTGAGACATGCAAAGATTTACTTTGGATTTTCAAGATCAATATTCTACTGCAAAACCTCCAGACAACTGCTGTGATTAAGAATTAGATCCTTCAGATTTTTTTTTTGGTAAGGAGCACACATTATTTATTTATTTATTTCTATGGAAACACTTCTACCAGACTGTTGTTATGATTTTATTATGAAGTCCTGGTTTTTATTTTGCAAAATGATATCATATTTGTATTAATTCTAAAAAAATATGTTCTTATTTTCTTTATTATTATTTTTTGTTTAAATAATTAAAGAGTAGTCTCTTTGTTAGGAGCGGCACTTTTACGGAACCGTATAAGAGCTAAATGGAAATTTGATATGAGTTTTATCTGTCAGGCAATGACGCAAAAGCACCAACAATACAAGATTCAAAGTGCTTATTTCCACATTTAACAGGGAAGCCAAGTTCTCTTTGCTTTGTCATTTACTCTGTGCTAACGTATATAAACAAATACACTAAAATACAAGCAATAAGATGTAGTAATACATAAAAAATACAAATCAAGGATATAAAAAACAGAGAATGCATTAACTTAAAATGTAAAAAAAATATAAAAGCTCAAATGCAATAAGTTTATATTAAACTGGTGTTTTAAAGTGATTAGTAAATAGTGAAGCATCTGCTGTTCAGAAGTATGATAGCAGTACTGTAATTATACTGCACACAAATGTTAAAATGTTGGTTGATAAACTAATCTGTTTAGAATACTTAATAAACTTAAAGGGGCCATACCATGATTTTCTTGAGCCTTTCAAAGTGAACTGTATCCTTACATATGATCGTGTATTACCTTTGGAACACTAAAAAACAAATGATTTAATACATTTTCGTTATTTTCGTGAGTTTTTTCCTACCCGTAAGTAAAACGACTCGATTCCTGAGGTTCATATCGATTCCTGCTGATGCTGCCGTCAGCACGATACGACCCACTGGTTGCTGCTGATAGAGCAGGTTTTTAGAGGATTACTCTGAAATGCATGAACGGATCAAAATACCGCTTTGGGGTTCTTTATGGAGAGGAATGAACAGTTTAATGCACTTAAAACCTCATAAAGTAGAATTTTCATGGTATGGCCCCTTTAAAGAGAAAACTGCAGGTAATGTTTAAGGTATAACAAAAAGAACAACATTGATAACTTTTTGGTTCTTTTGTTATCAGACACGCAATATCTTTAAACACACCTGATATGTTTCAATTGAAACGTTCCATCTTCACTAATAGTCAAAGTGTGATGCGATGATTGTCACTGAGGCGGAGTCCCCCGTGACGGGGACCAAGAAGTCATTCGTACTGCAGACACTATGATCTTTATTGCAAGAACACCTTTTGTTCAACATAACGTTACATTTAAAAAATATAATTTAAAAAAAAATACTTGGACAACAAAACTATTTCTAAATCTATGTTCAGACTAAGTAACAAAAATGGTGTACACACTAGTATAGAAGTTGTCTTATTGCAACATTCATTCAATGAAAATGAAAGATAAACGCTTGAATGAAGTTTAGCGCTTTGGTTTGATTAGGAACACGATGACAAAACATGTAAAAGACAAAGGGAAGTAAACTTTTAATAATAGAACAGTCAGAACTAACCTGGAGGATGAATGAGTAAAAGATTGTTGCATGGCAACTTTCTGCAGAACATATTGTTATGATAGGTAGGGCCAAATGTTAGAGATCACACTGGGAGAAGAAAAAGAATGAGGGTTGGTTTCCAGGGGTTTCCTTGTCCTCCTCAGTCTATTATTTTTTTTACTGCATCTCCAACAGAGGAAAAGTGGATCGTCAATTGCAGCATTTAAAGCCATTTACTGTAAATCTGCAGTGGCAGATCAAAGAAATCCTTGAACACGGAAGTGTTTGGACTGCCCTTGATTAGGGGAATCCTGACCTGCAACTAAAAATAGATCCATTACAAATGATTTTTATTGAAAAGGGGAAGTGTGCGGCTTACAAAAGGGTAGAAAATTGAACTATGTCGAACATCCGCAGCCCTGAGAGTTTCGTGTTTATTTTGGACTTTTGCTGTTATAACTGTGTTGAAGTTGAGTCACGGCATCTGGACTCAAAATCTGTCTTGAAATCTTTCACCACATATCCAAGTGGCTTTGTCTGACAGGCGTCTGATGGACACCACACCACACCACACCGCTGTGTGAGTGGTAAAATGTTCCAGGAAAGAAGATTCTAAGCTCAGATGCCATGATTTAACTTCAAGACGTCACCTGGGTCAATAAAAACCAACAAGTTGCATTTACAATTTTTTTTCATAATCGCCTGTTCACTTTGGCACCTGGCAGGAGGTAATAGTTATCAAAAGTAAGTATATATGTACTATTTATTGAATATTAAATTTAGTTCAGATTTAATTTGATGTGTGATGAAGAAATCATCAGCTTCTTTTTTCATTAGGAAGGATTCATACCCAGAGGTAAGTTAATGATTTTATTAAAGGATTGTGTCCATTTTTTCTTGTTTACAAACCAAAACTCTATTATCTATCTCAATATAAATAAAAAGTACAGATTTTTTTCTGTTTCTTTTATGCCACAAAAGAAAAAAACTAGATTATCTAAAAAGGTATTTTTTTTATTGTACTACTACTGATAGCAGAGCCATGTTGATCTAAAACAGTGCTAAAATTACGGAAGGTTTTCTGGATTACAGGTGGATTTACCGTCATGTAAAAGTAGGCGATTGCCTGGTTCCCCCAACAATCTTGGGGCTCCGAGCTGAACACGAACTGGACGCAGGATGGATCACATTTTAACCAGGAAGGTGTGGTCAGGGGTTCCAAAAATGCAATTTATTTAGTATTTTAATCATTTTTATCCTGAAAATCGGTGCATTTTGCGTATTTTGGTATATTGGAGAGGAGGACCCTAAAAAAACGGTTATCCATCATTGATAACCTTGACCACCCTCTCCACCTGATTTTAGACAAACCACGGAGCGCATTTTCCAAAAGTCTCAGACAACTTTACTGCTCAAAGGACGGCTACAAGAAATCCTTTCTTCCATATTCAAAAAGAGTATACAGTATAACACCTCATCACTATGTAACAAATAATTCCCCAACTGACTGTTGACATGACTGATAGTCATTACTGCCTTAAATTGCACACTACTTATATTACATGCAATACAATTTGCACACTTTGTTTTCTTGTATTCATCCGTATACCTTCTGTAAATAATGTCTCTCTTAATATCTTCTGTAAATAATGTCTAGTCGCTGCAACAGCCAAATAGGGATGAAAAAAGTATTTCTATTCTATTCTATTCTATTTCCCGTTCAATTTCAGCGCGAGCCGGCAAGCTCTACTGCACGGGAGATTACACAATTGCATGAGAAGTGGGTGATTTTCCTTTCAGTTTATTCAGCGTATGTTTAAAATATAAGCCTTTATTGTTATTTTTTAATACTTAACGTTATTATTACATGTCCCCCCTTTCTATTTGATTTTGGTAATGTATTTCACGTTTGTCGTTTATCTGGTGTTCAGATGTGACGGGAAGCTGCACTGAAAACACAGAAAGAGACAGGCAGGAAAACAGCTGTTTTTTTGTGATATTGATATAAAAATAATAGATAATTTGTTTTATAATTCGTATGCTTTGGGGAGAATTTGTAACAACAAATACTTGGATTAATCTCCGGTGTTATTTGATTTAAGGTTTATTCATACTTGTAAAAATGTATTTACAAGAACAGTTTTTTTTTTAAATCAAACCACCTTTTATTATTTTTCACAAGAGGATTATCTTACATTTTACCCCACCTACTTAGGAATAATAAAAAAATACAAGAACAATTTCCACTTTTGTTCGTGATAGCCAATTAAGTTATTCTAGAACTAAATTTCTTTCCTTCATTTTCGGATTTAATATAGTTAAAATTGTGTCAAAGTTGGATTTTCAGTCAAATTAAGAGCTAATAAATACTGGTTATTAATTAATCAATCAATCACTGGTTAATATAAAAGGGATTTTTTATTGGCTCTGTTTATGTTTAGATGACTTTTGGGATGGAACCTCATAACTATCTAGAAACACTAGAAGATATTAAATGATCATTTTAGGAGGATTTTTAAAAAGAGGTAAAAAATAAATAAATAATGAAGCAATAGTGGCTTTATAAAGAGGAAAAGACAACGAGAAAGCAAGAAATGTGTAAACCTGACATATTAAAGAAAAGATAGAAGACTGACATTTGTTCCTACTAGGAAGTGAGTGATTAATAAATGAATGTTTTCAACTAACTTGATGTTTTTCCATTATTAATTCACATCAAACACATTTCTTTGACATTTGTAATTTCAGTTTTTAACAAAACATTTGAATTACTGACATTTATGGTGTCTTTAAGTGGACCAGGAAGGAAGTTATTTGGCGTTTTACCCTAGGTAAGGACTTAAACAAAAATATTTCAACTGCTGTATAGGGCCTCATGATGTTGTTCGCCTAAGGCCCCCAAACTGCTAAGTCCACCACTGTTCTGGCTATCTCCTTCATGATAAAAAGGAAACTTTGAGGTCGATTAATATGCATTATATCTGTTAGGTTCACTCGTTTTGTTTGTTGTTTTTTTTCCCTACATCTGCTTTTTTCAGTTGATGTTCCTACAAAGCCAAAAGGCAAGATAAGGCTTAAATTGCAAAGCAGAAGCTGCTCAAGAGTGAAATGAAGTATACCTTGTTGATCATAAACTTGCTATGTCACTGGACCATTGTACTGAGGGAAACAGGAAGAAATCAGAAAGATCATTTGACTCCTAAATCAGCATTAATCATTGTACACCCAGTGACTCACTGACATTTTCTTCAAAGAAAAAAAAAATCACCAGTTAGTGGAAAAGATGATTAAAGTTAGCTATGTATTGCACAATTTAGCAGTTTTGGTTTTTACACATGCATGTTCAGCTGTCAGCGTTTCTCAAAAGCAAAAAAAAGACCAATAGTTTTTGTAATTGTGCAAAAACAGACTTTTTCAAATCTTTCATGTACACTGAGCGAAACTGCAACACCAAACTATGTTTTGTGAATTAATGTGAACTTTGTGAACTGGACTATTTGAGAAACTATTGTTCAAACATCCTATTGAATAAAAGATGTCATGATGTCACATTTAAGGAAATGTGTCTATTTTTAACCTACTGTTTCCACCTGTTTATTGTTTCTACTCAAAATAAATCAAATACTTCCAGGTTCATTCTGTATTACGTGAGTTTTAACCTGATAAAAAATTCAAGATCATTTTTATTTTCTGCATATTTTTAGATAATTATAACTGCAGGTTATAAATAAATTCTTTGAAGTAGTTGTGGTTAAACTTTTGTTAAGTCAGTCGCCGAACACATGATGTATTCCTGTTCTCTAATCTGCATTGACCTTTACTTTCGCTTACGTAGTTCCCCATTTGCGTCCTATAAAATGAGCGAGATCACACAGTCAAACCCTCTTTGACTGAAGTGAGGACACCATGACTGTGGTGAGTATTCTGCTCAATACTCAACTTCTGGTAGAGCTAGTAAAAGCTATTTTAAAAAGCAGTTATTTTTTAATACAATGGCATCAATTTTATGACATTTTTGTTACAATGAAAAGTATTACACACAGAATGTAGAAAGTGGGATTACCTCAGGATATACAGAAATGTGTGAAATTACACAGATTATGTCACTGTCAAAAGTTGAAAGAATATAAATGTAGACAAATATTTTGGAGTCATTTCCAACTACTTGCAAAAATGTATTATTATGAGACATTCTAATTTTTAGTCAAAACCATAGAGTAACTATTGAAGGATTATAGGAAAATGTCTCTAAAGAGTCTCATTGTTTCTTGTTTTAAAGCCGTTTTATTATTCCTGCACTTTCAACACAATAGTTGTCATCAAATAGATGCAGAAATGTGTTTTAAACCTCTGTCTTCTCTGTAGTTTTACCTGACAGTTCTGCTCCTGCTGCCTGCGCTCCTCTGTGAGGCTATCTCTGTGCACACCTACAAGCACCGCAATCCGTCCACCGGTGAAACCCTCACATGCAAAAAGTGTGAACCAGGAACATACATGGCAGCTCACTGCACAGCCACCACAGACACCAAGTGTTTGCCGTGTAGGGCAAACCACTACACCGCGCTGTGGAACTACCTGCCCAGATGTTTGTACTGCAACAACATCTGCACGCGGAACCAAGAGGTGGAGATACAGTGTTCTGCCACCAACAACAGGGTCTGCCGGTGCAAACAAGGTTACTACATGAAGGATGACTTCTGTATCAGCCATTCACAATGTGGCCCTGGACATGGAGTTCAGACCAAAGGTATCATTGCACCTAAGAGATACATCTCAAATATGCAAATTTATCAAAACAAATAAAAGGCTGAGAATAAAACTGGTGGTTCACAATTGCAAATGTATGTAGATAATTCATCCTAAAACACACAGAAGATAGTTTTTAAATTTACATTTTAAAATTCTCATTGACGTATTCATCTCAACTGTTTAATTTCAGATATATTTCCTGAAAATAAAGTTTTTCAATGAAGGCTTGTGTCCTTCTTTTACAGGTACCTCCAAACAGGATACTGTGTGTGAAAAATGCGCACATGGCTTCTTCTCCAGGTCCACATCCGCGCTGGATGTGTGCGTAAAGCATCAGGAGTGTGCAGATGGGCAGCTCCCGCTCTTCACTGGTTCTGTGTACCACGACGCACTGTGTGGCTCCTGCGAGGATCTTGCAAGTGATAGTAAGTACAGCGAGTGTTGAGAGACATTCACACATTTGTGAAAAGCGTTCAGGAACACACGTTTAGCCCACAGTGCTCACACCATCCAACCATCACTACCAAATCTGATGTACACCGGGCATGTGATGAGCATTCCATAACCTGCTAAACGTACATTTTTTAACACACTTCACATCGGACAAGCAGGAAGGGGGTGTCTTCTTCTTTTTCTACAGTTTACTAGAGCATGTCCACTATCTTCAGTTGGAAAAGATCGGAAGTGAATTGAATCTTCTTGAGTGCAAAAATCCAGATTTTTTTTGTTTTTTTCTCAGGTGAGACGCTGCGTAAATTCCTCTCAGCATACTTTGAAGAGCCCAGGCGCCATAATGGAAAAATGAAGAGATTTGTGGCAACGTAATGTTATCTTTTGTTTTTTATGCAATATTTTGTTTTCTTTCCCATTAATACCTAATAACTGTTTATTATTTTAATAGGTTTGTTCGTGAGTCTAGGAGAAAAAGTGGGTTGACTTTTTTCCAAAAGAAAGTGGGTCCTCTGGAGCGAATCAAAGCCTGGTTAGCCAACGCTCCAGCGGAGCAGCTCAGACTGGTCCCACAGATGCTAAGGAACTCCACGCTGACCTCCCTGGCCGACAAGATTGATAGAAGACTTCATGACATAATGAACCAAAGCCCCAACTGTAGCTTAATTTCTCCATAAAAAGTCCAGTTGTGTGATTTTTGGTCTACCTCTTTTTTGAGTGTGATACCTGAGCAGCTTATGAAATATTTGCTTTGAATGTTTTTAGTATCAGAAATAAAGGCATCGATGCAGTTGTTGAGTGTCATATTGGTAATTTAAGCCACCATGGAGGATGTTGTATCTTGACGTAAATATCCAACATTTGATCAAACTTCCCCCTCATTTTGTAATAAAAACTGTTTGTTCTACAGGCAATTACTGATGTGTGGGAGTATTTTGTTATTTTATAAAGATCAAGATGTGTTTATTTTAATATCCTATTTTATGATTGTAATAAAAACCTGCAAGTTATCTGACTTCTGAGTTGTGTCCGAATTCCCCTCTAATTACTATATAGTGCACAAGATAGTGCTTTCGCCATCTTCTAGTGCTGTCCAAATCTACTAACTCCAAATCGAGTGCACTCTAAATTTCCCAGAAGTCTTAGCGAAAGACTAGTGTGCATCGATGGTCACTTGATTAGCGAATTTAGACACAATGTATCGCGGTCGAACAATTTTTTAAATGTAATATTTGAATAAACCATCTACATTTTCACCATCAGAACACAGTAATAAATAAACATAGTTAAATGATCATAGTTATTCAATTCTCACTGTCTGAAATTGGTGACTACATATCTGTTCTTCTTCACTTTATCCCATTTTAGAGTCTTCACAGCAAATCTGCAACCATTGCTTTGCATCATTGGTTTGGTAGGGTTTTTATGGCAGATGACCTCCCTGATACAAACCTGTACTTGAAGGGCACAGGGACCCAGCAGGGATTGAACCCAGAGCTCTTGTTTGCTAGCCCTATACTTAGCCCACTGAGCCATCCAGCTGCTATAACTTCCTATCTGTTGTTTTGAAAAAAAAAACAAACAAAAGAAAAGTAGTGAGCATTGTGACCGAATTACCTTTAAAATGCAGGGCACTATATAGTCCCGCACTGAATAGTTTTTTAGTAGTTAGAACTTAGATCAAATGTCAGTAGTCCTGCCTGCAGAATGCTCCACAACTGCTACCCCAAGTTCCTATGCAAAGCAGAAGTTGAGAAATTTCTCTTTGAGTTGTGGGCTGGAATGTTGGCAGGGAGCAAGCTCTACTTCCCGTCATCCATGTATTAACAAGCTGTCCCACTAGCTTACAGTCCCTCACAACTCCAATCTAACATTACCTGTGCAACAAAAATGACGAGCTACAGTATATTGTAGCTATTCAGAGGTAAAGTTTTTAACCAGTTGCCAGTTTGGACGATGAAAATGAAGATGTCCATGACTATTTGTTTCTGAGTGGATGCATCGGATTCGAGTGGAGCAGGAAGCTTTTAGCCCATCCAATGTATTTTATACATAACAAGTGCTCTCTTTGTCCAACTGTATTTTCTTTTTATTATTCACATTATTTTGTATAAAGAAATACTCAGAAATGTAATCCTGTTGCATCAATTTTCAGGAGAGATACTTTGTTTTAAACTTAATTTTCCTTTTGTTTTTAATAAAACATGTTTTTTGTTAAAACTTCTGTTTAAAAATAATAGTTGAGCCAAGCACCCTTTGCCTATGAAAATTTGATAGCTTAATGTGAAGATTGTGAATGTCAAACTTGCTTTACAAAAGATATGGACAGAGACAGCATTCAAAATAGAGGAAACGTAAAATAAAAAATGGATGTTGATTGGGGCAAAAATATCATCCTAAATTTAAGTGACCAGCATCAATATTCAGATATCATCAGTCGTGTGTGTGTTTATACATTATTAGTTCTGATATTTGCTTATTTCTTCAGATTTTTAGCTCCTGAGGACCACCGAGGAAGCCACAGGAGTCGGGCTTTGATGAGGAGAGGGGAGATCCAGCTCCTGGATTTTTCTTTTGCAGGAGGATATTCTCCTGTCTACGAGCATTTATTAATTCATTTACTTCAGTTTGTTTTTATTGTTCTTTTTAACTGTTGATGTTCAGTTTTACTTGTTTGTGATAGCTGTTGTTGCTTTTCCTTGTTTTATTCAGCTCACCCTACATTATTCTAACAGGTCGTATAATGCTTGATGTTATTTGTACATATTTTAAATGCAATCAGCACAAAAACTGATGGAAATTCATGTCGACTACATGTAATACAGTGCGGCCAAGATGCACATTGCTGCATGTGTTTTACCTGCGCCCAAGACTAAATTTAGCTGTTGTAAAAAGAGGTATTTGTTGGTTTTTTTGGGGTATTTTAAAGAGTATTTGGAATGTTTACCAAGTGGCACAGCAGTAATTTAAGTGCCACTACTAAGCCACATATTCTCAGCTTTCAAATTAAAAGCGACCAAGACAAAAGTTCAGCACTGGCCGTATGCATTCAGAAATTGAAAAAGCTCAGATTAAATCCACTAATATGTTGATTCAAAAGATTAGTCTAATTAAGAGCAAACTGTCATCAGCTGTGGGAAATGTTGCTCAAAATGTTACTCCTCAAACCATAAATTTGGTCTCATTGGCACCTAGCAGGTGTTAATTTAATACCTTATCCTTGGAGTATTTTTCTTCCTCGTCTCTTCTTTTCTTTCTAAACGGAGCACCTGATGTTTCTTCTGATCTTTTGTCCATTTTTCACAACCTTGAGATTTTTCTGTCTGTCAAAAACCTGGAGTGAAGATGAGTGAGATGATGGAAACAAGTTCACTTTGATGCAGATTTGGTTCTATTATTTATTTAACTTTTCAAAAAATAAAAGTATTTATTTATTTATTTTTACATTTACATTTATGAATAGAGCAATTTTTCATTTAATTTATGAATAAAAACTACAAAAGCTGAAAACAACCTGCCCTACTTTTTTTTCCTGATAATGAGATCCACTTAAACAAATTTTATTTTCTTATGATAATGAGATAATGAAGAATACACTGTGGCATCCCTCTCTCCCTTTCCTGCACTGAGACACAGAAATGTTACCCTTTTTACTGTAAGTCTCTATACTTTGTGGTTAACAATAAAAACAGCCGAAGAAAACACTCCACTCAAGTTGATTTTTAGTCTAATTTTATTTATTTGTTGATCTATGCTGCTCAAACGTCAAATTCCATCTCATGTACCTGCCCCTGCTTTCTGTTGCCCTAAACCCCCCGAACAAATAGGATGAAATATAACTGCACTTTGTCACAAATGTCTTCGTCTTTCCAATACGTCGTCTGGACATATCAAAGTCCAGACGTCTCACCTGAAAAAAAAAAAAACAGAGAAAATCTGAGTCTTTGATTTATTGATTTGGTTTATTTCAAGCATGAATTGTAGACAATACAAGAAAAGAGTCACACAGATGTATCCAACTCATTACAAAAATAATAGATACATGGATTAAAACAAACGCACAAACAAAAACAAAGAAACACTTAAGTCACACTTGATTCATTAAAAATAGTAGATCTTTCCATGCAGGAAGATTCAGGAAACGTTCACTGGAGGCTTGGCAGTGAAATTAAGTTGATTCACACCATCACCACCATACGTTCAAGCAGCCACTTGTCATAAAAAGCCTAAGGTTCTGCATTCATAACTTATGCTTATGTATCTACGCACAATTTTTGGGCTCTAAGTACAAAATATATTCACTGAAGCGCACATTGAAACTAAATCTTTTAAACATGTATTAATTGAATTTGGTTTTGACTTTTCTTTTATGAACGGCGATTGCATTGATTTTCTTTTTTAAATGATTTTTGTAGTGTTTTAAGTGTTTAAAATAAATTAAAATTAAAAAGAAAAAAAAAACTTTGACCAATCCAAGACTGGGATTTGACAGTGAAATATGGATGGCGTCCCTTTAACTACACAGAAGGGACAACTGTTTGAAAATTGAAAATGGTGCAGAAATGAATACTTTTAGTTTGTGCCTGGCTTGAATTGTGAGACTCCAAATATTTCATAAACCGTAGAACTGTGGGGGAAAAAACCTGGAGATAGATTCAAGAGATGTCAAAATCTTCAAATCTCTTTCCAACATGTGCTAGTAAGCAGTAGAAAGAGGAAAAGAAGAAGAAGCCCCCTTCCTGTAAGCATGTAAGCACCATGGGCTAAACACATACCGGTATTCAGAATTGTGCGTTTTGCAAGTTCCTGAACATGCATCACATGCTCAATGTAGCTTAAAGCTACGTTCAGATTACCTTTAGCAACACACGTAAAAGTGAGTATTTACATCAGTTTGCAGGCTACAAAACATGTAGCCATTGAACATTCTTTAAAAGTTATCTCTATTTGAACTTTGACCAAACTGAGGCTCAGATTTGGTAGTGATGTTTAGATGGCTTCTCAGCTTCACCAGTGTGAACTGTGGACACTGAATATTTTTCACAAACACCCAGTGTGACCATATTTCAACACTCGCTGTACTTACTATCACTTGCAAGATCCTCGCAGGAGCCACACAGTGCGTCGTGGTACACAGGACCAGTGAAGAGCGGGAGCTGCCCATCTGCACACTCCTGATGCTTTACGCACACATCCAGCGCGGATGTGGACCTGGAGGAGAAGCCATGTGCGCATTTTTCACACACAGTATCCTGTTTGGAGGTACCTGTAAAAGAAGGACACAAGCTTTCATTGAAAAAGGTTATTTTCAGGAAATGTATCTCTGAAATTAAACAGTTGAGATTAATATGTCAATGAGAATTTTAAAATGTAAATTTAATAACTATCTTCTGTGTGTTTTAGGATGAATTATCTACATACATTTGCAATTGTGAACCACCAGTTGTATTCTCAGCCTTTTATTTGTTTTGATAAATTTGCATATTTGAGATGTATCTCTTAGGTGCAATGATACCTTTGGTCTGAACTCCATGTCCAGGGCCACATTGTGAATGGCTGATACAGAAGTCATCCTTCATGTAGTAACCTTGTTTGCACCGGCAGACCCTGTTGTTGGTGGCAGAACACTGTATCTCCACCTCTTGGTTCCGCGTGCAGATGTTGTTGCAGTACAAACATCTGGGCAGGTAGTTCCACAGCGCGGTGTAGTGGTTTGCCCTACACGGCAAACACTTGGTGTCTGTGGTGGCTGTGCAGTGAGCTGCCATGTATGTTCCTGGTTCACACTTCTTGCATGTGAGGATTTCACCAGTGGATGGATCGCAGTAGGTGGATACAGCATCCTCCTTACAGAGGAGCGCAGGCAGCAGGAGCAGAACTGCCAAAAAAAGCTGTAGAGAAGACCAAAGTTTAAAACACATTTCTGCAGCTAATTTATGCAGCAATATGTAGGGTGAAAAAAAAAAACTCTTTAAAACAAAGACAATGTGACTACTTAGGGGAATCTTCCTATAATCCCACAACAAATGTAAGATTTAACAACAGAGGTAGTCTCTATAGTTTTGACTTATATATATAAGTCATATATATAAGTATATATATATATATATATATATATACTCTTGCAACTTTTTAAATGTGTAAATGTGTTTTCAAAGATCGCTGGTGCAATTTTACTCATTTCTACTCATTTTTGTATTGTGAGGTATTTTTGTAATTTTCTTTAAATAATTTTCAATGCAACAAAAATGTCATTAAAATTGTTGCAATTTAATTAAAAACAACGTTTAAGCAAAGTTTTTACTAGCTGTACCAAAAATGTTTTGATTTGTCATAAATTGTTGAGCAGAATACTCACCACAGTCATGGTGTCTTCACTTCTGTCAAAGACTGTTTGACTGTGTGATCTCGTTCTTTTTTAAGACGCACATGGGGAAGTATGTAAGCGAAAGTAGAGGGTCAGTTTATTAGAAAACAGGAATAAACCATGTGTCTAGCGACTGACTTAACAAAAGTTTAACCACAACTATTCAAAGTATTTATTTATAACCTGCAGTAATAATTATCTAAAAATATTCAGAAAATAAAAATGATCTTGAATTTTTTATCAGGTTAAAACTCACGTAATACAGAATGAACCTGGAAGTATTTGATTTATTTTGTGTAGAAACAATAACCAGGTTGAAACAGCTGGTTAAAAATAGACACATTTCCTTAAATGTGACATCATGACATCTTTTATTCAATAGGATGTTTGAACAATAGTTTCTCAAATAGTCCAGTTCACAAAGTTCACATTAATTCACAAAACATAATTGGGCGTTGCAGTTTCACTCAGTGTACATGAAAGATTTGAAAAAGTCTGTTTTTGCACCGTTTGTGTGACAGAATGAAAGTCTTTATCTGAATGGGTTTGTATGATGGAGTGTGTGAGCTGCTGTTACAGTTGAATTGAGTAC
>NC_050527.1:15699077-15718961 GCF_002922805.2 Oryzias melastigma
TGTGACAGTAAAATCTGCCCAACACAAGAAGCTCTCAGCCCACATCTGTTGGCTCAGCTGTTGGACAGGACAAGTTAAAAAAAAAAGTCTGTTTTTGCACAATTACAAAAAATATTGGTCTTTTTTCTGCTTTTGAGAAACGCTGACAGCTGAACATGTATGTGTAAAAACCAAAACTGCTAAATTATGCAATACATAGCAAACTTTAATCATCTTTTCTACTAACTGGTGATTTTTTTTCTTTGGAGAAAATGTCAGTCAGTCACTGGCTGTACAATGATTAATGCTGATTTAGTAAAATTAGAAAAATTACAAAATGAGGGATAATGATTTTTTTCTTACTGTTTTGGTTAAAAATGGTTTCAGTGATGCTTTTCGGGGTCTTTGAGGTATTTGTTTCAAAATGATTCCTTTTTTTAATGTATTCATTTTCTTTGGGATTGGAAACTGACACCAATGTACTTGAGAATGTTTACCTTTTGTTATTATATATTAAATTCAGGTTGCATAAAAAAGTCAAAAGTCTTTCTTTTTTCACTCACATGGGACATAGTAAAAAACTGAACAATTAAGACATGTTTTAATCTTTTTTTTTATCAACTTTTAAGTCTAGGAGTTGTTTTTTTTCAATTATGAACATTTTGATAGAACATGAAAAACATCAATATTATAACTGACCAAACTAAATAAATATAATAAAATATAATATAGTCTTATTACTTCTACGCCTGTTTGTCATTACAGTGCTTAGTCACTATCTTTTGGTTGTGTACAGAAACACAATTGATGCTAATCTAAGTGTAAAATCTCTCTTACCACAGGTGAAGGCAGGAGCAGACTTTATTATAGTTAGCATTCCCTTTTAACGCTATTCTCAGCAGCTTGTTGATTTATTAACTTACAAAATGACTCTTGATTTACCTCGTTTTAAATTTTTACTGATGCAGACTCTGTTTTTTTCTAATGTTCTTAAGGAGTTCTAACTAGACCACATGGGATGTGCTATTAACACCATAGAGGCCCTAACAGTGGAACAAGACACGTCCTATGTTTTGTGTGATGGTGTGTCAGCTTTGTGTTGTGGACAAGACAGAGCAAGAGGGCTGTTAGTGTCACGCAGTCGAGGGCTGTCCTCTAGTGGACAAAATAAGGAAGAACACAGGATTGAAGTGTCAGACATGTGATGTGGGCCTGCGTTAACAGCTGAATAAAAGATGCTTTTTTGGGATCATTTATGTGGAATCCTATGAATATAAATAGCTATAAAAATAAAATTAAAAAACAGATGAAACATTGCTAGCAGTGTCACTGATCATAAGGGATCAACTTAAAAATAAAAATAGTTTTATGAAGGACATTAAGTAATTTACGTATTTATCTTAGTTTGAAACAAGAACAAAAAACAATGTTCATTTCTGTGATTTTCAAAGAAAAAGAAATTAAAATGTTCCTCTTTGGATCTATGTTTAGTAACTGTGCTTAAGTTGCATTAATCATTTGTGCCAATGTTTACGTTGTTCAACCGTCCCATATTGGAGACAGATATTGTTGATTTGATGTGTTAATCATGTCCATAGACTGTATATGAGAAGTCAATGTTTGTGTCATCCTGCCATGTATATGGTGAAAATATAAAGGTAAACTCAAAGAGAGACAAATATGTCCAAAGATAAATCCTGG
Source organism: Oryzias melastigma (assembly GCF_002922805.2). NCBI lineage: Eukaryota > Metazoa > Chordata > Actinopteri > Beloniformes > Adrianichthyidae > Oryzias > Oryzias melastigma. The sequence continues at coordinate 15,700,758 of NC_050527.1, forward strand.
ATTCTTTAGACTTTACTCTAGAATCTTCTTTGGAATCTGATCAAATTGATGAGTACAGTTGTCTGTGAAGTCTAACATACAGGAGTACTAGTACCGTAGTTGCTTTTCATTGTCAATGTGGTGGAGTTGATGGAGAAAACTTGGAATATGAAATTTAAGAGATGCTGAAGTCTAATTTTAATATTTGGCCTGCAAATGTCTCACCAATGACATTCTTTTTGCAGTTGTTTGTCGTCTGTGTCATTGTTTAGATATCACTTACAGGAGTTACTCGATTGGCTTGTAACTGAACTGTGATTGTAATGGGAGACTTTCATGAAGACATCCCGAGGTTGGGCTGCACAATGTTGCAGTGGTCAGCTCTTTGGCCTCACAGTGAGAAGGCCCTGGTTCAAATCCTGGTTGGGATATTTCTGTGTGGAGTTTGATTTTCTAATGTAATGAAGGATTGTGTGCTAATTCGCTGACACTCTGCAAGTACAAAACGAATCTATGAATGTCTGTGTTTGTAATTGGTTAAAAAAAGACAAATGTCTTACTTTAAAAGTGTATTTACTTTTGGATTAAGAAAAAAATAAAATGTACATACAAACAAATTAATGATAATATTTTTTATCAAAATTATTTAGGAATTATCATTAGCATAACAATTATTTTTGATCTATTGAAAAAATGTTTTTATGGTCTTTTAATTATGACAATGCTGTACAAAAGAAACGGACATAGTTTCTGCAAAACAGCAGGAGTTTATCAGAAATTTGCCTGAGTTGTGGGCTGAACTGTTGATGCACAGTAAGCTTGCTCTCATTTCCCATCATTCTTTTATTTACACTCTTCCCCTAGCGTACAGCCCCTCACAACCCCAAATAACATTAGCGGTGCAGCACAAAAGGGTGAATAATATTGGAGCTTATAGATTCCAACTCGGACAAGGAAACTAGGTAGTCTAAAAGTGGATGCATCCAAATGGAGCAAAAAAAAATTGTAGCTTGCTGTTGTTCATTTTGTTCCACCTGCATCTTTTCGTCTGCTCCTGATTCACAACGACTTCAATAAAACAATACTCAGAAAGGCTATTATAATTTTACTTTTTATATAAATCATGAGAAAAAAGCCACAAGTTAAAAATTCCAAAAACACAATTTTCATTAGAGAATTTTGAGATTTCCCTCCAATCGATGTAAGGCACTCTCCTGACCGCTAGAGGTCGCTGCTGCCCAGGAGTCGCAGATAAAAGTGGCTCAATGACATGTCGCCTCGCTCACTATCGCCCCCTACCGTCACGCCACAGCGGTTCGGCGTCAAATCGGTTCCCTGTGTGTGGCATCACCGCGCGGGGAGGGGCTCCGCACTTCATTGGCTGCTACTGTAAAACAGCTTTTTTGCGGTGGACGTGCGTGGAGCTCTGGCCTTTTCACTAGTGCGAAAGCCCGGACTTTAGGATGGTTTCTAGAGGACTTTAGCTCCTCTTTGAACGAGCTTCATATTTTTATACCCCTTACGTCCCTCGCGCTCGTTGAACCGGGAGGAGATGCGGCCAGAAAGCGGCGGGCTCAGCGCTCGGACGCTGCAATAAGAGCAGAGGAGCATGTAACCGGGACAACACACCGGCTGCGGCGGAGGCACCACCACCACCTGACACCCCTACACCTCTCTCTGCATCATTCCTCGAGGCTCCCCCATGAGCTAGATAACCGTTCTGGATTACTTTGTATTCTGTCTTCAGGAAAATGAGCGAAGACGTGTCGGAGGTCTCGAAAGAGCTGCTGGGTAAGACACCAAATTTCAGCCATGTGTTCTCACAGAGACAATCACTGTCACTGAGACAAGTTTCAATCACATTCTCAGCATTTATCCTCCTATTTTCTCATTTTCAATCAGAATCAAAGCCACCGGGCTTTTATTTTGAAAGTGCGTGATTCCCTCACAGGAGGACAGGAGAGCTTCAGCTGCAGGGAGGCTGTTCAACATGGACCACCGCCGTTAGGTGCTGACTGACTGTTAATGTTTAGTGACTGCAGACTGTTGGACGGAGGGGCTGGAGAGTTAAGAACTTCAGGAAGCTTGGGTCAGCCACTTCTCTGCTCTGGAGCTGAGTCTGCAGGGTGGACAACCCTGAAGTCCTGCCTTGTTCTTTGTTTTGATAAACACCATCCCTCCCTGATTTGTTTCCTCAAAAAACAGCATTGACTTCTGAATTTTAAGATGCACAGTTGTGATCAGAATTTTGAATTAAAAAGGATCAGTTTGGGCCTCATCTGACCTTTGACATTTGCTCTTGCAACTCTGTCAAGTGGGTTTGGAATTGTTATTTCAATGAAAATAAGGTTTTTTTTATGTATTTAACATGTTCTTGTAACATTTTTCTCATGATAGAGGAGATATTTAAGAAAAAAATAAAATTAAAATAACATTTTTGGGTATTTGTTTAATCAGGAGCAGAAGAAAAAATGCAGGCGGGAATATCTTGTAGCAGTGATGTAGGCGCTACAGTGGGTAGGTCACAAGCTCCCTCCTCCGATGCTTCCATTTGTAAACCACTTACGTCTTAATTTTCCTCATTTTAGCTTTCATCTGGCTCAAAACTGAATGGCTGGGTCGCTCCTGTATTGCTCACCATTTTTTGTTGCACTGCTAATGTTAGGTTGGGGTTATGACAGGGCTGTAAGTTAGTGGGAAAGTGCATCAACAAAGGGATGATGGGATATTAGGGCAAGCTTACTCGAGGGCAACAGTCCCGCCCATAACTCAGAGGCAATTTCTAAAGAACTTCTGCCGCTCTGCAGAAACTATGTTGTGGAAAACAACACAAGTTTTCTGATAGAAATGACATAATCATGCACTTTAACAATAGATCAAAAGATTATTCAAGTGGAACTTGAAGACATTTCTTGACAGTTTTATTTGCATACAGTTTTTATTCATATTTCTTTATTTTAAAGTGCCTTTCATACTGTCACAATTTGGTTAGGCTCCAATTTTCTACAAATCTAACATAAAAAAATAGGAAAAAGGGTAAAATAATTCTGAACAGGTGTCCTATTGGATGGAGCACAAATGTGGTTACTGCATTTCCCCCCTCAGAGGACATTTTCCCTCAAAGTTTGTGCAGTCGTGCTGACCCACTTCTGCAGACGTTCTCCCCGTGCACCTCAGCGTGCCGTGATCTCATGTCATGAGGTGTTGTTTGGAGCAGCAGAGCCTGCTATTGTGTCTGAGCCGGCAGCAGAATGTATGCGTCATCACTCGTGGCATTCAGCACAAGTAAAGAGTTTGAGCGTGATGGAGCAGAAATGTGATTGGTACAGAGCATTTAGTGCTAGTAGGATATTTCTGTCTTATCTGCTGATATGGAGTACATGCTATGCCGAGCAAAGTCTTTGGAGAAAATGCAATAAAATTAGATCTTTCATCAACCAAGTGAAAGGTGGGTTAAATATGTAGCAAACACTAAAATAGTTCAGATAAAGCTTAGAAATGTGTGGTTTTAGGGAGAAAAGACTAATGGAATGAACTCATTTAGCCTCAAGTTTTCAGTTTTCAGCAGATTCTGGTTTCATGGTGCTTTAAAACAGAGAAAATGGAAAGACTGTTGAACCGCTTGAACAGTTTCACAGTGTGCCAGTCGCATTCCTTCATGCATTTGACCTGAAAGTGCATGTGTGCTTGTTATTCCTAGTGAACGAGTGTCTGTCTGTGAGCAAACCCATGCAGAGATGATGAGGTCAAAGAGTGGAAGAAGTTTTTTTCTTTAAAAAAAAAATAATTTTTGAACTTTAAGGTTCAAATTTGGTACATTCTGATTAGGCCTGCACAATATATCGCAAAGGTATTGTCATCGCAATATCAAACCTGTGTAATACATTTATCACAAAAGATGCCTCAAATTGGGATGAGTGGTTACCATAAATGTTTTACATATGTAAAAACATTCTTATGATAGCTTGATGTATTTAGCAAATTAAATAAAGACCTTTTATTTGGTATGGGCCAATATCTTTTTTTCCGGCCGATACCAGTAACCAATATTTTCCCTACAACTGTGACCAATAGTTGATATTTAAATGTATAGAACACAAGTGTCAAAGTCGGATTCAGCCCTCCGGGTAATTCTATCCGGCCCTCCAGATCATTTTATTGTTATTGTTATTAATGGCCCAATGTTGTCTTGCGCTTATTCATAACTTGTACGTTTTTGACAAATATATTTTTATGGAGAGTAAAATATTGAAAGCTATTTAAGGGTTAAGTTGATTTATTCTGGAATAATATTCCTGCCCTTTTATTATTCATAATCATGTTAAAACGTTACATTTTTAACGTTTGCTGCTAGCTTTTTAGACTATTTTGGCATTTTCTAAGATATTTTGAAGCTATTTTGGCATTCAGCTAATATAGTAGCTACATGCTAGCTGTTTTGGCTAACCCAAGTTTTTTTATTTTTTTTTTATTTTTTTTTAGTTTTTTAGGTTAATTTGGCTTTTAACTAACATTTTAGTTGGCTATCAGCTTCAGTGTTTTCAGCTATCAGCTTCAGCATGTTTAGCTTTCAGCTTCATGGTTTTCAGCTGGCTATCAACTTCAGCATTTTCAGGTATTAGCTTCAGTGATTTCAGCTATTAGCTTCAGCGTTTTTAAGCTTTTAGCTTCTGCGTTTTCAGCGATCAGCTTTAGCATTTTCAGCTATTAGCTTCAGCGTTTTTAGCTATCAATTTCAGCATCTTTAGCAATAAGCACTTGCATCTTCAGCGGCCAAATTTAGCTTATAGCATTCACACTAGCACTATCGCAGGTTATGCTATTTATCTTGTTCATAATTATGGTCAAAAGTTACAGTTTGAAAGTTTTAAAGAAATTGTTTTCAAGTGTTCGATAATGTTTATCCTCGCGACCTAAGGTGTATTTTGGATTTTGGTCCCCTTGTGAGATTGTGCTTGAAACCCTTGTCTAGAATAACACAAAGTTAAATATTTCCTGCAATAACCTTCACATTGTCAAGAACAGTACAAACATGCATCCCAAATAAAACCTATCAAAATATAAGTATAAACTTAACTTCATTATTCAGTGGCCGTTATTTGTAAACGAAAGCAATAGGCCTTCAAGTTCACTAAAAAATAATAATAATTAAATAAAGTACTGTGAAATAGAGTGTTTGTAAACACCAAAAAAAAAATTGTGAACAATGGGGCTTAGTGTAAACATGTTTTGCATAAAAATATGTTCCATTAGTTTGTCTTTAGGCGGTTTAAATGTAGACTTTGGGAAGAACATTTTACCTTTAACACTACAGTGGATGTTAACAAACGGACGCTAACTTTATCCTTGTCCAGCGTTTCAGATTAATAAAGTAAAATGACACAACCATTTTAAACTGGTATTTTCTAAATATAATAATAAACATGAATCCATTGTGTGTGTAACTTTATTACTGTGACCGTATGTGAAACATTTGAGTTTTAGTCGCTGCGTTTTAGACAGAGCAGCTTGATACATGAAATCCATATTTCGAGGAAGACTCCTGGTTTTGTCTGTAAACAGCAGACAAAACTTGAAGGCTCTTCTTCGAGTTCCTCTCTGGCTTGTAAATTTTGCAAATAATGGCCGATATACCAATATTGGCACCAATATATCAGCCTACTTTTCACATTTGACCAATTAGATGGACCTCTTTTATGCTAGATACTCGCCTTCTATGTAGACCTGGATCATTGGAAGTATAATTGAAGTTCTGATCAATCTTAAATAAAACTGATGCAGTGAAATGATGTATTAGTTGTTTTGCTACAAGCCATATCGTCATTGCAATATCGATCACTAGTATCACACATCGCAAGATTTTTTAGTAGATTTTTCTAGTAACTGGAGTTGAGTTGTAGTCTCCAGTCCATCCTCATAAAGAGGATCATCTGTTCTGGTTTTGGCTTGATTACATAGATGAGTGGGTTTAAAGCAGGAGAATTAGTAGCTTGAGCTCTAACAAGCCCATTTATTCCCCTTCCTCCACATTTTCTGCTGCGTTGGTACACTTATTGACAGCCTGTTTCTGTCAGTCTTAGTAAATGAAGAGAATAATGACACATTTTAGTGCTCTAGATGTCTATATGAAGGGACCAGAGCCTGCTGAGTTTTTTTTAAAGCTGGTGTCTACATTTTTAAAATATATTTTTTTAAAAAAGTAGTGATTCTTGTAGACAAACAAAATGTTAGTTCTGAGTTTCAGTGATATGAACCTGTAGAGATGGTGTTTAAAAAACACTTTTCTACTGATCAGTTTTGCTTTGATCTGATGCTGGTGTGTGGAGGCCTGCAGGCGGTCATTCCGAGGTACGCATGCAGAATCCCTGTGCGTGCCAGACACATTTACACAGATCGTTGTATGTCAGCTGCTTTTGTATGTATATATATGTGTGTGTGTGAGCTGCATAAAGAGGTGGCTGACCCCAATCAACTCTTTAAGCCAGCTCTCTGGTTGTTGACAGCCTTGATGTCTGAACTGAGGAGATCCCCATCATTTTGAGTTTGCTCAAACTTTTAAAGAATTATTTACTACTAGGTTATTTTTTGCCTTTTTTTTTTTTTTGACAAATACGAACCAAAAAGTTGCATTATGTCCATTGTGTAATGCTTATAGGGATTTATTTTATATTCATACAAGTTAACAGTCTAGATTAATCTGCAGATTCTATATTTTCGTGCATCTGAAAATTGCTATAAAATCATAATTTGGAATCTTTTAGCTAAATAAACACAAAGTAAAAGGACACTTATTTTCTCATTTTGTATTAAAACTTGAACTTTCAAAGGAATGTGTCATCTGCAGGTTATGAGAGGTCATATCCCTCCCTATGGCAAAAACTTCAAAGTGTGATGATGCAAAAACAATATATTCAGTTGTTGTCTGGTTTAGGTTTCCCTTCTTCCCACTTACAAGGGTAGAAATGCACTCCAGGCAGATTCTTCACCTGAAGTCTGACTGCTCGTCATTTTGTTTCTGTGCAGAGAGCGTGAGGGATTCTGTGGGGAGGAAGGTGAAGCTGTCCCTGAGGAAAAGAGTCAAGATGGAGGTCAAGGGAGATAAGACGGAGAACAGAGTGCTGGTAAGTCATCAGCAGCAGCTTTCACACCACTCAGACTAAAAATATGACAAAATCACTGCAGTTCTGTCACCACTGATTTACTATTTTCTTATATTTTAAAGCTGAGAGACAGAAAACATATTTTATAAAGAGAAATATCAGGGAAGTGTGTTTGCAGTAATTACAATTCTGCTATGACAAACATTTCTCATGAATTCTTACTGAAATAAAGTGTATTTTTTAGGTATTTTATCATCCTGTAAATTGAATGCTGTCTGTCTGCATGTGGAAACCTAGATTCCTTATTTATATTTTTTAGAAGAAATTGCCATTAACACAATTTGATTGAAATGTCAGTCCAAACTCAGAGCTCATTGCGGTTTTGACACACTATTGTTGTCTTCATGTCCCATGAATAAAATTAGCTTCTGAAGTTGGACGCTCCCATTACTGTTATTTAGACAGTTGCAGCTCTTGCTGCTTAAACAGCTGTTTTCTGGGAGTTTTCAGCTCTTTAGGGAATACCAGCTCCAACGGTCACTTTTACCAATAGAACTCCAAGTCCATTCCCCACCGAATAATTAATACTCAGTAGATTATTAATAATAGATTTGGGCCCTTTTTGAGGAGGTAAGGGGTAGTGGACTGCAGTGTGTGTGTGGTTCTTGTTTTGCCGTCCCATGCCCGTTAGCTTTTAATTTTGTGGAAGACAATTAGAGAAAAAGAGGCTCCAAATGCTCTAAGGGTGGATCTGTGCAGCTGAGATTTCTGCCCCAGGATTTAATCATCTCAAACTGTGAAGCAACTTATTAACAGTAGGTTGTGTTTAGCTCATTAAGGTCATGAATTAACTCTGCCTGTCGTCTGGGGACACAAAGAAAGAGTTGAGAGTCATTAGCTCCTTTTCCACATCCTCTATACTCACTAAGTGATCAGGGTAGATGCTAAGATGAGAAGCAGCAGGGCCTAAACAAGTTCAAATACATCCTCAGAAGTCTGTATTTTACTGTGTATATATATATATATATAATCATGATTTTACCTAAAAATTTTTGTTTTCTTTTTATTAATAAATTTACGAAAAGTACCAGTTTTATTTTTTCAATAAAATAAAAGCTATGAGAATGTCAGTAACTAGGTTCGTTGGTTTCACCGTATGGTTCTTTTGACCAAAACAATTTAAAGACCCACTCTTATGAAAATCATGTTTTGGGGTTTTTAACATGTTCTTGTAGAACTTTCCTCGTGATTCAATTCAGTTCAATTTTATTTATATAGCCCAATAATCACAAATCGATAAACTCATTGGGCTTCTTACCGGTGATCGTACAGAAGCAGAAAATCAGTCATAAAACATAAACAATAGCTGATTGCTAAACCAAACCGACTAAATTAAACTGGTTTTCCCTGCCCTTAGACCCTCCTTCTCAGTTAGGAAAGACTCCTAAAAAATGAAGAAACCTCAGCTGATGGAGGATATATAAAAGATTTAAGATTTAAACAGAGTTTTTAAGTATTTCTTTATTCAAATAGTGTTGCATCCGGAGAAGATGACAACCCGATGCTCGGGACTGTGATTCTGACACTGCCATGGACAGGCCAAAGTCTTCCTTCTCTGTTATAATTGTAAATCCTCCACTTGCAGACAAATGGATCCATTAACAGCTTTATTTTCCTTGTCTGAGCTGCCCTGTCGCCCATATTGTCTGGCTGGCCAGTGCTGATATTGGTCAATGGTTTTTTGTGTTATGCTAATGTTAGGTTGGGCTTGTGAGAGACTGTAATGAAAGGGTGTAAACAAAGGCATGCTGGGAAATTGGCGAGGCAAACTTCCATGCTAAAACTCACACCGACATCCCAAAAGGGAATTTCTAATAACCTCTTGCAGCTCTTCAACAAACATGTTTAAAAAATGACAGACTTTTTGCTAAAAACGTCATAATCATGATTAATAGATCACTGAGAAGGATTTTACCAAAGGAAAAAATCTAGTTGGAGTGGGACTTCACTGTCACAACAGTTTAACAGGATTGTCTTTTGCTTGCTTGTTTTACTGTGGAGGACATGTCCTGGTCTTTGCGGATCTTTTCAAGCAATAAATATCCAAATTTGTTGTTTTTGAAGTACTTCTCAAGGCAATCAGCTTCTACATATTTAGGATAATGCTTAAAACTAAAAATAATGTTGTTCTCATGTTGGCTTGTGTGGTCTCATATCATGTTGCCTCATGTTTTCTCATGTCATTTCTTGTTGCCTCATGTTCTCTCATGTGGCCTCATGTGGCTTCCTGTCGTTTCATGTTGCCTTATGTCACCTCATTCTTATCTCATCAGTAAAGGTCGTAGTTCTATGATGTTTAATAATCTTTAAGGACCATAAAATATTTAGTTTTGTTAACACATTCTTCTTGAACAACATGATCTGGACCAGGGGTCACCAACCTTTTTGAAACTGATGTCAACTTCATGGGTACTGAGTCATACGAAGGGCTACCATTTTTAAATAACAAATTTTGCTTAAATATAGTTAGTTAAACATTATCAATAATGAATAATGATACTCCTCTATGCAAAAACACTGATTTCTCACCATAATTATCAACAATGACAACAAGCTAGAAAACAAAATTCAATATTTAGCACTTTATTAATCTCAGTAATTATTACATTTTCAGATGATCTCTTACATCACTACATTTCATGGGAAAAATGTCCCATTTTCTCTATGTTGTACCATGTTTATCAATTGTGTACCGTATTTTCCGGACTATAAGTCGCGTTTTTTTTCATAGATTGAATGTCCCTGCGACTTATACTCCAGTGCGACTTATATACGAATTTTTAATGAGATGAGATATGGACCGTAAGTCTAGAGTGCCCTCTTATGGTGACCTATGCAATTACTTTATTTACTTTAGTTATTCAGACGTGACACAGAGGACGAAGAATTTAAGGGATTTAGTGATATGGAGTGAGATTGCGTGCAATTAATTACAGTAAAGAAACAAAGTTGATGAGTTCTCGAGGCTATAGTTAAATAAAACTGTTATGTTATATAAATGCTACACCTTTTTGTTTTTTTCATGATGCTAATATGTGAATATGTGTTGACACATATTCAGCCTGTTTTCTATTCACTTATGAATGTTATAACTTACCTTCCAGGATGATATAATATCGTTTTTTTCAACCAGTTTGTAAAATAAATTACTTGAAAAAAATGCGACTTATACTCCGGTGCGACTTATAGTCCGAAAAATACGGTAATTATAAAAAAAACAAAATTAATGATTTTTAAACTGGAGTAGGTCCGAGGTCACCTAAACCTATCTAAAGTTCATGCATCATGAACATATTTTTAAGACGTTTTAATTTTTAAATCTATGTACATGCACGTGTTATTAAAAAAAAAATATATAGCAACAGAATAAAATTAAATTTTAGACGCAGCTCACAAGTGAGTTGTGCTATTTTTAGAAGAGACTTGAGGGCACCTTGTGTGGTCCTTGGGGCTACCTGGTGTCCACAGGAAACACGTTGGTGACCCTTGGTCTGGACACACAAGGCACTTTGTTAGATGGAGTAAAACATGTCGGTAGAATTTCAGTGATTATGTTGAACCTCAATCTCATAGTTTGAGCACAGGGTAAGGCATCGGTTAGCAAGAAAACAACACAGTGTCCAAACAGACCCAGACTTGACGTCAGCTTCACATTCTTTGTTATCATCGTCACTGAGCAGCCCTCTGGAAGCAGAAAGTATCCCAACATATCTTGAACTCTTCTATCAGAAAGAAACTATTAGAGCACCGATTGAGGTAACCTGTGTAATCCATGAGCCTGATGGTGTTAAATAATGTAGTTATTTTTTTAGTCCTCAGGTTGAGAATAATTTGATGTGGCTGTGAGCACAATACCACCATGTGGGAGCTGGACACTGATGCTTGTGTGCAAACAAAAAGGCAAAACAAAGCAGAGACGTGGGCGTCAGTACTGGGAAAAGAGGAATTCCAGTCCAGCAGTTGAGGTTTTCAACCAGAGCCTGTGTCAGGGCTCTGCTTGACTGAACTGAACAAATAAACTCGATTGTTTGAACGGCCAATTATGAAGGAAGTGGCTCTCAGAGAAAACAAACCTATCATGTAAATGTAACTTTCTAGTGTTGTTTAATGCAGACACGATGAAAGCAGGAGATGTTTTCAGATTGCTCAGAGATTTTAGAATTTAACAGTTTTTCAGAAATTTGAAAACAGGAAGAAGGTCACAGATTTTGCTCATGAAGATCGTCTTTTCCAGGCTTTTCCTTAAGTGATGAAGGGGATTAAGCAGTTATACTGGACATTTCAGCTGCAGTTGAGCAACAATATGAAGTCATTTGTGTGTATTGAAGGAGTACAGAGACTACATTCCAAATACTTAAGACTACCGGTGACTTATCTTTATAAAAAATACATAGACTTTTCTATAATAGTTGCACACTTTTGACTTCCAGCCAAATGTAATCTAAAAACCCTCTTTCTTTCCCTACTTAGCCTCAGTCTTTTTAGTTTTATGATCAACTTGAAGCACACACCCATAATGAAATGGGAAGTATAGTATGTTCCCATAGTTTGTCAAATTCTTACAAGGCTTCCATCCTTTGCTCAGTCAGAGAGTGAAGCATTGCAGGGCTGGATGCGTCTCTTAAGCACACTAAAGCCTGATAGTTACAGTCATCTCCCTCCTTTGAAGATGGAGGCCATGAAGGATGTGGTTATAACCTTATTATAACCTTACTTTATCAAACACTCCCATAGGAATGGGAAAAGTGGAAAAGAGGGAGGGGGTTAAGTGGTTAATAAAGTGTGCCAAACAGAACTGAGGGCAAAAAAAATAAATAAAATAAAATGCTTAAGAATTCATGGTTTGAAGTCCGAAAACCATTCGATTTTCCCTTTGTCATTTTTGATTTAACCCATTCATGCCTGACTTTACTTCCAATTATTTAGAAAAAATATTCTTTTGTGTTTTTTAAGCTCAATTAAGTGAAGACCTCGATTTAATGGTACATTGCAAATTAACAACACAGGCATGTAGAGGTTAAAAATGAATAGTAACTACCAAGAACAAGACATGATAATATTTTTAAAAAATTTAGTTATTTCAAAAAAAAGTTCCTAGGTATTTTCATATTTTTATTCTTGTTTTCAATAATGAGTTCAAAAGATCGTTAAGTTTTCACTTCAGTTGATTTGAAAATCCCAAAGTCATAACCAAGATTGTTTCGTGACTCTACACAAGGATCGAGGAAACCTATAGATATACCGTAAGTTTCTTTAAGGCATGCATCTGTGTGCCTTTATTTCAAAGAGATGATTGCAAAGTCACTTGTGTACTTCGATAGTCACACATGTGATTTAATGTCAGATTCACAAACATTTATTTTGAAAGTCACACACAAAATACCTCAATAACTTGAATAAGTAGTACAATTTCCTCTCATGTGAGAAAAAGATCCTAAAAATGCAACATTTTTTGCTGCGTTTATGCAGATGTGCGCTGGGGGAAATGAAAGAGGTGTTTTAAGCGGAGTTCAAATAAATCATTCATGCAACTTAAGTGTAGGACCTTTATTTTGAATATTTGAGAACTTATTTGAGATAAAGTGATTAAAAAAAAAAAGAAAATGGTGAGAGCAGTGTTGGAGCTATGCAGCCGGACAGATGGAAGCTCAGATGAGGAAAATGAAGACGCTAATGCAAAGGAGGGATCAGAATTGTAGCAGAGAAGGGAAACTTTAACCCTAACAAGCCTGAGCTTTTTCATATGGGTTTTCACCTGCTCCTGATTCAATAAAGAAATATTAAGAAAGGCAGTTTTAATCATAAACGCTTATATGTGTCCTCCAACATGAGAAAAATCCCACAAGACCACGTTAAAAACACCAAAACATGATTGTCATTAGAATGGGTTTTTAGGTCTAAGATCCATATATTTTTTTAATAAAGAAAATTATATATGAAAAAAAAAAGTTACAATATGTCAAAGAGTGTGCCACGCTTGACGCTTTACTTTGTTTTTGAATCTGCTTTAGTTACGTTAACTACATAAATGGTTGAAAAGTTACAGTAGTCGAAAGAATGAACTTAATTGTGTAGTTATTAGGTATAATTGAGAACCAGTTATACTTAACCTGTGGTTTGTGAAAGTGGGTATTTATTGTGTTTACATGGTTATGAGAAGTAGCTCCTGTGGGACTTTTACAATCCTTTTATTGCTACAACAACAGTAGTGTGGAGTCGTTCACCTGTGTCCTCTATTTTATGTCCTTATCTGTATTGTTTGTCAGACTTTCTAAGAAACCAAAACAGATCGTGTGAACCACCTTTCTGCAAATTTCCGATGGGTATCAGAGGTGACATGAGCAGGTGATGTTTACAGGAAAGAGGAAATGGGTAACTTCTTCTCGTGATACATCACTTGGAACGAGGGAAGGCATGTTTTTTTTTTTTTTTTTTTTCCTCCAAGGCCCACAAACAGGTTTTCTTAGCCAGCATTAGACTGTTGTTGTTAAAAACATACTCCAATAGAATTTGGGTTTTCTGTGTTTTTAACATGTTCTTTTAGCATTTTTTTGACGATAGAGGACATTTTTAAAGAAAATTAAGATTTAAAGTTCATTTCATTTGTTTATTTAAATTATGGTGAATCAGGAACTGACAAAAAACGCACTTTAAAAAGGTCTATTTTGTGATGTCCCAAATTCTCTGAGTAAGCCTCAAGCTCCTTGTTTCCCTCCATTCCAGTGATCCATTCGCAGACAAATAGTTCAATGAATGTCTTCCTTTTCCTTAGGTGAGTTGGGCTTTGGCTCAAAATTGTACCACTGGATAGCTCCAATATTGGCCCCCTATTTTTGTAGCCCCGCTAATGTAAGCTTGGGGGTGTGAGGAGCTGTGAGCTAGCGAGAGAACGTGTAAACAAAGTTGACAGGATATCAACACAAGCTTATTCCATGCCCATGATCCCGCCCGCAACTCAGAAGTGTGTTTGTTATGAACTCTGGTCTGCATAAACTAGGTTTAAGAAAATGACAGGACTTTTTGCTTTTTCTAAAAAACAAACTGCATAATCATAACTAAAAGACCACTGGAAATTTTTTTAATAGAACAAAAAATGATTGGACTTGGACTTTAAGCTGGACCTACAAAAGAGTGTTTTTTTGTTGGTAGATGAGCTGTGAAGCAGGTTTTGAGAGGATATCACTGTTTAAGGAACACTGTTTTTAACATCTTTGGCAGATCATAATGTGTCAAATCTTATTTAAAAAATGTTTAGTACTATCATTTGTTACTTAACTACCTTTTGTCTGGAACAAACGCTCTAAATTGACAATGACCTGTCAACCGTTTATTATTGCATTTCTTATTAGTAGCTAATCATTTACTTATGCCGGAAGAAACGGTCAAAAACATAACCCAGGTAGTGTCTCCGGTTCCCCTTTTTCATGGAAAACTTTGAACTTAAGCTCTGTGCTGATGTAGAATCAGACTGTGTGTAGGCTGAGCTTTAGAGCTTCATTTTCCCCCATGACAGCAGGAGCAGAGGGTATAACCAGCAGTTTCATTTTCATGTGTTGTCTAGTGCTCCTAACATCAAACAGGACCTGCAGAGGTCAACGGTGTAGTTCTTCTTTCTTTTAATAATGTAGGCAAGAAGGTGCTTAGAAGACCATTTATTTTATGTAAGCACCTTAAACCTGCATCAGTTCATGTAAAATTAAGTCCCAGCTTGAAGTTTTTCAGTTAATATTAACAATCAAGCTCTGGTGTTCAGTCTCTTAAATTGTAGTCGCATGCACCCCTACTGCTTACCGGTGCAGGTGCTGTACGTTGTTGGGTTGTCTGGAACTGTGGAGGGTGGTAGAAAGAACCTGCAATATCTTAAGGGGAACACAGGTATGTCTTGCAGTTCTATTAAGGCTCCTGTAGCCTCCTCAAGGGATGAAGCATGGAAAGTACAATTGTTGTGCACAAACAAACTTTCTTCCAATAAAAACAGCAAATTGGGATCTTAATGAGAGATGGGGAGCTGGTCTTTTGACTTTATCAATGACTCAATGTTGGCCTGCAGCTTACTCACTGATAGAGTTCTGGAACACCATACGGTTAAGGTGTTTTAATTAAAAACTCTGCCGCTTCCATTTCCACCACTTGGTAGGCCAAAACATGACCTTTGGCGGGCCAAATGTGGCCCCCGGGCCCCACTTTGGGCACCCATGGTTTAAATCATTCTGAAGTCACCAGTGTTTGCTTTTTTTCTGAGATCCGTTATTAGCATAAGTACATTGACTGCATGGAACTGTAATGATTACAAATTAGGTTTTTATGATGATAAGACTTCACCTTGTTGGAGCCTTGTTCGAGTTCATTGTAAAACATGTAAGCGTTTTCTTCATTAATAGTCAATTTCCTTTCGAGATCCTCTGTGTTTTCTGTTGTTGTGGCCTGTTGACCATTAACATAATGAGGATGACATTTAGAGCCGGCCATGCAGAAGAGATGTGTCAAACAGGTCGTAGTCCTCCTGCTGAGTTTACGCTATGCAGTCAGCTGCTCTGTTTTTCTGTCTCGGTTGAGGGCTTCGGACAAGTTTCTTTAAATATTAATCAAAAATAGGAAAAAGGTTGCATAGAAATACAAGATGAGGATTTACATGCATTGTTTTCCAATAAAGTCTGGCAGAGGAGACTGCTCAAACTGGTGGAAAACTGAAAAAAAGGCTTTTGAGACATGAAGGTGATGCAAAACAACTTTAGGTACTGCATCTGGTCTGAATCAGTTAAAGGAAACTGACCGGTTTAAGGTTTTGCCATTTTTGTCCTGGCTCAAGATTGCTCACATATTGCTTAGTTTTTAGTGGCTTTTGGTCAATCCTATGCCTTTTACTAGTGTTCATGAGCCACAGTGGCAAAATGTTGCTTAATCAGGTCTTTTTATAAAAATAAATAAATAAATAAATCAAATGGGTTCTGATAATCT
The DNA here is from genome assembly GCF_002922805.2 of Oryzias melastigma. NCBI lineage: Eukaryota > Metazoa > Chordata > Actinopteri > Beloniformes > Adrianichthyidae > Oryzias > Oryzias melastigma. The sequence goes on from NC_050527.1 coordinate 15,716,855, forward strand.
TCAACATAAAGCATTATTAAAAAGGCTGTTTTTTTTATTTATTTTTTTTAGAAAAAAGCTGTTGCTTTTTTAAAACGCGTAATTGTCTTAATTTCTTAACTTCATATGGGGTAAAAGTAGACCACAGGCAGATTAAAAACAACATACATATGTTTTTCATTCAGAGATTTGCTCCCTCTGTGGTAAAATCTTTGGTTAAATGTGTCCAGCACCTAAATTAGCCCACATTCTCAGGAAGTTGGCTACACTCTGGTTGGGATCTAAAATTAGGCCAAAGTCGAAGTAAAATTAGGGGTTTGCTAAGATGTGACAGAACCAAGCATGGTGTTACGTTGGGTTTTCACTTAAAGAACATTGCCGTAGTTAAAACCTAATTTAAACCCACAAGCATCTTCTTTAACTTACAGAATTTTCCAAAACAATGCTAGAGTTTTTATTTTAATGAATTACTTTCAAATCAGAAGTTAGACGTTGCCTAACTTGGACAATGTCACATAGTGATGTTTGGTTTTAATAGTTTTTGGCAGTTTAACATCTTTAAAGTACCACTCCAATCCTTTTTTGATCATTTTTAAAAGTGTTCCCTGCGGTTTTTAACTTATAATAATCCAGTTTTTACTCAGAATAAAAAAAAATCATTTTCTTGGACAGTTTCTGCAAAATAGCAGTAGTTCATTAGACATTCACCTATGAGTTGTGAACTGAATTAATGACACGGAGTAAGCCTTCCCTCATTTCCCATCATCCTATTTTTACACTCTCACCCGCTAGCTTACAGCCCCTCTCAACCCCAACCTAAAATGTCTAACAAAACACTCAGAAAAATAACTTAGTAAATCTATAGATGTTTATAAACGATTTATTTGTGCATTTTAATGTTCTGTCCAGAAACAAAAAAAAAAGAACCCATCTTTTCAAAAATGTGCATTTAACACAAAATTAGAACTTTTGGACCAGGCTGTTTGTTTAATGCATAGCTGACTGTGATTTTTCTGATTGTGTTTGAAAGGCTAATTCTGGTTTAATAAATTTGCCTTTGGTTAAAAATAATTATTGTAAGATACTAAAAACAGTTTTATTAACAAAATGATGTTATAAAGACCAGTTTTTGAATTTCTTGTGGTCCTTCTGTTGCTGGTCAACAACAAGTATATGTGTGATTTGAGTGGACTGATGTTGACTCATCAGTGTAAATGGAAAGTGTGTGCTATGCCAAAATCGGCCCAGATTGTAATCCCCACCCTCCTGGCCCACTGTGCTCTGCCTTTATGTGCATTTTCTCCTGTTCTCTGTCGAGTTCTTTCTCTTGCTGCTCTTCAGACGTTACTGTTAGACATAAATGTTTCTGTCTTGTTATGGTCTTTAATCTACGTGGAAACGTTGGTTGAGAATCTGACGGTTACACCCTCTCACACACACATACACTCACCTCCTCCCCATTGTGTCCAGCTGGCATGCTGATGAATGAATGAGCCTTTGTGATTCTACTGTGGCCTTAAAGTTCACAAGGACCCTCTGCAGGTTGGTTGTGCTCCAGCAGGAGAAACCTTTATGGAATTCTTGTGTTAGTTCAAGTACAAATAAAGCCTCTGAATCAGAGGATTTAAATCCAAATCTGATTATTCAGTTTAATGTTTTCTTGTAAATAATATTCATATCTATATGTTTGAGTAAGCATTTTGGATGGTTAAAGGAGGCTGTCGGCTCCATGGGGTTTTCATTGCCTCTGAATTCCTCCCATCCACATTTATTTCTAAATATTTTTTTTCCTCTCGATCATTGTCTGATTGCTGAAAGCAATCAGAGTATGTTGTTGTAATTCTTTATTATATTTTATTATTATTAGTTTGATTGCAGTATGCAATCAAACTATTGTTCTTCTGTTTTCTTATTTTTCTTCTTCTTCTTCTTCTTCTTCTTATTCTTCCGTACGTTTTTCGGCGATCCATATCTCCTGCATACTTTATGCGATTTCTGCCATTCAAGTATCAAAATGATCAGCTTATTGAGGAGATGGGTGGTCTCTTTAAAAATTAATACTGCATCTTATGGTTTTTATGCAAATTATGCAAATTTATGCAAATTTCTGCATAGAAATGAATGGAGA
>NC_050527.1:15719243-15736740 GCF_002922805.2 Oryzias melastigma
AAATCATGGCAAAATAAAGCATGAAATATAACACGATCACACGCTCGCTTTATTGATGCCTCAGCTCGCTGCAGCTGTGGTCCGATGAAACCAGCCAATCAGGGCTGTTCAGGAAGTACTACGGTCGGGTGTCTTTGTTCCTCACCCAGCTCAGCTCTCCAGCAGTAAAAACACATAATGATGAGCTGGGCAGTGATAAAGAAAATTGATGTCTCTTTCAGTGGCTGCCGGTGCAGCTTATGAGAATGCGCAGTGCGGATGATGGAGATTAAGCAGCATCAGTCTGATTTAGTGATTAGTATTGAAGCAAACTGAGAATCATTTATATGTACATATGCTGGTACTTTTGTGGAAAAAAAATCCAGTCTGTACATGATTTCATGAGTACTTGAGCATTTTCTATAAATATTCAAAGCGTAACGGGATGGCTTTTATTGTCCTTTTTATATAGACTGTGTTGTCCCTGAATCTCTTTATTTGGACTCTGAAGAGGTCTTATGTTTCTTTGTGCTGATGAGCTGTGGTGCAAGTCTGCAGACCTTACAGAACAAGTCTGAAGCTGCACTTTTAGAAGCTATCTGTTTTTCTTTTAAATCTCATACCAGTAATTAGTTTTAGTAGAAAAAATATTTCTATCATGGAGGTGTTGGTGGATAATGCTTCTGTTGAACCTGCTTTTAGACTGAGTCGTAAACGCTTTGAAGTGATCTCTTCTAAACTAAAGTGTTTTAAGCTTTTTCTTGTTGGCCATTCCTGTATTTACATTCAATGCTGTTTTCCAGGTATTAAAACATTTTTATTGGTTTCATGGTCCAAATCATAGTATTTGTCAGCCAGTGCATTACATATGTGATCTAAGGAGTTATAACATAAAATGCAAAAAATGTACATTAAAAACAAAGAACTTAAAGATCCACTCCAATGAAAACAGTCTTTTTTGTGTTTTCAACATGTTCATGTAGACTACCATTTTTTTTTAGTAGATGACTTATATAAAATAATTTACGATTAAAACTGGATTTCTGAGTATTTCTTTATTCAAATCAGGGGAGTAAAAAGCAGATAATTGAAAAATGCTAAGGCGTAGGGACTGAAATGGATGTGCCAAAGGCTACTTTTTCTATTCCAATTCGGAAGCATCTACTTGCAGACAAATAGAGCTATTAATGTCTTAATTTCTATTGTCTGAGCTGGTATCTGGCTCACACTGTACAGCGAGATAGTTCCAATATTGCTCGCCGTTGTTTTGCTATGCTAATGTTAACTTGCAGTTGTGAGAAGCTGTAAACTAGCGGGATAGAGTTTAAACAGAGGTTTGATGGGATTAGCGGAGCTAACTTCTGCACCAACAGTCCTGCCCACTACCCAGAATCGTATTTCAAATGAGCTGCAGAAAATATGTCTTAAAAAAAAAAACAGGCTTTTTTATTTTGGCTATAAACTGCATAATCATAATGAAAAGACCTCTGAGAACGATTTTACTATATAGCTGGAGTGGGACTTTAAACAAAGTGTACATTAAATGTATGACAGAATAAAAGTAAGAGAAGAAATGCCAAATCTGTTTCTGCTTTTGGCATTAGTCTTCTTTAATATCTAAATGCAAAGAATACAATTTTAATCTTTGAGAAGCAGATTTCTTTTAATTTATTTTTTGGGCACATCTGGTTCAAGTGTCTAAAATTAAATTACACACCTTAAAATTAGATTTGGATGGCACTTTCCACCAACTGATTTTGAGAAGGCTCTAAATGAACATGTTGATTAAAAAGAGACCGGGGAAAGGCAGGGAAACGTGTATCATGAATTTCGTCACTGTGTTTATTGAGCTAATTAATAAACAGATGGGGTCAGCCCAGCAGCATCGGTTGTAACTGAGACAGAGCAGCTTTTAAACACCAATCTCTCCTGTCTTGACTGGATATAGTATTAGATTTTGTCTCATATTTTCACGTTCCAGTTCTTCTTCTCATCCTCTTTATTTCCATGGGTTCCACTCTGTCTCAGTAGTTGATCTGTCCTCCTTGTTTATGTTGATGCTTTAGATTTGTAGGCCACACTGCTTTATTCCTTAATATTTATTTCTGAGCTTGTGATGGAAATGCTGATGCAGTGAAAAAAAAATGTGGAGAGAATGAGTCATTCCAAGGGCATTATCCTCTCCACGATTCTTCTCATTTATGTGTGCAGTTACAGCTATTTTATTATTCCTCCTGTTTTAAATGGACATTAAGGGCAGAACATCTCAAAGATTCCACCTCTGTTAATCCTGCAATAAACATTTAATGCCATTTTTTCAATCACTAAAGGCAAGGCCTTTGTTCTAATGGTAGGTCATCATTTTTAATGGTTTTTCATTAAAAAACCATTTGGTGAAAATTCAACGCCACACTTATTGGAATCTTGTTGATTGATTTTTTTTTGTTTCAAATTGGTCACCAGCAACTCTACATGTACAATACTACATTCAGCCAACATAAAGGAAATATTTGGAAATTTTAGCATCTCACCTTTGTGAACCCTTCAAGGATATTCATGTAAACAGTCAACCCACTGAAAGAAACAACGACAAAGGCTTTATGGTTTTGGCTAAAAAACACATAATCCTGTGTAAAAGACTACTGGGAATTATTTTACAAAAGAGAAAAATATGGTTGGAGAGGGACTTTAAACCTAAAAAAAATAATCGTGTTGAGTGTCAAATCAATTTAATTTTGGCTCACAATAACATGTATTACAAGTTATTTCATCATTGCAATATTGATCACAAAAGTCGTGAGTTTTCCTCGCATTCTGGATCCCTAGAGTAAATATCTGTTTGTGTATTTTCTCTCTAAAACCAATTATTTTTATTTGTTAAATACATATTTCACCTAACTAAGGATTTAAACTCAGTAGAGGTGGAACTTCCACTTTTAATATTTTACAATTTTCCAGCAAAAGCTAAAGCAAAACCTTCTTTGTCTAAAATGTAAAAATGTTATCTATTTGTAGATAAGTCAAAATAGCATTGTTGAAGTGCAGTTGTATTTGATTTATCATTTTTTAAACCAAGCCTAATGTTACATTTCAGTCAAATGTTCTGCTCAACCATGTCAAGGTTGTCTTTGTAATTGCTTGGTCCCACTTGAGCTTTAAAGAAAAAAAAAAGCTGAAGCAAATGAGGTGAAATGGTGTGATGATGGATGGGTATAATTAAGCATGAAGGAACGCTGAGACATATTAGGTGAATAAAAGTCTTTTTGGAGAGGGTAGATTTCCTGTTGCTGAGTGCTGCCTCAGCTGAATGGGTGCAGATGAGGCACTGCTCTGTACTGCCATGTTTCCTGCAGAGATTCAGTCCAACTGTGTTCAAGTGAGACCGTTTTTGAAGGGGGGGTGTGGTTTGAAAACTCATTGAAATGCTTGAAGAAAGCTTGGCAGTGCAGCCCGACTGACTGTCTGTCACAATGAGGGTGTTTGTATGTCAAATTCATGAGTGTTGTACGGGCCAGTTGTTACCATAGGAACATAAATGATATGACAATGGGCAGATGTGGCTTAACTCACATGCATGAATGAAGTCTGCTTGTTGACAGTTCAACAAAAAGATGTTTAGTCATAATGTTGAAAATATTTAAAGATCCACCCCAATTTTTCAAAATGTTCTTGTAGCATTTTTCTCATAATGGAGGAAAATGTTAGAAAATGAATCGGAAAATGGCATTTCTGACTATTTCTTTATTATATTGTGATTCAAGAGCGGCTGAAAAACATGCAATTTGAAAAAAAGCGTATTTATGATGTAGCAAACACACTGCCATAAGCTCCCTGCCCCAATCTGCTCCGTAACCAGGAGGGGAAGGGGGACGGAGTTGCTCTGTGCCAATGTATTCAGAGACAGATTTCTGATGAACTACTGTCGCTCTGCGGAAACTATCTCCTAGAAAACAACACTGTTTGTTTGTGTTTTTTTTTGAGGGGGGGGGGGCTTAAACAGGATAAAAAAAAAGCTCAAAGACCATTGGGAATGATTACAAAAAAAAAAAAAAAAAACGATCAAAAGTTGATTGGAGTGGATCTTTAAGGGTAGAAGATACCAATGCATTCCACTCAACTCTTCATATATGGACGTATGGTCCGGACCCCTTCCACATCAATTTTTTATATTTTGGGTGTTACCAACTCATCGTTTTTTTACATGCTGGCTCTTCCCATTAAATCAGGGGTCCCCAACATGCGGGCCAACAACCGGTACCGGGCTGAGGGCCGCTTAGTACCAGACTACAGATGCTATTCACAGGTCCCCAATCCTTGGGACGTGGATCGGTACCCTAATCTGGCTGTTCCCCTTACATCAGGGGTCCCCAACCTCCAGGTCGCGAACCAGAACTGGTCCGGACACGCTTGGTACCAGGCCACAGACGCTAATCGGGGTCCCCAACCCTCAGGACGGAACTAGGACTGATACCCTAACCTGATACCAGTTTTGCATCTGGTACCACGTCCCAAGGGTTGAGGACCTGTGATTTAATGGGAGCAGCCAGCATGTCAACATAATGACGAGTTGGGGACACCCAAAATGTCAAAAAGTGACATGGAGGAGATCTGAACCATATGTCCATATATGACGAATTGAGGGTGAGAATGTGTAGAGGAGATACAATCTCAGTTGTCTGATATGAGTGTATACAGTAGCAACTAAAAATCCCAGTGGATCATGACAGAGAGCTCTGTGTCTATCCTTGTCTGAGTGCTTCTGGCGAGGAAGACCTCTGCTGGTTCAAGGATTGGGGCAGATATCTCACATGTGAGCCACCAGTCAGTGTTGGCTCGTGTGTTTTACAGTGAAAGAGTAAATGACAGATGCTCTTTTTGCTCTCAAAGATCTGCTTCAGTGACGCTGCCATCTGGTCGGCTAAGTGGAGCTGAGGGCACGATGCTGCTCCCTGCAAAATCACTGACTTGGTGGGAAGGCTCAGGACTTAAATCCACTTAGGATAGTGAGCGTGGATAGAGCGGAGTGGAAAAGAAGTTGCAAAGGGGCGGAGGTCACATGGTGTAATGCCTTTGCCCACTTAAAGGGCAGATGGAGGGAGTTTTACAGAAGGTCAGTCATGCATTGCCTGGGGGAAGGGTGTGGGAACAAAGTGCAAAGGAAAAACAATACACCAAGTTTATATTTCTGTAACTGTTTTTACATTTTTCCCTTTACCTATATTAAAGTAAAGCTTACTCTGTACAGATTTAACCAAAGTTTGAAAAGTCTTGATTTAAAATGTATAGGGGAAAACCAATTCCATAGATCTAATAATTTTCTTCGTTTTTTTCTGAAAAACAAGTAAGCCTTTTATCAAATATATGAAACTTAGTCTAACTTAATTGAAAGAATTGCATTAATAAACTGTTAATCAAATGGGCAGGCTCTTTATTGTAGCAAATAAAAGAGAACTTTTTTATTTTAAAGTAAAATTCAAAATCATTTTCGACACTCCTACTCCATCTTTAAATATGTAAATAAGCTCCCATGCTGGAATAAAAGAAACAAGAGAGCTGAGTCAAACAGTGATGACTCGGGCTCTTTAGAAGAGGTTATCTTTGGCTGCCCAGGCCTGCCTGTCCGTCTCCATCACATCAAAACACAAATGCTGCCTGTGGAGCTGAGATGCAGAGCGTTGGGAGTCGTCCTTTTTTAGCCACGTCCCTCATCCCTCTGTTTCATATTTTCCCAGCTGTAGAAATAAAAGATTCTTCCTAATCCTGTCATCTTTTATGTTTTCTCAGTTTTTTGTCCTTCCCTGTCCTTCAAGTCATTGTTAATTGTGGACTTGTTAATGCAATGGGGCTTCATGCTCTTCTACATTTGTTCTTATTTTATGCATTCTCTTGAATCTATTTTCTATTCACTCTTATCAGCAGATGTCCAATGATCTATAAGAGCATTATCCTGTGTGCTGTGAGGAACAGCTCAGCCACTGAGATAGATTTATTGATTAGTCTGGAAATGTAAGTGATAGTTTGAAACAGCTATTACTCACAATCCTTCTGGCTGTTTTCATTTCCATCCAGCATGTCCCTTTAAAAAGCTGAAATTTCTCTGTGAAGACTTAAAGGTCCTGCTTCTCTGTGATCTGATATCTTTAGACAGAGAAAAACTTCAGTCACGACATGTTTTTGTCCTAAAACATCAAAGACATTATTAGTTTTGTTGATTGGTCTATGGTTTCTTTTGATGATTTTTGTACCTCGTGATTTTCACAACAGACCCTGTCTTTTAGTTCATATGGTACATAAAGAGTTTTCCAAAGTTAGTAATTTTCCTTTATCCTTCTGAATGTTTGTACCATAAGGCACACTTAAAATCCTATTATCTTCTAAAATATTGACAGTGTACCTTATGATCTTGTATTTTTGTTGTGTTCATAGATCTCAAACAGATTTTCTGTAGTACGCAGTGATCGAAAATCTGTCAAAACGTTTTATTACGACTGTAAAATATACTAAAGGAGCCTTGCAGGGTTATACATACTCTGCTTCAATATAATATTATGATCTGAAAATAAGGATCCTAACAAGGTACTTGTCTGGAAACATTCTCTCAACAATGCTGACATTTACTATGAATGAGCTAAAGTTTGACTTACCTGTTGTACTGTACGGCTGCTTATTACAGATAAATCTGGTACACGTGTAACAACACAATTTGCTAGAAAATGTACAAAACTTCCCATAGGCTGTGTCCGAATTCCTTCCCTACTAAAAAACTATTTAGTGAGGACTATCTAGTGCCCTGGATTTCAAAAGAAATTCCCATACCATGCTCACGACTTTTTTGTTTTTTTATTTTTAAACAGCAAATATGACATAACTGATTTTACAAACTGAAAACCTACTTCATAGAAGTGTTTTATGGCAAGTATTTATGTATCCACTGTGTTCTGATGATGAAAACGTTGATGGTTTTTCACATTCACATTTCACATTTTGGAAGTGTACATTCAAATAGCCCTAAAAATGAGCAAATTCATTATATAGTGCACTACAGTATATAGTGAGAAGTGAAGGAATTCAGACATAGCCATAGACTAATCTAGCCAATCTCCTGCTGTCTCTTAGCCCCTTTAGGAATTCTGGTACTGAAGTCATACTACATTATATCGCTGTCATGTTTCACTAAGTATACATTGTAATCTGGTGCATCATATGTGTAAGTAGACCATGCTCTGCTTATTGATAGTGTGCATTATAATCTAATATGCTTTTTGGCCCGAAAAGTAAATACAAATATGTACTTAGTTGTTTAAAATCCCCCATGACAATTTTTTAAATAAAAAAAAAAACTTTCTCAGTAGTGTTTTAATTGTGATTATGAAGTTTTTAACCAAAATCCCATCCCACAACTTAGATGTCTTAAAAAGCATTTTTTCATGTTGATCTGAAGCCTGCGTCTGCAGAATCTCCTCTGAGGGGGTGGGGCTTTTGGAGCTGAGTGGAGCTACTCCGTCTCGGAGCCCTCCGCCATCTGATTATGGTAGCTGGTCAGGTTGCTTGCCAGTTTCATTTCGTCTAGATTTGACACCTCCCTCGTGGAGCTTTAAAGACATCCATGTGCTGTGGTTCATTACAGTCTTTGGTGGGTGATGTATCACACAGCTGAGGGAGTACAAACAGGAAGACGTAATCAGTGACGTTCTCCCCATGAGATTGGTCCAAGTGTCATTTTCTGAAATGGATCAGCAAACCGCCCTGTGTTTTGACATTTACAATATTTCTTTGCTCTCTTTTAGGCTCTTGCATCCTACCGTGTCTACCTCTTGACAGCACGAATCCCTACTAAGGTAAGGGCAGAATTTTTACGTTAACACCACAATAGTCTCGGTTGGAATAAGCAGAGAAGGATAGCAAAATTCACATCCTCATTTAGTTTAACCCTTTAACACCTGAGGCGTCGCTGGTGACGCTTAAACAAAAAATATTTAACATACTGAAACTTTCCAATCGTTAACACAATCCCACGTGAAGCACCATGTGTTTGTATCACTGCTTTCTTTGGTTTTCACTCTGGTTTGAGTTTAAGTGAACCCTCATTTTCAGTTGGAGTCGCATCAATGCTCAGGCAAGCTTTTGTTCCTACTCTGAACAGTGGACTACCAAAAAAATCACTCTGGAGTGAATCAAACCACTACAGATGCTGTAGGTTGGATGTCATTTTATTCAAACATTTCTAGATCATCAAGCCATTTAAATTTTTAAGGGGCTCTACCATGATTTTCTTAAGCCTTTCAGAGTAAACTATATCCATATATATGCTCATATATTACCTTCAGAACCCTAAAAAACTAGTTATTTATGAAATATGAGTCATTTTTATGGACCGTTTCAATACAAGGAACTAAAACGACTTGGGGTTCTTTATAGAGAGGAATGAACAGTATAATGCACTTAAAAAGTAGAATTTTCATGGTAGGGTAAGAATTAACTGTAAAACTGATAACTTTGCGCTAGATTACTGGGGCATATTTCTGTTGTGGCTTTTATTCAAACTGGATGTTGTGGACAGTAGAATATGCTACCATTTATAAGCATCCTATTTAGAACATACATCTGTTTGTATCTTTAGGCACAAACCAATCTGAACACATCAGTGGAAACCCTCAAAAAATCCTTCAGAGGGATGGATTTATACAGATTTTTAAATCTCCTATTCTGCATCAGTCTTTTTTCACTTTATTCAGTCTGATCTTATTTGCATTTATACTATTCGCAATAGTTTTTTATAAACTAGTCATTTTCTTGCATGATGTAATTCATAAACCACTTTAGAATTCAGATTGTTTGTGTTTCTGTTCTTTGAACAGTTGTTTTGAGTTCGGTTGAGTAAAGAGTTTGTTGCACCAAACCTTCATCTCTTTCTTCCCTCAGACAGATTTCAGACATCTCTGCTCTCCTGAAGGCAGTTCCAGCATCCTCGCTCTCTTTTTTTCCCCCTCTTAAGCCCAACTCTACATCTTTTTCCCTTCTCCTCCCCGCTCTGTCTTTCCTCCCCCACTCTCCACTGTGCCAAGAGTCAGCAGGAAAAACCGATGCCTTTTCAATCTGATTGCTTTGATGTCAGAAGAAGCAGTGCACAGTGTTTATTCCAGCAGACACTGGGGGCAGTTTAACAGTCATTCTTGTTGCATCAGTCAGTTATAACAATGGGAGGTGGCGGTTCCACTTCGGGTTTGATCCTGTTTTACAATGTCAACCAAAAAGAACAAGCAACATATAAATATATAGTAAACAAACTTTACTGTAGTTAGTCTGTGCTTTGAAACTTCAAACACTTAAAGAAATGTTTATGTTTCAGTTTGAATGTTGGAATTTTGTGCATTTTTGCACAAGTGTTTTTTTTTTCTGTAGTAACTAAATCAACCTTTAGAAGTGCATCGACATTGAGGTTCTGTTACTCTCATTTAAAGTCTGTTACTGTTGAGGCTCCTTTTTGTCTCAGTGGTTGAAGATGTGATGCTTTGGCTCCTCTTGAGAAGCTGCAGGGCCCGTCTGGCTGTCAGTGGATCTCCAACCGAGGGAACTCCTCTTCCCTCTCACCCCCCTTCTTGGCTTTTGTCTGGTTACTTTCATAGCCTGCAGTAACTGTACAACTTACATACCAGAGTATCCCTTTTAACTCTGTCAAAACCCCACTGAGTAAACATTTTAAAACTCAGGGCTTTTTTTCCAAAACGATCCATCTGTTTGGTATCTAACTCAAAATAATTCTAGCTTAAGTTACAAGATTGTTAGAAATAAGATTTTAACTCACTTCAGTTATTCAACCTTAAGTATTGTGTTTAAACATCCTAATTTGAAAGAAATCTGTGTAAAACAAAAAGAGGAGGAAGCATCTGAATGGCAGATGGACAATGAACGAATGATTGAACAATTAATCAGCAGCATTTGGTTCTGCACACACCTCCCAGCACGACACTATAGCTGCTGGTTTGGAGTCAAAGTTATTGCCACTCCTACTGAAAGCAGTTTAGTGTAACTTACCAACTAAGTGGCCTCTGCGAGGTTAGATTTAGTACTAAATAAATCATTTAAAGTTGTTGTTTTGTTTTGTTTTTTTGAAAATCAGAAACTGCAAATTCTCATCCTCTATTTTTGTAAAGGTACAAGCAGCTCATTTTGATAACCATCAATCTGCTGGGAGCCGCACAAGGAGGCACTCCTCCATAGAGTCTTTAGTTTATTCTCTACACAGGTGCAGCCTGCCTTTTTTTTCTTTTTTAATAAGCTTTTATCTACTCAAACCAAAAAAAAAAAATATAAGAGATGTCTGGGTTGACTCAGAGCATAGTTTTTCAAAAAACCTGAATGCACTGGTTTGTATACCTGGCATGAGATTCAGCAGCTTATGCAGGGAGGAATTAAGAAAGCTACACAACAAATAAAAATGTAATTTAAAAAAGATAAAAATGGAGCCTATAGTTCATGCCTGGCATATCTCGGACAGCAATAGATAAAAAAGGGGGGGGGAAGCAGATGTGTAACCAAACAAAGAGAAGAGGGAAAAAATGTTTTAGCGTTGATTTAGTGGGATCCAAATGTTTTTATGATGAATTTTAATAATCCAAATAGTTTCCCAAAAGGGAGAGAAGACGCTGAAACAGCACACTCCCAGAACTTTGTGTTTGTACTTTCCCCTTAGCAAATATCTCATACATGAGAGAAAAAAACAAATTAAATTGTTTGACATTTTTATGTTTCTATGTTTGTGTTGTCCTCCCTTTTTATACAGCTGCAGGAGAAAATATGTGAACCCTTTGGAATTGATTGGTTTTATGCATAAATCAATAATAATAAAAAATAAATAAATAAATTGGTGTGATTAAGCAGGCAATGTTGTTTCTCCATCAATGTGATTTAGATTGAGATAAAAGAACAAAAAAAAAACATCTTGTGCCCATTTTGGAAAGAAATAGAAGTACTCCCAAGGGGTTCACATACTTTATCTTGTAACTGTGAAAAATTTAGATAAAGGAGCACACATAACATTGATCTGTCATCTGATTTCTAACATGTTTGTGAATAAAATCATTTATTTTGGATAAAAAAGTTGAATGGAACAAAAAAATGTCTGCAGATAAACACAAAATACACTATTTTATAACAAATTGATAAATAAGCAGAAATAAACTAGCCAAATCTTTTGCCCAATAAAAATAAAGCTCTTTCGTTTTTCATTGTTGTATGGTTCTCTTTAATAGCTACAGATATTCAATAGTATTTGATAGGAGCACACACACAAACACAAAAACACACTGTGTAGTGTATTCAGACAGACGGATTTAGGCTTATCTGCTCCCTCCTCATCTCTCAGCCGAGCCTCAGGAGCCCAGCTCCCACCTGGAGCTGTCTGGCCTCTCTGCCTGGCCTGCCCTCAGGCACTGGAGATGTGCAGTCAACCTGTGCTCATTTTGTAATGCACGTTTTCCTGTCCAGGATTCCCCTATTCTCAATTAATATTCTTTTGTGGGTTTTTTGGGGTGTTTTTGGGTCATGAGAAAACAAGGAAGCTCTTTTTGTTTTCCAACCTTTCAATGCCCCGTTCAGGACAAATGTGGGAAACAAACGTAGATATTTGTCTTTTCTTACAGCTTCATCCATGACTGTGCACTACCTATTGCAATCTATAATTTTTTTTACCACCTTTTATATCTATTCCTAAAATGAATAAACGTTGGGGTTTCCATTAAAAAACACAAAGCATTGACCTCACAAATCATTTTATTATAAGGTTTAACTTCACAAAAACATTTCCTGTGACCACATGCTGACCATTTATAATGGAACCGACTAGTCTGAATCGAGGCTTAAATTATAACAAGTGAAGTTAAAATCCAGTTAACTATTTTGATCGTTTAAAAGGGCTTGATTGTATTGAATGTGGCTCCATTCATGCCTGATGATAACTGTCTAAAAGTAAATGCTGAATTATGACTTTACTCCTAATTTATCCTTTCATTTTTTTAGGTGGAACACTCCTTTAATTATCTGGAGATCCAGGGAGTTGCTTGCAACAAGCCGACACAGGTAAAAAACAATGGAACAAGCTATTAAAACAAGGATATTTTTACTGCAACCTCTTGTTTTGTGTGGCTAAGACTCTGTAGGAAAGATGTGTTTAGTACTTCCTGTTTAAGTTCTTAAGGCGATTCTACCACAAATCAATCTTTAACTTTAGGTATACCCACTCTAGTAGATTAATTTCTGCATTCTCTCTTTTTCCAAACTTGGTGGTTTAAATCCAAGTCTGCATCATTTTTTCCTGTGGTTGATTAAAAAATGAATCCAGACGGTGAATGCATGGACTTTTCTGAAGGTTATGTGTGCTTTCAGGCACTAGATTGTTTGAATTCTTAAAATGTTTCTAAAAAAATGGTACCAAGGATTTTTTTTTCAAAGTGGGAAAGTGGGCTTTCTCGACAAAACCTCCTCTTCACCCTACGGTTTGATGTTTCCCATAGTTGGATGAATGTTTACATCCCAAATATCAGTTTTTAGTGTTTTGGTATTTCTATAGGAGAACTTTAGGTCTGGGATTTCTGGATTCTGTAGCAAAATGATAATCAGTCTGTGACTGTTGTCCTGCGGCTGAACTCACTTATCATAAGTGATGTGAAGAGTCTTAATGCTGTGACTGAAAGTCTCCTGTGTACCAGCTAGGATTATGTTAATTTTACTCACATTGTCATATGTCAGCATTTGCATAATCCAGATGAGCTCTGTAATGGTTAGCCAGCATTAGTTAATGTCATCGATCTTAACTGGGTGTCGTTTGTGTGTTGGACGGAGGGTTTTGTGATTCTTTCAGATCAGATTTGCACAAAAGGCAAAAATAATAAGACATTTTTTTTACTCATTTTTAATTTTATACTGATAATATTATTGAATATTTAAATCTTATTTAGGTTAGCATTTAGAATTCTCCTCAGAGATTTGGCTAATTTGAAACTTGTTGGGAATCTTAAATAAAATGTATGGGAAATTTCATTATTTTTTTTTTCAACCAGTTTCTTATAATTACTCAAATATACAAGTTGTGTAGGTTTACATCTTCCTAGAAGTAAACCAAAATACTGTAAGAAATGTGAATGACACAGGACCTCATCGTTTGAATCGTATGGTTGTTTGTGTCTCTATAGTTAAGCAGAAGCATGGCAGACATTTGTGGCAGCCAACTGCAGTAAAAGTTCAATAATAAGAATATCTAATGCAAAATTCCTCTGTAAATGATTTTGAAATTATTTTTAGAATCCTAAAGCTGAGAATAGAGGCAAGACTTAATAATATTAAGCTGCAGCATATTAATTTAGACATGCAAACTGTAGGAGTTTGCTTATTAAAGCGTCTTCTACCAAAAAATGCCTGTGTGCATGAAGGTTTTTGCATTTAAGCTGTTTACTTCTGAATATTCATGTTACAAATGTCTATAGAGAAGATCAGAAAGGAGTAAAGGATTGGTCATATCGTCAATGAAGACATATATTGCTTCCAAAAAGTGCTGCATGATCATCCTTTGTGAGGGAATTGATCACTTCAGTGAATGAAAGTGTTCCAAAGGAAACTTAATGCTTATTTATTCTTTATCTCTTTATAAATTTTAGTAGATTAGGGAAAAAGTAACGAATAAATCTTACATTAAAGTTCATCTTCTTAATGTGCAGATGGATTACAGTACTGTTCTTTAAGTTTTGCTTCCATCATTGTATAAGCTTAACGGGTGCGTTTGTGGTACATTTTCCTTATAAATGTACTGACAGCTTTGGGCCTTGTCTCTGGATATCTCCCTTCAGCTATGCATAGATTATGAGCGTGGCTCCTTCTCGTTGAGGCTGCCCTCCACAGAGGAGGTCAATGAGGTGGTGGCTCACATAGGGAACTGTCTTCTGAGGATATGTCCTGGTCTTCCGCCGACGTAAGTTTACATTTGTGTGCATGTTCTAAGTCCTGCAGCAGTTTTTCCATTGTTCGTTGTTATTAGGTTCATTTACCATTCACACTTGAGTTTTACTGCCTTCAGTTTTCACATTTATGCATAGATACAAATGTGCATTTTTAAATAAAACCAAGTTTGATTTTAGCAGTAGGAGCACTGATAACATTGCAGATATATTTTTCTTCTTTAATCTTTCATAAAGATGGGTGGGAGGAAAGGCTTTTCTTTGTTGAATATGACTGTTTTCTCACCTGTCGTATCTTCTCAGTAAAGTGATGAAGAAGCTCTCCATGGAGCCCTCTGACAGGCTGCCCTCTCTGCAGACTCTGTGGGAGAACAACAAGCTGGCTGAACCAGGACCCTGTGGTAGGAACTCGTGACTTAACTCTGATAACTGTGTGGCTGCATATGTCTACTAGCAACCCCCACTTATGAACTGTAGCTTTCCACTTGCTGGATTAACTATGTCTCATTTTCAGTGATCTTTAGGGGTGTAATGATAACAACAATTTGATATTTCTGGATGCTGATTCTATTCACTTTTTTGATTTGACTGGTTCATTTTAAACGATCCGATTCACTGACCTAAAATGGATCCAGGACATCTTTAGCCAAAAATTCAACCAGTTTGACTCAGAGATAAACACTTGGTACTGAAAGTGCAGAGGAAGTTTTCAATATTCCTTGTATTTCTTCAAGATAATCAAGTGTAAATTAAACATTTGCCCAAACAAACAAGTAAACAAGAATTGATGTCAAATCCAGTCGCATTTTTGCTTCACATAGTTCAGCCAACTGTTGTTTTTCTACATTCAAATAATACAAATGGAACATTATTATAACATTTTACCACACTGTGTGGTCACATGTCTTTGGAAAATGCAGTGTTTCCACACATTGAACTGTAATGATTGATCATTTTTTGCTGCATCACATGTGTGTTGTCCGCTATGATGACACTTGGTCATTTTTTACTTTAGTGAAATAAACCTACCATTTCTCAATCCAAATTGTATTTTCCAAAATGAATTCAATCATCCATTTATGTCATTTTGAAGTGATTATTAATGGTGTAGGTCAATTTGATTGGATTCTTTCTCAAATTGATCGATCTGGTTGGATTGTAGGAATAGAAATTGATTAATCGACTGATCAAGTCACCCCAAGTTATTTTACTTCTTTTTTACTTCTCTTCATTTTTGTCCAGGTGGGTTTTCCCAGATGTACAAATGTGTGTGCGACTGGTTAGGTCTGCCTTACAGAGAAGAGGTACAGTGGGTAAGCATACAATTTTTTGGATTTTTAGGATGGGCGGCAAATCTTGATTTACAAACACAATGTCAACAAACTGGATGATAAGGAGACTTTTACAGTTCATTCTCTCTTCTTCAGGATGTAGACACCATCTATTTAACACAAGACACCAGAGAACTAAACCTACAAGACTTCAGTCACCTGGAGAACAGGTGTTGGCCGTGATTTCATTATTAAACATACTTTTGTGGTATTATAGCTGTAATTATGACTACAACGTTCATTGTCCAACTTGTTTCTTCCATTTGTCTTCAGGGATCTGGTAGCTATAATAGCCGTCCTGGAGTTTAACCAATGGTTCACCAAGCTCTCCACCAAGGATTACAAACTGGTTAGTACTTGTCTGAGGTTGGTACTAGGCATCATCAAAACTTATATCATCAAGATATAGATCATCTAACCCTCTAAATTACAAAGTGCATCATGGCCAAACATGATAAATGAACAACTAAAGAGACAAAGAGGTGGATTGTTTTAATCAGGACAGGTTTGAAGATTCTGGAGAGGTGTTCGGTTCAGAGGCAGAGGAGTTGGTCCTACAGGAATATTTATTTTAGCTTATGGTTGTTCTCTATTCTTATCCTAGCAGATTTTTTTCTCTTAAATACTATAATCTATTTGATTGCTGACGTGCATTACTTAATAAATACCAATTATTACTATTATTTAAGGCCCTTTATCATGCTGTTACTAAGCTTTTCAGAGTAAAATATATCTATATATCTATATCGATTTTATGCTCTGGCACAAAAAACCAACCATTTTTCGCAGTCTTTTGTGCCCTCAGCAATTATGTTGTTGAATTTAGATAAAAGTGTTTTTTGAGATTATTGCTGAGGTGATGTATTGCTGTATGCTGATGTTACGGAGCTAAGGAGCACTCATTTTAACTAAGATGGTCTGACACATTAATGTGACTGTGTTGTGTGTGTGAGAAACTGCACTGGTAGTCTACAAATGAATTGCCCTCTGGGACCAATAAAGTTTTTCTGATTCTGATTCATATATGATATTATATTACCTTTGATACAGTAAAAAACATTTTTAAATGAAATATTAGTTATTTTTGCTAGCTCTTTTCCTACAAGGAAGTAAGACGCCTCAATCTTTGAGGTTCCGCCTTTCCCTCCTCATGGGTGCTGCCCATTTCATGACGTCATTCTAGACCTGGCCTCAGCACATCTGAACTTTTGCAAAGATGGATGTGCATATTGTGCATATAAATTAAAGTGTTTTGCTGATCATCTAGCTACACAGAGAAAGTGGGTGCGTGTGTTAGCCTGGGGTGGTGCTGGCAGCACAAACTCTTCCTAGAAAAGGCTGTTCCCCACTTTGTGACGTTATAATGTAAGGACCTGGTTGTTTTTGTAGATTGGGAGGGGCTGGTGCTCAGTAGGGCTGCCACAAACGATTATTTTAATAGTCGACTAATCACCGATTATTTTTTCCGATTAGTCGACTAATCGGGTCATGCACAAAGTTGATGTAAAACACAAATCTTAACCATCATTCACTTTAAACTAACTAAAAACTATATATATTCACACTAGCATCATTATAGATGAAATGTAAGCTGAATTTGGCCGCAAAAGATGCTAGTGACGATGGCTGAAGATGCTGATAGCCAACTAAAATATGAGTTAAAGGACAAATTAGCCTAAAAAAAGCATAAGTTAGCAAAGACAGCTAGCATGTAGCTGAAATAAAAACTCCAAAATAGCCTAAAAAAACCTTAATAAATGCCAAAATAATCCAATAAGCTAGCATAACACCATTATAACTTTCAACTTTACTACACTGACTCCATTTAATATGAAGTAACGACTAATCGACTATTAAATTAGTCGTCGACTATTTTAATAGTCGATTAGTCGTCGATTAGTCGACTAATCGTGGCAGCCCTAGTGCTCAGAGAGCAGGGTTTTAGAGGAATGTTCAGACATATGTGAATGGATCAAAATACCGCTCTGGGGATGCCCATGTGAGATACTAACATTGTAATACATTTAAAAGCTCAAAAAAGTTGATTTTGCATGATATAGGCTCTTGTATGCCAATATTTATTGTAGTCGACTTAATTGTAGCTGATTAGCTGTTGGAGTTCCAGAGTTAGTAAGCTGCAGTGAACGTATCAGGTAGAAATCTTGATTGTCATTCCGCCATCCTCATTCATTCTTGATTATTCTAAACATGTTTAAGTTAAATTCATAAAATTGTGAG
>NC_050527.1:15736943-15750102 GCF_002922805.2 Oryzias melastigma
GTTAAATTCATAAAACTGTGAGTAAAATTTTGTGCTATAGTTTCTCTGAGGTTGTAGCTGAAAACAAAAAAGTTAAGTTCTTTAAGTACAAATCATGAAGTTAAAAATGGGGTACAAGCTTACTGCCTAACAGTGGAGGTCTAATGTGCTTAGCATTAAGTTCCTCATTTACTTTTATTGTGATTTAATTTGTATGTCTACCGTGTTTCTGCTCTTAGATGGGCATTTCTAAGGGGAGATGAGGTTTATTGTCTTAACAACACAAAGATGACCAGGGCACTGCATCGCCAACATTGTTGGGTCACCCATTAAAAGTTGGAACTCTGGTGTTCCAGGTATTTCCTCTTACACTGGTGTAAAATATGCACCTATACCTGCAGAATGCTTCTATAACGAGAGAATGGGCCGCTGTCAGGAGAGATCTGTGATTTCTAACCTGAAACTATGATAAAATCCCACCTGGGTAACAACTCCAGTTGTTAAATTTTCAAGTTGAGTTGTTAAACTGTCGGGGGCATTATAACAAAGGGGGTGTGGTTGGGAATGACAGCAACTCAACCGTGAATTTGGTCGGCCACTTAAACCAACAGAGTGGGGTCAGCGGATAATGAGGCACAGAGTTCGCAGAGGTCACCAACTTTCTGCAGAGTCAATCACCACAAACCTTCAAGCGTCACATGGTCTTCAGATTAAGTTAAAAACAGTCTATAGAGCTTCATGGAATGAGTTTTAAAGGCCAAACAGCTGCATCCAAGCCACACATCATTTTTCTGTGTGATGCAATGTTTCAGAGGAAGCAAAACTATAACAAAAAAATGTCATTTCATGTTTTTTTATGCCTGAATGGTTGAACATTGTCCAAGAGAAATTCAAATATGTAACCTTTTAGTTATTTCTGTATTTTGTTGATATCTTTGTTTTTTTGCATTGCGTGCTAATACGGTGTAGGCATCTTCCACATTAGTTTGCTATGGTAATAGCTACACCAATCCTTTTTCAGAATATTTCACCCTTTGTCTTCCTTATCTCCCCTTCCAGTCTTTTGACTGAGGATCTGTCCAGTGTTCGTGAAGGGATAAGACTCCTAATCCAAATGAGACAAAGGGGCTTAATGTATCTGGCTGTTGCCCCCCCTCTCCACTTCCCAACAACCCTACATAACCATCTGTGTGTCAAGGCTTCTCTCAGTTTCACCAATTACCAAATACAGCTTCCTCTGCCAAAACAGTGTCTTTAACGTCCCTCACAGGCTTGTTATGGTGTATCAGAAAACCCTGCCATGTCTAGGTCTGACAGCAGAGGTTCCACACCCCTGTAAGCAAAGCTAAAAACTCTTTAGGACCCTTTTATCACTTGTAGGTATCAGACAATCAGTGTTTTCAGTCTATGTTTGAAATACGCTTGACTCTTCTAGAGCCAGTAAAATGAAAAGCAATGGAGATTCCAGAGCGATGGCACTGCAGCTCTGAGGTTAGAGGTGGGGGGCCAGAGAAAAGGGGGAGAGTGGTGGAAGGCAGAGAAATGTATTTGCTACAGCAGAAATGCTGCCACAAACTCACAAATCAAGGACAACCCAGTTATAATGCTACAAATGTTGTTTCTGTGAAAAAGAAACTGGATGAATAAGAAAAAAATGACCGTGATAAGAAGCTGCACAACAATCTGACCACAGTTTGAGTCCAACCATGTTTATCAACCAGATAAGACAACAGTAATAGTTTTATCCACGAGTCAGGCTTTTGCAGTAAGAGATTATGATCACCCTCAAGCGTGTTTAGTATACGGTGTGCCCACTGGACTGTTGTTAACCAATACTTGCACATGTACCTACAGTTGGAAGAGGATTGGTACGAAATGTTGAAGCGATGCAAATCTAATGACTCTTGCTCCAGGTTTTTATTCAGATAAATTAAATACTTGGTGTCATATAATGCCGTCCAGGCACACACCGCTATTATTAATTTGTCCTTCACAATCACTTTTCCAACAGTGGGTACTTTTGTAAATTTAAAAAAAATTCTACTCACACATCACTATCAAATCTGAGTCCCTGATTGGTCAAAGTTCAACCGGTTTCAATGTATCTTCAATCGTTGCACATTTGAACGTAGAGTCTAAAAACTGACTTAAGAGTATTTAATGCAAAAATCCAAAATCCACATATTGTGTTTACGTTGATTAATTGATTGTTTGATTGATTATTTCATGATTCAATATTACACAGTATTTCAGACATAAACTTTTCATTGGAAGTAGTCACTTGTTTCCAGAGACGTAGCTTTAAATGAATGCAGTGATAAGAAGGCCGGCCCTCTGGTTACCTCACAGCATGTGTGCGTTGGTGAGTGATATTTCATGAGCAGCATGACATTGTCTTTTATTTAGCGAGTGGTACAATCCTCACTCTGACTGTGTCCCGGTGCTGTCCCCATCACTATGACTGTGAAAACACAGAGCTCTTTGTGCATTTTCTGCTGAACTCTTTCCTATTATACTCCATTTCCCTCCTCTGAATACCCTCATGTCATCTTTGTCTCTCAAGTGTCATCTCTCGCTGCCCTCATCTCTCTTATTCCTCTGCTGTAGTGCCCAAAGTTTGGCAGAGACACGGCGTGAACAATTGTTCCTTTCTTTGGTCCTCTCCTTCCATTGTCACTCTCCCCTTTTGCTGGTTTTTGCTGCAGATGAATGTTGGACAATGCATCAACTGTCACGGCCTCATGGAGCCAAACAGAAACGGCCCTTGTAGCAATAATGCTGTTTTATAGAAATAATAACAACACAATGTTCCTGTCAGATTCTGTTATCTTAAAGTAAACTTTATTATTGCAGACGCTGCAGATTGTAAAGCTGAAGCATCAGAAACTGTGTTTCCAAGCAATGCCATTCATTCATGAGTATGACGCAGCGGTCGGTAAACTGGGTCACTGCCCGTCTGGGTAGGCTGCGGACATTTAACTTTTGAATTTTTGATTTTGCCTAAATATAAGTCTTTTTGCATCTCCTGTGGCTCTCAGGCCACAGAAGCAAAGCAACTTTCTTCCTTCTCATAAATGGAGCATGGTCTGCTGTCTCGCCGCTCCTTGCATGAATAGTTTATAAGTGAAAGACAGAGAATTCACTTGTGTTCTGTTTTTTCTTACGCACTTCCGCTCAGCTTTAATTACCATAAACAACTTTCCTGAAGAAAGTCCGTCGAAGAATTTATTGTAAATGTTTTCCAGTGACCTTGAATGTTTCGGTTTGTTCTTTCGCAAGTCCATAAAGTCCTTTTTATAATTTTTGGTTAAATAAAGCTAACAGAAACTCTGTAATAACAAAGCAGAAGGACGTTGGCTACAAAAGCTTAAAAGCAACCTAATAAAAAAATGTTTGAAAGGCATTTTTGTCTTTGGTCAGCTGATGTTGTGATCCAGTTAAAAAGCACATTCTTTTGTTGTCATTTTTGCATTTGTTATGCAAATGTGTGGCATTGCAATGTGGTGAAGTACTAAGGGAAAAGTCAGAACCACTGAAGAAATGTTTTAAGTTTTTCTGTATTCTAGAAAACCCTTCATATTATTTTAGTGACCTACATGCACAAAAACTCTGTTTGAACATCACCTGTGTTCTTTATTGCATATTTGTGCCTCAAGGGCACTGGCCCTTCCTATAAATATATTAAATAAAATCCTTGTCTGGTGGTGGGAAAGTACATTGGCACAGAACTGAAAGTCATCTGTCATGTGTTTAGTCTGCAGATGTGTGCGAGCAGATCCTTCGGGTTGTGGCTCGATCCAATCGACTGGAAGAGCTCGTTCTGGACAACGCAGGACTCAAAACGTAAGATTACTAAGAAAGCTCGGCAAATTAATGCTTGCTAAAGGAAGTAATTAGTCCCAGTAAAATAATCAAGGGGGACTCTATCTGAGTAAAAGCTTCAATAATAAAAACCTTTATAGGTTAGTTTATGTTGGATGGTTGCACTGCAAAAACTGGCCCCCTAGAAAAAGGTCAATAATTATTTCCTCATTGTCAGATTTTCTTTAAATAAGCAAAAAAAAAAAAATCTACTTATTGGGTAAGAAGAATTGCCTTCTTATTTTCAGAAAAAATGTCATTTACCAAGACATTTTATTAGATTTTATTAGCAATTTAAAAATATTTCAAAAAGATTATTTTTCTTTCAAGACAGAAAGTAAAACTATATATTTTTTTTTAAAACAAGGGTCGTTTTGCTTTTATAATAATCGTTTTTTGTTCGGTCCAACAAAAAATCACATGATTATGAATAGCAACTTTTACTTTTGCAGGAATATGCCGATTTCCATAAATCATGAAATGATTATTTTCTTTTTTGGACAATCCTCAGAGACTTTGCCCAGAAGCTAGCTGCTGCCCTGGCCCACAACCCCAGCACGGGACTGACCACCATCAATCTTTCCAACAATCCCCTGGAGGACAGAGGTCAGGTGTTTCCCCTCCATCTGCTCTAATTCGTTTTTATTTAATGTGGAGTCAGTTCTCATTTTAGCTGAACTTCCCTTGTTGTTTTGACTTTATCATATTACCATATTATTTAATAAAGAAGAACATCCATTGTTAAGGTTGCATGTTTTTATTAAAGCTTAATGCTGCTCCTTCTGAAGATGAAATAGAAGCCAACTGGAATCCTAAAGTTCCAGGATACATCTTGTCTCTTGTATTTTCTTTCATAGTCAACTTCCTGTAGTGCAGTGTGTCACCTGTTCAATATTTCATTCATTTCAGCCTAAGGCCTCTAACTCTATCCGGAGCACATAAATTAAGCATATGCTAACTACTCATCAACTAATCATACAGCAGATTTCACAGATTTATCATCCCCCGGTGAATGTGTTCTCATGAAAAATTGACCCACAAAATCTTCTGCATTTCTCTTTGGAAGTAACATTCTGGACAAGCATGTAAATACAGCAGAACTTTCATGCAGTTTAACCACACGTCAGGTTGTGTTAAATAATGTGCTGTGTCATCAAACGAAAAACTTTTTTTTGTGATTCTCTCTGCAGGTGTTTCTTCTTTAGGTGCTCAGTTTGCCAAAAGTCAAATTGGACTCAAACATCTAAACTTTTCCAGAACCTCACTGTCACCCAAAGGTACCTCTTTCCTTCCCATAATGCAACAGCATGCGAGATCATTCTCATTTTACCAGTAAACTCCTTAACTCAATAAAATAACTCTTACTTTTTTGTAGATAATTAGCTGAAACAGTTAAAATATTATTATTATAAAAAACTTTCTTTGATTTATATAGATCCAGTTTGTGTCTGGTATACATTTTTGACGTGATTAAAAGAGGTAGATTTTTGGAATCAACCACATCTCTTTGCTGTTTGTAATTTTTGTGAGATTAAAGTGTTTAAATGACTCATGGGTTCAATTCCCATCCAGAGCAAACAGACTTAGCCCTGATGCAGCCTGTGGGGATTCACTGTAAATACAGCCTCCTCTGAGGCAATCAATAAGCACTATCATATTCCACAGCGCGGGTTAGAAAGTGTCTGTGTTGTCTAAGCGCTGCCCTGGACTGTCTTTCTGCTGGCTTAAACCCCCTGAGAATTTAGAGATTATGTTTTTCTTTTTTTTTTTTTTTCTCGAGGTTTTGTTATAAATTATTGTTAAAGTAGCTACTTGAATATTTTTTTCCAAATTTCCTGTTTGGTATTTTTTGCTTTCTTGTTTTTCCTGATTTAAAGGCACCTGTCCACAGCCATTGACTTTCACAATTAGACTGTATAGGTGTTAGAACTACAGGTTTTCAATCTTTACATTAAGAACTTTAGAGTTTATTGCATTGGGTTTTCTAATTTATATGAACTTTGAAGCATCTTTTAATAACATTTTTTCTGATGATAAGGTGAACAATAAGCCTGTCACTCTGTAAGAAAGCAGTCTTTCTTCCACTCCCCATCAGCTTTCAGATCAATAGATGAAGATTTTCCGGTTGCATTAATGTTGGCTCTGTGTTTCTGTTCAGGTGTGAATAGCTTATGCCAGTCACTGAGTGCCAACCCGTCCATACCCACCAGCCTAGTCCATCTGGACGTCTCAGGGAACATGCTCCGAGGAGACGACATGCAGGTGTGTCCTGGGATGTAGATGACCTTGGACAGGCGCTATCAGCGTTAACATTACTCACATTTTTTATTATTATTACTATTATAACTCAGTACTTTGTTTACCACCTCATGGCTCCTTCATTTTTTAAGCTGAATTCATTCAGGTATCAAATTGTGTAGCACTTTTTAAATATTTGGGCATTTGCCTATGACTTTTGTTACTTTAATAACTTTCAAAACATTTAATGTCTTCTGAAATTAAATTTGTTAATATTTCAAAACCTCTGGTCTTTAGAGAATAATTAGTTCGACAGACTTAGGTTGTTAAAACAATTTAGTTGTAATCAGGCTAATTTGATATTATGCAGTTTTTTACCCTTTCTCGTGTTTTTTGTTTTAGAGCTTTATTTGTTTATTGTTTATTTACTTATTGTTCCTCCATAATATTACAACAAAATTTTAATTGTGCTTTAGAAAAGATGTTTACCTTTTTTTATTATTATTTTTTAGCAATTTTATCATTCTTTTTTAGCCAATAACATTATATTTTAAGCATGAGTTAGTACTTTTTATGTTTTGTTTAACTTTTTTTCCTTTGCTAATTTTACATTCAACATTTAGGTTTTTTTTGTTTTTGCACTTAATGTGGCTTTTTCCTTTTGTTTTTGATTACCAATCTAATTTGAGCTTTTTCTCAGTTAACGTTCTGTGAAACTTTAGCATCTTGACTGAACATCTTCAACTCTAAAGAACACACCATTTTCATGTAATTATTTTTATGATATTTGCAGGAACATATTAGTTTTAAATCTCTTCCTTATGTCGTATAATTTCTGTCTTCCCAGCATTTCTACAACTTCTTAGGTCAGCCCAACAGCCTAACAACACTTGACCTCTCCAACACAGACTGCTCACTGGACCAGGTGAGTCAGAAGAAAAGTGTCTGAACAAAAGACGGGGATACAGAAAAAATTATGATGTATATTCACTAAAACATATTCCACAGATTTACAGCAGCACTTTCTTCTGACCGCCAGCAGACCTGAAGTGTTGAACATGAATGTCATTGTCGCAGCCATTTAATCAGTTTTTTCCCAGCTTGTGTTGTCGTACAGTTTCTGCGAAGCGATCTGCATACTACTAGCAATGTATTGATGTGGCTCTGAGAGCCAAGCACCATTTATTGATTAGTTTGAGATGTAGCCAGCTGTCAGCCTCTCACTGGACTTATTGATTAGCCTATAAATCATATTCCTGTTTTGTCAAAAAAAATGAATAAATACATCCACCAATTTGTAATTACACCAAAACGCTAAAAGGTTGAATTAAATCATTTTTAGTAAGGCATTAAAATCCGATTGTGTTTCAAAAGCAACTTTTTGTGTTGTGCAGGTTTGCTCAGCTCTGCTGCGAGGCTCCGTTCAGCACCTCTCTGTTCTCAACGTGTCCAAGAGCATCTTCCCACTCAGGTAAAATGAAAAGCAAGTATATAACTGAAAATGTAACTTAAAAAAAGGTGAAAATATTTTATTTTAATTGTTAGAATTGTTTTAGGTTGTGCCGATTATGAAAAATTTCTCTTTTTTTTAAGTCGTGTTTTTTTAAATAGCCTTCTCTCCACAACAAAAATAACTTTTTAAATGTATTTTAATATTTTGTAATGTCCAACTATAAAATGTATTAATTACTAGCCACAGTCTTTTTGTTTTGTTGTATTTAACCTTATTTGGATTGCTATTGCTATAGTGTTTTATGAATATCTACGTATTAGACATTCTTTTTAAATTGAAATTTGAAAGTAACAAAATGAAAAAAAATGCTATAAAATAAATGACAAAACAGAAATTGAGATCCCAACAGCAGTTTTATTCAGGATATCCTCTTTTAATAATCAGGGCAGATTATAGGTCAGCCTCCGTCAGTGTAGAATGGGTGTAGCGTAGTCAGTGCATTGTTCTTTGTGTACTGGGAAAGATTGGCATCGATGTATTGGAAAATACCGCCACCCTCAATTTCATCCGAAAATCTGCTCCTCCCTTCATTTTGAACTGTCAGCATTAGTTGTAGACAACTGTGTGAGTGCAGGGTGTCCCTGTGCGACACCTCCTGGTGAGTGAGTGCAACTGCATCTGTCTGTTACTGAATGAATGTGGAAAAACTTGTGTTCAAATGTGGAGTTTTCTTTTCAAAGGATCCAACCCTGTAGAGAAAACCAGGAAAAGAGAGACAAAATTAGGAAAAGTCAGTAGAATTAAAATAAAAAGAGAAGAATATAAAGTAATATTATATAAAGAACCGAATCCAGTAGTATAAATAAACAAATAATAATTAGGATTTAAAAAGTCTTTAGAGAAGCATTATTTGCAACATTTTGGAACATGAAAAAGCTTTATGCGTTGAATTTTAGATCCATAGTACCATTAATCAAATTGTATTTTATGTCGGATAGATTTTTATCCTTTCCCTCTCTGTTTGTGCAGGAAAGGCAAAGAGGTGCCTCCATCGTTTAAGCATTTCTTTAGCAGCGCCGCATCCATCAGCTCCATCAACGTGTCAGGAACCAAGCTGCCGGCAGAAGCTCTCAAGTAAGACAGAAAAGTTGTCTTAAGCTCACAGTGGTGGAGACTGTGGCTTATTTTTTGAGCTTCTTCATTACGTATATCTCAAAAATGTTACTTTAACTGCCAATGTTATGTAAAAGTTTGTAGTAAAGTTTAGTAAAAATTTCCCACTTATTAAATAAGATCAAACAGGAGGAGTCCTCTGGAGCTGCAAGAGACTTGTAACATCAATACAGCAAGACGTTTTTCACTCAGTTAAAGAGGAAAAAACACTTTCAAAGTATGAGGATTTTTTTGTTGTTGGGAAGCAGATAAATAAATGAGTGAGCATAAAAATCTGTTGGCTGTCTGGTGTTCTCACTTCCTCACTCCACTCTCTGGGTTTCCCACACCTCTCCTTAGCTGACCACCGTTTAAATAGTTAATGCACAACAGGAGCAAAATAAATCTGCTTTGTAACGAGAAGAACAAGCTGCAAA
This sequence comes from Oryzias melastigma, assembly GCF_002922805.2. Classification (NCBI taxonomy): domain Eukaryota; kingdom Metazoa; phylum Chordata; class Actinopteri; order Beloniformes; family Adrianichthyidae; genus Oryzias; species Oryzias melastigma. The sequence goes on from NC_050527.1 coordinate 15,746,064, forward strand.
ATCTCCAAAATGAAGCTGTTCCATTATTCTTACACCTCTGTGTGTGAGAACATAACATTGCCTTAAGTCGGTTGGGACACATTTTTGCAGATTTTGTGTTATCTGAATATTTCCAGATACATTTCACTGAAGAAAAAACTGATAGGATTTTCCAGCAAAAGAAGAAATGTGCTTTTCTCACTGGTTTGTTGCAGAGCTCTCCTGCTTGGTCTTGCAAGTAATCCCAACCTGAAGGACGTGTCTCTGGACCTCAGCTGCTGCGAGGTAGGATTTAAGAGTCAGTGCACTTGCTAAAATCTTTGTCCATGGGTTTGTAGCTTTGCAGTACCATGCATACTGGTCAAGCCGAGAGAATGAATCCACATGGTTTGCTTTCAAAAACTTACAGTGGTCCCTCTTTTATCAGGAGGTTATGTTCTAAAACCAACCTGCGATTGGCAAAATCCTCAAAGTTGGATTATAGATGTTGTAAGCAAACATAATTAAAACCGTGAAGAGAATAATTTAAGAAAGAAGTTGAACCCCTTAATAGCGAGGGACCACTGTATTAATGTTTAGATCTTTTGCATGCTGCAAGTGAAACGCTAAAGTTCTTGACAGAGTAATTTCTCGCTTGTCTTAAATATTTTGGCTGCTCCTCATCAGAGATGTTCTGCTGTTGGTGATAAAGTCAAAATACACCCACATGTTCAGGGACAGCTGTTTTGACTCTCCGATTAGACTCCTTTGTTCTTCCTCTGAGCAGCATGTGCTCCTACCAGCTAAAAGTTTAGTGAGCGGTCACAAAGTAATGCTCATCCAATGCAATCGGCTTTATAGCGGTACTCTCCAAACCCATTTGAATGCCTGTTGGCAAAGTTGAGAGGCTGCATAATGAAGCACTTGGCAGTGAGCAGGGAGGGCTGAAGGAGGAGGAGATGAATAGACAGGGAAGGGTGAGGTGAAGGAGGCCAGCTTTTCTCCACATTTCATCATAACAGGCACACACACACACACCAGCTTGTTCTTTTTAACTTTCCACTGCTCCAGTTGAGGAAATGCAGATGGCTGCAGAGAATCAGACACTGGAAAGGCTTTTCTACGTCCACATCTTCCTGTATTGAAGCTCCTGGGTTAAATGATGCGTTCTGTCTGTTGTGAAGATTTTAATGATTTGTTTGGTCCAAAGTGGTTCTCTGTGTGAATAATCGAGACTCTGAGACTCCCTGCTGAGTGTGCTCTGTGCGCTTCCTTTGACGAGTTTGTGCTTGAATGCAAGTGAGGCTATTAGGCATCTGCGGAGTGTGTTTAGTAATTGCTGGCTTGGCTTTGACATGCTGTTTTCTCCTCCCAACGCTTCTGTAAGCTCGGCCATTGTGTAAGTACCAGCCCGCTTGCTCCTAATAATCAACATCTCATTCTTTCTTCGTCCTGCTCGCACATCTGCTTCGCTGTTTGTTTTTCTTCTTGTTTTCTTTTCTCAGTGGGATCTGTTTTGACAGGAAATAATGAAAATTAATATAAAAAATGGGATAGTATCATAATATGAACAATGATAGTCTTGCTAGTTGAAGTATTTAAAGTGGATGTTAAAAAAGTGTTTTTTTTTTTGTTTTTTTTTTCATAGCTGCGATCTGGAGGCTCTCAGATCCTTGAAGGTTGTATCGCTGAGATCCCAAATATCTCCAGCTTGGATATCTCAGATAATGGTGAGATAAATATTCTTTTCATAATTCACTAACAAAAAAAACTTTGTATAAAGTTAGTCAAAGTTGTTATTTCTTTGCTCTGGTCCCTCCAGGTCTGGACTCTGAGCTTTCAACTCTCCTGGTTTGGTTAGCCAAGAACCGCTCCATCAAACACCTGTCTCTGGGCAAGAACTTCAACAACATTAAGTCCAAGTAAGATCCAGAGCATGGTTCTGAGCTGCTTTGGACAATAAGACAAGTGAAGTCACTGTTCAACTTATTAAAATATATTTTAAATCTCAATTAAAATGAATGAAAACATTTTTTTATGTGAATCCAGTTAGAAGCATATTTTTATGTAGAAACGAAATATGTTCCCTCAAGTATGATTCATCTAAAGTAGTGGTCCCAAACCCCCCAGGCCGGGTACCGGTACCAGTTTGTGAGACAGTTATTACCAAGCTGCAGAGAAAAAAAACATGACCCAAGTTTTTTTTCTGTTTATTTGTAATCTGATTCTGTTTCTTTTGGAAAACTACTGGATTAATTACTGGATTCAGCACATTCACTACTTTCTTAAATCAGCTGAGCCGACCACTAAATTGAAGCCCCAAGCTAGCAAAGTTAATAAAAAACCTAACGGAGTTGGAAAGTTTCTTTTTGCAGAAAAGAGTGAGCAAAGAAACAAAAGAAAAGCTTTTGACTTCAAAATAAAAAAAGCTGCATTTCACAGACAAAAACCTGAAGTCTTAGCCGTCTTTATGGATTTAATGCAACAGTTGTTGCATTAACAACTGTTGAGAGGATGCTGCTTATAAAGTTGCTCAAACTGTGGATTCACGCATATGATAATATCTAGAGAATACCAGTTTTAGTGACCATTTTTCTATTTATATTTAATGGTTTAAGTGTCAAATGAGACTGAAGTTGTATTTGTATTTGTATTTGTTGTGTTTGTTGTGTAAAATAAAGTTTAAACCAGATATTTTACAGAGGATGAAGATAAACTTCACTCTCAAAAGTTAAGAGAAGCTGGAAGCTAAAAGAAAAAAAATAAAATCAGACACTGACTTTAGCATTGTGCAAATATTACCTGATATTAAACCGATCTATGACTAGAAAAAGGTTGTAAACCTCTGATCTAAAGTGTAAAAGTGAATGGTTTAATCACTTTTAAGTTATTTTTTTCTTCATCTCTCTTTTCTGATGTTTGACGCAGAAACCTCGCTCCAGTTTTAGACGGCCTGGTCCAGATGATTCAGGAGGAGGAGTCGGTGAGTTATATAACCTTATTTTTCACATTCTTGTGCTACAGAGTCTGTTTCTCATTGGTCATCTGAAGAAAATGTTTATTTCTGTGTAAATATACATTTAAGCTCCTTGCTGTGCTTCAGTCCGTCCTCCTCAGATCGTCTCTGGCTATAAGGCCGTTCGGTCTCCTGCAGTGGCAGTGATTGATTGATGATCCTGCTAAGCTGCTCTGAGGTGGATGCACGGCTCGAATGCTGCATTCTCTGTGCATCACTGGGTTTCTGTGTGTAAGCATGAGCTAAACAGGATGATGGTCTTTCTGAGAGGATACTATGGCTGAGTAGATGACAGTCAGACAGGAGAAGTGATGGACAGAGGCTGAAGGTGGCAGTCAAAGAATGAGCTGTCAGACAATTACGTTGCATTGTAATTAAGTTATGTTCACATTTTCATTCCAGATAAAACAGGTTTGTGACATGTTGGTCAGTGTGTAAATTTTTTCACTGTTATGATTTAGACTTGTAGGTTCTTTCATAACTAGAGTTGACGGATATTTACATATTTATCAAAACTAGATAAATGAGAGTATTTGTTTTTCTTTTGGCATTTTTAGCTTTGAAGTTGGAGGTAAAGTGTTTCCTCCTGGTTGCTGTTGCACTCTCTGACTTTTAAAAAAATCTATCATGCAGCTTTATGATTCAAAACCACTCAAAATGTCTTTTTCTGATGCTAGATTAATTTCAGTTTGCATTGTGTAACTCTTGGTTTTGCCACAGTTTGTTTCCTTTTTGTAAAAGACAGAGAAAAAAACTAATTTTTAAATTGTCAAATGTTTATTTGTCTCTGCTTAAAAAAAGAAGAAAAGGGAACAAAAAAGAAACAATTCTGTATTCCTCAGTGAATTGTTGTGACTCATCTTAGTGTTGACACATTTTGTTTTATTTTATTTTATTAATGAAATGCTTTGTCATCGCCTCATTCTTTAGAAGACTGTTTCATGCATCATCTGCTGCATACTGTCGGCTAAACTGTTGAGACTTTATTTTAAATTCAATAGTTATTGAAAACATTTCCACTGAACAGTTTTAAATGAAGTTTATTCACTATCTGGTGAGGTAACA
>NC_050527.1:15750205-15751222 GCF_002922805.2 Oryzias melastigma
TTGAATCAATAGCATTTATTATCCACTCCTTGAAATGTCCTTTGGGGTGAATCTAGATATTCTCTTGGATTGTGGAGCAGTGGGTTCTGCTCTGGACCTGTAACGTACCAGTTTGTGATTCTATACCAGGTTCAGTCCCAATGCTGTTGGGGTGAAACATCTCTAAAGTTAATTTGTTATCAAATATTTTATTGTGATGATCCCAAACCTGAAGAGCAGCAAAAATACATTCATTAAAAGAGAACAATAATTTATTTGCACAATTTTAATGCCTTTAAAGAGCTACTCTGATGAAAATCCTGTTTTTGCTGTTTTTTTAACTTGTTCTTGTGGCATTTTTCTGATGAAGAAGTACATATATAAAGAAACTTAATCTTGAAATTGCATTTCTTAGTGTTTCTGTATTCAAGTTGTTGTGACGACAAAAAATACTGTTTGACAAAGAGCATATTAATAAGATAATGTATCTAGAATATTGATGTAGAAAATTTGCTTGGCAGGCCACGAGCTCCCTGCTCTACACCGGGAAGGGGAAGGGGGGTGGGGTTGCTCTGTGCCAATGGTCCCGCCCACAACTCAGAGGGAACTGTATAATGAGCTACTGCTGCTCTGCAGAAACTATGTCCTAGAATTTTTGTTTCGGCTAAAAACAGCATAATCATGATTGAAAGACCACTGAGGATGCCTTAAAATGGATCAAAAGCTGATCAGAGTGGGACTTAAAGGTATTTTAAACACAGAATAAACCCCTGCCACTCAGATGTTGCATTTGCAATGGCATGACTGAAAGGCAAAGCTTCCAGTTCACTCTTTTTGAATTTTTATCTTTGTTTCAGCATCACTTTCAGCCCCCTTCTTGCCAGATGCTCTCTGATAGTTTATTTGCTGTTTTATTAAAGACCTCATGTTGTGTTAGAGAGCCATAAAGAGTCTGTGTTAAAAAGCAACAGCTGTGTAATGTGATCCAACATGACATTTTGATCACATATCTATAGAAACTGCCTTGCTGTCACACGC
>NC_050527.1:15751243-15763575 GCF_002922805.2 Oryzias melastigma
AGCGATCTGACCATCGTTCTCAACGCCCTGGGCAGCAACTCCTCACTGACCCGGCTGGACATCAGCGGGAACGCCATGGGAGACATGGGCGCCAAGATGCTGGCAAAGGCGCTGCAGATCAACTCCAAACTCAGGTGATGATTGTAGGGAGGCTTGGAGTGTTTGTCTGCACTGATCAAATATAAAGTCACACTGTGGTTTAGAAAATGTAGGTGATCAGTCAGTGATGCAGTGATGACAGATCCCATCTCTGTTCGTGTGCTGATATTCAATCTACTACATGTATATTAGAGTTCTGAAATGTATATTTATATTTACTTTAAATCAAAAAAATAATAAATGATTACGATAGTTTTAACTTTTATCTAACAGTGAAGTTCAGCATAAATCTTTTAAATAGTCTTTGTGGTAACAGTTTTTTTTTTGGCAGGACTGTGATCTGGGATAAAAACAACACCAGCCCTCAGGGTCTACAGGATGTAGCAGCTGCCTTAGAGAAGTGGGTAACACCGTGCATTGAATAAGTGTGTTACTCCAGAGTATGCCCATGCTTGTAGGGGTGTATTTGTGTGTGTGTAGCAAAAGCAACTTTAAGTGGTGAGGAATGAAAATGGTTCTGTGTCTCTGCTGGAAGGTTGAACATTTGCTTTGATGAAAAGTTTGATTTTTTTTTTCTTAGTCTTTTTTTTATGTGGCTTAATTCTTTTTTTCTTAATTTATTTAGAGCTTGAACACACACACACGAAGACACACACACATATATATGTATATATTTACTTACAACCATATAAAATACACATTACTCTGAGGTCTATATAGCAAGACTTTTGAAACTATTTCCATTTTGTTTTTTTTTCTCTTTTTTTAAGATATTTTTTATCAATGTTCAAAAAATGTAGCACACAGCCATGGGCCAGCCTTAATTGATCTCACAAACTTGAGCTCTAATAATGGCAATTATATAATATTATATATTATAATGGCAATTTCAAATAGAACAACAGTGAAAGAGTGCAACTCTACGTTTTTGTTGAGTCTACTCAAGTTAAGTTGACCCTAAATGTTTTAGAATCAACCATATAGAATCCTAAATAAAAAGCTTTGCCAGAGCCTCAAAGGAGATTTTTTTTTTTTGTATTTAAAAAGCACAAATAATCCCCATAGATTATCACTGGTTTCATCTATTAGCCCTTCTACGTGTTTTTAGTAAGAATCCAGTTTACATCATCTTCTGCAACACTATAGACGTGCTTTGAAGTTAGTGAAAATCACCCACGGGGCTTCTGTGTTTTTGTGTGATGCTGGGATGGAGGAACGCTGGAGCTTTGTTTGTACAGGAGGGGAAAACGAGAGAGGAAGGAAGCTGCAGAAAAACAAATATTGTAAATAAAAGAAAAGCACGGGTTGCATGAGAAATGTGTTTTGAAAAGCATAACAAAGAGAATGACAGAGTCTGGAGAAAAGATGGAAAAAAAAAAACGGATTTGTCTTCTTCACCTTAATAAATACATACTTATCTGTGCGTGATGGTGTAGCAGCTACCTTTGTTTTGAGGACACATCCGAACATCTCTTATCATCTTGGTGTTCTGTAAGCAGCTCATGTCCTCGTTTCTCCTGTGTGCAGCTGTGCAGCATTATTAAAAGAACACGGATCTGTTCTGTTCAGCTGTGCAGTGTGCATGCGTTTGCTCTCATTTTTCTTATGTTGCTTGTATGCTATTTGATCTTTTGACAAAATATTCTGCAAACGGTAGAAACTACTTTTTTTCTTTTTTTTAACCTATGAGTTTGTCTTAACAATGGAATCAACTGCGTATCCGATGTGTGCTTTTTTTCCTGTCACTTTACTGGATTCTGTTATTCTGTTTTTTTCCAAACTTATTCTAATGTTTTGCTTTGATAAAAGACGCATTTATTTCACATCACCTAATATGAAGGCATGTGTCATCTTTACTACAAACCTCCCTGTGGATGCTAAATCCCTCTCAATTTTTGTCGCAAAAATGTTTCTGCATATCTTTGCATCTTTCAATTTCTGTCTAACAATTAAATTCCCATATTTCCTCTGTTTGTCTGTTAGGAATTTCACAATCCGCTTTATGCCAATCCCCATCATTGATGCCTCCCAGGCTCTGAAGGCGAGCCCTGAAAAAACAGAGGATGCTTTGTTAAAGGTATGAAATGGATCATTTCTGTGCAAATGTGTCAGTAAAACACACATTTCAATGGTGTGCTTTTTAATGCCTGGAAGGATTGTTGCAACAAAGACATAAGCTGCTAAACACACATTTGTTTTCTTTAATGTTCCTTTTATGTTTATGTATGAGCGCGCTCCCATGGGTTCACTGAAACGCTGCTCTGTTTGAAGATGATTTTTCTAATTGTGTGAGACACCACTGGAGTTATTGTTGCAGTGATTTAATTTTAAGCTTTATCCTCATTGATTTTCCTTTACAGATTGAAAATTATTTATATAGGAACCAAGAAACAAAGAAACACTTGCAAGAGCAGGCGTATCGACTTCAGCAGGGCATTGTTACCACAACCACGCAGCAGGTGAGCTCACTTTTAACTTCATTTCACCCGTTGGTAGCCAAAAACAATTGTAATGCACAGAAATTACCAAACTTAAAATAAAAATGAAACAAATTACATAAAAAATGATAATTACTATCTTAATATCATACAGATTAGATTGTTTTCAATGTTACATCAGTAGGACAATTGTATCTGTGATATCCTGTGACAAGTGGTGACACACTGTACATGCAAAGACTCACAATCTGAGGTTTTGGTTTTCCAGATGATGGACCGGATTTGTGTGAAGGTGCAGGACCATCTGAACTCCCTGAGAAACTCGGATGCAGACACAATCTTGGAAGACGTGAGATCAGCTGAGAACCTCATCAAAGATGCCAGAAACTCTAAAACTGTAAGGACTAATGTCAAACACTGTTTTTACAAATGTAAAGATTCTCTATAAGAATTGTTTTATTGATTGCTGGAGAAATATGTGTTTATAATGCAACATGAATACTTTTGTTCTGTTAGAGATTTTTTGTAAAGCTTTTTTATTTCTTCTTGATTATAGTCTTATTACTCTCTCTGTTCTTTTGTTCATTCCATCATGATGCTCAGAGAATAGAGTTTTAGAGGAATGGTCAGAGATGCGGGAATTGATCTAAATACCGCTTTAGGGTTGTTTCCATGAGGAATAAACATTATAATACACTTAAAAGCTCAAATAAGTTTATTTTGTATGGCAAAGCCTTTTTTTTTATCCACGTCAGAACCAGCTGATTCATCTTTGGAAAGTTGCAAAACCAATAAATACACTTGAATTATAGATTTATGAGCCTCATATTGCTCTCGGTGGTTATAGGTTAGCACCATGTTTTTCAGCAGTCATCATCAGTGTGTGTAAAAGGATAAATGGGACTATTACTGAGAAGCACTTTAGGCCTTAAAGCAAGATAGAAAAACCTAATATGCCATTTAACATTTGTTGAGACATGTTCTCAGTACCATTCTTCATACTACCCAGCTCTCTAATGTTATAAGGTCGCTGCTAATAAAGTTGCAAACACAATAGTCTTGTTTGTTATTATATTTAGAAAATATAAGTTGTGTTGTGACTGTCGTATCTTTTTTTGTATATATCCACCACAACTTAAAGACCAAATGTGAAATACATCTGATGTTAAACAAGTTCAATGAAGGTTTGATACCGCTGATCTAAACATGCGTAACTCTGATGCTCAGCTTGACCTTTCTTCTGACCTACCTCAATGGGCAGCAGTTAATGATCTGATTAGATGTTTTCCTTTACCCTTAAGTGTCCCGTCGATATCTGATGTATATTCTCTTACTACTTTCTATTCATCCTCAGCTGCTTCCCAACCTCTACCACCTCAGCTCAGAGTCCAGAGAGGAGATGAACAGTTTGTCCATTGGTCCCATTCAGGAGAAGCTGGAGTCCATGGCAGGAGAGCTGACTACGGTCGTGGACCAGCAGCTCCAGGTGGGATGTTCTGACTAGAGCATTTTTATAGTCGATTGTAGTATTTAATTTACTTAGATTTTATACCACAAAGTATCCAGGACTCAACATTTGGCATTAACTAATTATACTAAAAATATATATATTTTTTTCTTCCTTGTTCTCTTTCAGAGTTTATTGGAGTCCATGATGGATGCAGCAGAGTCTCTGTGTCCTCATGTTATGAAGAGGAGTAACCTTCGTCCAGAGCTGATGAAGGCCAGCTCTGACAGGATGGTTGTGCCTAAAAGCTTTGTTACCAAAACTCTTCTGGAGCAGTCAGGGATGGATATTATCAACAAGATCAGGTGCTTGAGAGCTTCTTGCTTTCAGTGTTTTCTTCTATGTACCAACTATAATTGACTAAGACATGTGTCAGTTTTACTTTGTGTGATCCTTGTTTACCTTCTGAAACTGACATTTTTCTTTGTCAGTGAGGTGAAACTAAGTCTGGCCTCCTTTGTTACGGATCGGATCGTTGATGAGATTTTGGAAGTTCTCTCTGCATCTCAGCTCACTCTGGTAAATCGAGAGCCGGGTTTCCCCTAAACATTTATTTTAAGCAAAACATTTCACCCTCGTGTTTGTCCTCCCTTATTTGTCTTTCAGGCTGACCACTTGGTTCGACGAGGTCGCCCTTTGGTGCAGCACGAGTCAGTGGATCTGGACGTCCCAGAGGAAAAGATTCGCAAACGAGCATCAGCCGAAATACTGGAGGCTGAGAGGCTGGACGATCTGGAGGCCTGCATGGTAAGTTTGGTTATTAATGGAGTGAGGAGAGCCTCTGCTGGCTGTATCATTGGATCATTCAGAAACTGGGGCATTTCCCTGCTTGAAGCAGATTTCCTTCTAAACACAAGGGCAGAGAAACAGCAAGAAGAGCATCAGTGCAAAAACACTGGACTGGCCTTCAGACTCTTCAATCTGCTCTCAAAGCTCCAGAAAACAAACCTCATCTATCAATGCTACACCTATTACCCTGAAAAAGGATAAAAATGTTTTGAAGTGACCATAAATAGAAATAAAATGACTCACATCAAAATTTTTTGACACAGGACTGTGTAAAATCAGACCTTTTAACTTTTTCAACACCTGAGCTATAGCTCTTGTATTTACATTATTCCGATTATCATAACTATTCAATTTTTTTACAGTTTTGTCAGATTCTGAAATGGAAAAAAGCAGCCTTGTGCTGAAATCTATCACTTGAAAAAAGTGAAGAGCTAACACAATCCATGTAATTTAGCTGATTCTGTCCCAGATAAAAGCAGCTTTGTGCAGTTATGCTGCATTTTGTGCATATCGGTGTAAAAGCCAATGTTAGAGGGCCGAAATCATGCTATTAAGCCATTCAGAGTAAACTATATCAATATATATGATAATATATTACCTTTGGCACACCTAAAAACACATTTTTATGAAATAGGAGTTATTTTCATGAGCTCTTTTCCTGTTCTGAAGTAATGCTGCATTCACATCGGACGCGGCAGGGTTGTCAAGTTTCAATGCTAAGTCAATGTAAAGAACCAGTCAGAGGTCTTGCAATGCGATTTGGGTTTTGGGTTTCAATATGACTCCTCAATGCGAGAATTTTCATCCTCAACTTCCATCCTTTTTTTAACCCGCGGGGGCACCAGAGTGGAGACTGCCACGGTAACTGTCGGGCGAAGGCAAGATACACCCTTGCCTAGACAGATTGCCACTGTGTCGCAGAGACCATAGAGCTTTAACGACAGCTACGCTAGTCAGCTGCTTGGTGGACAGCTTAGCGAGCTAGCAAGCTCCACTGTCCAGGGACCGGCAGCTTGGACAGTAGACCTCACTAGGTCTGCCGGGCGCTTAAGCTCTGCCCGCTCACCTGCCAGCGGTTACCTGCACGGCAAACGGAGAGCCATCGATGATACTCAGAGAATAGAGTTTTAGAGGAGTGGTCAGAGATCCGGGAATTGACCTAGATACCGCTTTAGGGTTGTTTTCATGAGGAATAAACATTATAATACACTTATAAGCTCAAAAAAGTTGATTTTGTATGTCAATGACCCTTTAAAAGCCTCTTTTATCCACATCAAAATCAGCTGATTCATGGTGATTGTGTGAACAGTCAAATATTTGCGTTATTTTATTTAGATGTCGCCTGTGACTGCTCTGGTGGTAAAGGGTCAACATTAAAGTTGTTAGGAAATTGATTTCTTTTGATACCAGCCTCTAGTGGTCATTTTAGGAACTGCAACATTCCAGTTTGGGCTTCATATCCTGATTTTTTTATATTCAGATTCAAATGGGGGTGCTTTGTGTTAATAAAAAAAACAAAAGCATTGAGTGAAAATACAGAACAGAAACCACGTTGTGTAATCGTTACAACATTGCATTTGAGGTTTTCTTTCTTGTCTTTAGGAGTTCCTGTTCCCTTAAAATGTTCATTCGTACCTAATTTACTGTGTTGGTATTTTATCAATGATGACAATCAGACACATAAGCAATAGCAGAAAACTTTGGTGCTGTCTGCACCAAAAAAAGCAGCTTAATCTTGTGTTCCTTTTCTTTTTGTTTGCTATGACTCCATCTTGACCTTCTTCCTCCTCTTCCTCCCTAGTTGCATGTCTGTGTCTTTCATTGTCCTCCTGAATCCTTACAGTGTCTCGTCTTCTTTTCTCTTGAACCTTTTCCTTTCTTCCTTCTTGTGTTTTCTACCTTTGCTCCTTGGAGACTCTGTGCTGCACCAGTGTAAGTATTTCTCATTCGCCCCACCCCAATACTCTGTATTCCACTTCTTTTTTTATTTTATTGTTGTATTCCTTTTGTGTTTCTTGTTTCTGTTTCTGCTGACTCTTCATTTTTCTGCATCTCTGTAACCCTTGTGCTGTCCTAGGCATGTTTACATTAAAAGTGGGGTCATCTAGACCCCACAAGACAGGGCACTGAACTTTTTTTCCCGTCATTTTTTTATCTTCACTGGTGCCCTTTGGCAGACATTAAATCCTGTCCACTTTTGTCATGGGAGTTATCACACATCAATGTAAGGATGGGGTCATGTGGACCCCATAAGAGAGCACAAGGGTTGAAAGTGTCTAGAAGAAAATAATTCACGTTATTTTGAAAACCGCAGAAAGCTGTTATAAATTATATAACTGTCATATGAGGCTTTCTTTTTTTAATTCTTCACTGAATGTTTTTATTTTGCTGTGTATTAAATGCACTCTGTCACCATCTGAACGATGTTGATCATAATTTTAATGTCAGGACAGTATTATTACTGTGCTGTTGTTTTAGAAAACATTTAGACAAAGAGGGAAGTTTCTGTAAAATTATGTTACTTTTTTGTTCCCCAAATTAAAGATTGAAATGCCAGTAAAAGAAACACTTTGGACTCTTGCAATATAATTTATTTTTAAAAAATTTCCAAGAAAAATATTTTCTTGCATCCAAAACAGCTGTCAACTAATGATCCAGAGGTCTACTTGATCTGCTGATAAAGTGGAGTTTATTTACATTTGAGCCATTGCTCCATGTGTTTATGCATGTAAAATAAATATTCTAAAATCTAAAATAAATATCATTTCAGATTGAATCTTTATTGAATATAGTATTTTTAACTGTAATAATCCATATTACTTATTTCTTAGCTTATTTGGGATTTTTTTTAAGCACATTTTAACCTTTGCAGATTTTAATGGATGTAATAAACATTTACCAAGTATAGAAATTGAAAATGCCTATGAAATAAGTCAACTTTTTGGATTATTTTGTTTTTAGATGACTCCAAAATCCAAAAGGAAAAGCATCCACAGCAGAATGCTACGCCCAGTATCTCGTGCTTTTGGTAAGTTACTCTAAAAAATTATAGTTTTACATTAAACCATAAATGTTAATTTCTGCACTCTCATTAGTTTTCAAACTTTAAAAGTATTTTTATTTTAAAAATTCCTCTGATGTGATGTGGTTTTTGGATTTGTGTTAAGTAAGAAGTTCAGAAGTTCTTAAAATTCTATTTGAATCAAATCCTTTAGAGATGGAGTTTGACCTGGATAAGGCTCTGGAGGACGTCCCCATGCACATGGAGGACACTTCCACCCCATCCCACACTCCCTCCACTCCACCTGTGGTGACGCCCAAACAGGAGCAGCAGCAGCCAGGAGTGATCGCAGAGCTGCCATCAGAGGAGGAGAAGAAACTGCAGCACTTCACCAAACTACGACCTCGGAGGAACAAGAAAACAAATTCCAGCAAAGTGCCTGTGAGTAAAACATTGCAGGCTAAAAAGTTATTAAAGAAGATTTCAATAATTTGAACTGTTTTACTTCAGTATTAGGAAAGCTCAGAAGATACACAGAACCACTCAAAGTAGCAATGAGGAAGTTTGTAGACAATGCAGATATATTTAGCAACCTTTTCTTTCAGCAAATCAACAGCACTCCATCTCAAGATGGGGAACAGAATGGACTGATGGGCAGAGTGGATGAAGGAGTGGATGAGTTCTTTTCCAAAAAAGTCACTAAGATGAGTTCCAGGTCAGAGCTGAGCTCCTTCTGAACCACATTCTCAGATGATTTGACTCAATTATATATAAAGTATGATGTTGACTCTGTGTGTCTCCTTTTCTGCTGCTTTTAAGACGGTTTTTGAGGAGTTCAGACTCTCAGGATGGAGAGAAAAAGAAGAGTAAAGGAGGATTTCTGAACCTCATCAAGCGATCTTCTAAATCTGATAAAGCAGATAAGTCGGATAAGTCCGAGAAAAACCAAGCAGCTCCAGCCTCCTCTGGCTCATCCTCAGGCTCTGCAGCCTCTGCTCCGACTCACATCATCCCAGAGGAGCCCTCCTCTCCAAAGACGGGGGCCAAAAGCCCAGCACCTGAACCCAGATCCAGGTAAACTGAAGCCTTTCGAAGTCCCTTCTGTTTCTGTGCTCCAGCATCACAATCTATTCCCGGTTTGCTCCAGAGATGCGTCCAGCCGCTCACAGCCCACCGACTACAGCAGCAGCTCCGACCGCTCAGAGGAGCTGAGGACACCAGACTCCATCGATGAGCCGTGGGAGGGCTCTGATGGCAGGGGGAGTCCTCAGGGAGGGAAGCGGTACACCGGAGTGCAGATGATGGGCAGCGGCCTCCTGGCAGAGATGAAGGCCAAACAGGAGAGGAGAGCTTACAAGGTGAGGGGAGGTCTACCAAACCAAAAAATAAAGAAAGAATGCTATAAAAATAGTTTCAAAAAGCATCCAGCTGCAGGAATATGCTGCTTAAATTTAGGTTTGAAAGTGCAAATCTTAAAATCAAATGAGTCTATTTTTCTGTTTCATTTTATTTAGTCTTCCAGCCCTGACAGGCCTGACAGCAGCCCAGCAGGTACAAGGCCAAAATCCAGAGGTTAAACCTGGAAACATTTGGTTTATTCATAGATATCACTCTGATAGATTTTTATTTTTTTTTTCTCTATCAGTCAAACCTCAGTCCACCAGTACAGAGAGTAGATCTCCCAGTGGCTCCAGTAACAGAACCAGCCCTGCTGCCTCTGAAAAGTCCTCAACACGCGGTGAGGCAAAGCCCGACCCTGCCACTCGCATCAGGGCGACCTCTTCCTCGAGTTCTCCTGTCGGCTCCGGAAACCCCAAACCACCGGTGCCACAGGGAGCCAAGCCCGCTCTGGCTGCACGACCTACCATCCCTCAGAAGCCGAGGACCAGCAGCAGCAGCAGCAGCAGGACTGCAGGTACCCTCAGAGCAGGTTATCAAACTGCATTTTGTTGGATAAACTTGTGTTTTTGACTGTTTTCAATCATTTTTCACAAAGATGATGGCTCAGAGTCTCCCAGGAGCGGCAGCGTGTCTCCAAAAGTTCTGCATTTAACACTGAAGAAGGGGTCGTCTGAAAAAGACAAGGAAAGCACTGACACTCAGGAGGGTGAGTCACAACCTCCATCCACTCCAAATTTAAAGTGCCTCCACTTAAGCCCATTAATCCTCTGCTATCAGCACTGATTTATTTAAAGTTACACTTTAAAACTTTCCACACATTAAGACGGCAAACAAGAGTGAAATATTAAAAACAGCTAATCTTCTTATGAGCTTATGAGTTGTTTCCATCTTGCTGTTTTTGTAAAGGGTAAGAGTGAAATTTTAACTCTCAAGCTGCGTTCACACTGCCCTCAGCAACAACCACTTCAGGTGAAAAGTCTATGTAAATGCACGTATATGTGCGTTTTATGTTCACAAGTAGCTACACAAGTTTTATATAACCGTTTGACCAATCTGGGACTGGGATTTGGTAGTGACTTATGGAGAGGAATCTTTTGCGCAACGAGAAGAGGCCTGTCCTTGTTTGTCCAGTGAAGACACTACGGATTTAGGGAGTAATTGATCTGGTGATGCATCGCAATATTTCATTTGGCGATATTTGTATCGCTTTAAAATGCTGACCATATTTAAATAATTATTTGTTAGCCTCCTCCAGCGTCTGACGTTTATTTTCCACCTAAACCCCCAACCGCCGTTTGGCTGCACCGCACACCGCTGTACTCCTCACCAGAACGACAAGATCTCACGAGAACCAGCTTGTGTTAAATGTTCAGTCTCATTGTTTCAGTCAGCCTCACGTTTTTGTTGTTATGAAACATTTACTACTTAGTAGGACTAATCATACTCTTAAAAAAAAAAAAAAAAAAGTGAAAAATGTTTCTGGTAAAAACTTGTGATATATCGTGATATGTATCGCATTGCGAGTAGTGTATCCTAATCATCATATTCCTGCTATACACCATAGTAGACATGATGTGAAAGGGATAGGCAACTTGAGGGCTGCAGTGTCTGCATGATTTCCAGAAATTCAAGCCCTATTCATGACTGATTACCTGGTTCAGGTGTGTCTAGCCAGTAAGAACATGCCAGAGTAGGGTATGTTGGGCTAAACACATGTTCAAGGACCCGCGTGCTGTTGAACGTGCGTCACATGCCTGGTGTGTTCGTAGCTTCAGAACCCGACTGTTAGTTTGTCCCACTTGTCTTCATGCTTGTATTCATCCCAGACTCAGAAGTGTGACAGACATCAGGCTGATAGATTCAGGCCATGAGTTCCCATCACTCCCACTGCCTCTCATCTGTTCAAGATGTTTTCCCCCACACTGTCACAATTTAGGATCCATTTGAAATGTGTGTGAGGGAATGATCTGTCGTTGGTTGGGAAAACTGCTTCTAGAAGATTCGATTAAGTTTTAAAGTCCCACTCCAGTCATCTTTTGAGATATTTTAAAACCATTTTTGGTGGTCTTTCCATTGTGATTAAGCCTTTTTAGCCCAAATTAAAAAAAATATGTAATTTTCTTGAACATAGTTTCTGCAGAGTGGCAGGAGTTCATTAGAAATTCACCTCTGAGTTGTCGTTGGTGCGTAGTAAGCCCTTCCCCATTTCCTATCATCCATTTGTTTATACTCTCCCTCTAGCTTATGGCTCCTCGTAACTCCAACCTAACATTAGCAGTGTAACAAAAATGACAAGCAATATTGGAGCTATCCAGCACTACAGTTTTGATCCAGATTCCAGCTCAGACGAGGAAATCAAAGACGTTCATGGATCTATTTGTCTACAAGTGGATGCATCAGAATGGAACTTCTGGCCCGCTCACTGTAGCACTTTTGTCACACTTTTTAGCTTGTTTCAACAACATTTTTTCATCTCTTGATTCATAACAATTTGAATAAACACTCAGAAATGCAATTTTAAGCTTAATTTTCTGTATACATGCCCCCCATCAGCAGAAAAATGCTACAAGAACGTGTTAAAAACACACAAAAAAAACACAATTTTCTTCAGATTGGGGCTTTCACACCAGAAGTGCTGGTGTTTGTGAACAGCATGGACTGGTTTCCTTTTGGTTTCTAACTCTTCTCCTCCCTCTTTCCAGCACGATCAGAAGCCGTTCAGCGCCAGACGCTCAGCAACAGCTCTGAGGATTCCGGCTCCCTCAAGAACAAAGACAAATGTCCAAACGCAGACAAGGAAAAAGCAACGAGCAAGAAAGCCTCCAGCTCTGGAGACGAAGGAGACTTTATTATAACATGAGTGTGTTGAAAAGAAAAGCACCTGAAGTGTTTGTGTAACAGTTTGGGGTCTTTGTCTGAGCTGACTGGTGGATTATGGGAACATCACACCATCTAATCAAAACACTGTGCTAAAACTTACAAGAGCTTCCGCCTCACAGACCGCCTTCCCTCTCTATCCGCTTTGGTTTGACTCACTTTTCTTACTAACTGTTCAGGGTTTGAATCAAAGTCGGCAAAACTATTTTACTCATTAATG
>NC_050527.1:15763581-15779086 GCF_002922805.2 Oryzias melastigma
AAAAAAAAAAAAAAAAAAAAAAAAACGACTAAACTGTGAACATCTGAGATCACTTTGTGTAACCAACACTCTTTGTTACTGTAGCCCGTCTCCTAAGGACCAAACACATGAAAGGTAAAAAGCCAAGATAACTATACTTGAACTCGAACACACTAGCAGACCAGAACCACAGTGGGTTTTTTTATCCAGTATGTTTATATTGAAGTTACAGTGTGCTGTTTCCAGCATGTGCTTTGCAGGTTCTTCCTCTGCGCTGCAGAGATCTCTACATCCATTATGCAACTTTTTTTTTTTTTTACAGAATATTTTCAGGAAAATAGATCACCAAACTTCACATGACTCTGAGGGGACTGGATTCTGATAATCAACACGGCTTCAGCACTGTTAACACTGTTCTGTACATGTAGACACTGGAAAACATCTGTTCCTCCATGCAGAAGCATTCGTTTGTTTTACAAGTGCAATACCGAGTGTTACTTCTTTGAAACATTATTTTTTCAGTCGTTTTGTAAAATCAAGTCTTGAGCAGTTTATTTTTTTTGTGTAATATTAAGTTTCCTGATTATTTTTCTTCACTCAAATCAATTTTGTAGGTTTTCCTGAAGTGTTCAGCAGAACTTTATCCAGTAGGAGACTCTCAAGAGAATGGGTCAGTAGAACCAGTACCTGGCCCACTTTTGACAAAAGAAAACTACCGTTACAAAAGACTTAACTAACACTAACTTTCTCAACATCTAAATTTGAATTGTTTTCACACTTCTCTAATTTTTAGCAATTTCGTTTTGTACCTATTTTGACTAAAATTAGATCTTTTTTAATTTAATATGTATTTTTTTTCATTCATAATGTTCAGATTTTTTTCCTGATGAATGAAATGCATTTTTTTCCTTCACAATTTTATTGTATTATCTGAATAGTCTCTTTATTTTGGTGGAAATCTATAAAAAAAAAAGAATAGAAGGAGATCTAAAGAAAATGTTTTGACGCGATGAACCGTTCTTTCATGTATAAGTGGATCTCAGGCCAGTCTCTTCTGTGTTTTTTTTTTTTTTTTTTTTTCTTTTCTAAGGACAAAACGTTTTTTGTCCCTCACAACCAGACTCTGAATCTACTGGCAATCAGTCATTTTCATGGAACTGTGTGATTCTGTGTCGGAGCTGAAATATCGTCTCTGTTGTGCTGCGTTCAGCCATGAGGACTGCAGGTCACCCTTTAACTCTGATTGAGTTTTTCTACCACTTTAGTGAATCTCAGCAGTCTGGCAAAATGGGTTGAAGAGTTTAGTTCAACAACTGTTTGGTCTAAAGATGTTTTTCCATCATCAAATGTTCAAGAGATTTAGTTTTTTTATCAACAGGACAGAGTTTCTCTGGAGTTTCTTACTGTTCACGTCAGAGCCAAAGGTCTAACTGCTCCACGTCTTGCAGTCCTCTGTTCTGTTTGGTGTTTGTAGACTTCCTCTTTTCTAATCCTGGATTACAAATAATCTAGATTTTTCTGTATATAGTTTACACACCTCTGACTGCAACTCTAAAATGCACTAAAAAAAAATCTGTGCTCTGCAGGTCCGTCTTCTGCTTTAAGTGTTTCCTAATGTGAGGAAATTGTCTGAATATATGTTTATTTTTCATTCTGTGTTGAATCTGAAAAGGGCCAGTTAGTGTTTCTGACACTTTGCATCAGAGATGTATAACATCCCGTCGTTCATATAAAACAAAACGAGCTTCATCTTTTTAGTTTCTGTCGGTTTCTAGAGCAAAGAAAGAAACGCGACGGCTTCAGTAGCATCAAAAGTAGACCTCGGCGTCTGTGTGGCTGCATGATGTATCTGTGACTTCTACTGTATGTATATATGTGCTTGTACACATTTGGGCTCGTGCGTATGCATGTGTGAGATGAGCACATGTGATAGGCACCTCGCCCCATCACACACAGCAAATCCTATTTTGTTTTGGTACTAAGTACGCTTCCATAGGGATTTGTTTGTAATTTATTTGAAATAAAAAAAGAAAAAAAGGGAGCTTGGTCGTGCTTTATTTGTAATCATCTCTTGAGATATTATGTGCACATACATTTTTTTAATTATCATATGTTAATTTAATACTAATATCCTTTTATTTTTAAATTAACTTTTATTTTATGCCTTTGGCTGCTTATTTCTCCATTAGAGTTGATGCTTCTTATTAATCCTAATTAGTCCTGCATTTATCAGTCCAAATAATAGTAATGTTTTTTTTTTTTTTTTTACTTTTTTTAACCAGGGAATTCTTATTGAGGTTAAAAATCTTTTTTTTCAAAGGAGAAAAAAAGAAGTCAAATATGTCTTGCAGGACATAAACTCAACCACTAGGTGGCACATTGAGTTTACTGTAACATGCTAAGTTTTTTTTTTTTTTTTCTCTCCTGTACACTGAGTGGAGACGTGGTTTCTGCTTGGAAACGGAGCATATGTCACTCAAGAGGGCTGCAGCTCAGCCTTTAGCCTGGTAGCCTCAAACATTTTCCCTTTCATGTGGAAAAGTTGGGAGTTCACTCTCCTCCGGTAAGATGGATAGAGCTTTTGACAACCTGGATGCAGCTGGTTTCCTGGAAATCTGGCAACACTTTGATGCTGATGGTGAGAACATCTTTTTTTTAATCCCTTAATAATCATTCTAATAAATAATGACATTTTATTTATTAGAAAATGTGACAAATCTAAAAAACTAAGATTTGTATTGAGAAACTGTAACTTTCCACTGCAGAAAAATAAAACTGAATTAGGAATATTTGGACTTTTTTTCCGTTTGGCACAAAAATGTGTTTGACTTTATTCCAGATGTTTGTAACTTATGTTTCTCATTTATTTAAAGACAATGGCTACATTGAAGGTAAAGAACTTGATGACTTTTTCCATCACATGATGCAAAGACTGGGTCCACAGGTAAGACTGCATTAGAGTCTGTCCATAGACCATGATACCTGTAGGAGCGATGCATGTCGAGTAACAACTGAACGTTTTTGTTTTGTTTTCCATTAATGCAAAAATTTGCTGTTAATTCAGTTTGGCCACCATTTTGATTTGCTCACAGCATTCAAAAAGTACAGCTGAGATCAATTCCAGCTTAAAATGTCTTTTTCTGGTCAGTGAGTTGCAGCTGTGTGGGCTGGCGTGGAGATTCGACTGCAGGATGGGTGGGGTTCCCCCATATGGATGTTTGACAACCCAATTACGGAGCTCTGGGTTATGTCAGAGGAAAAACACTCAATGTGGTTACAAATTAACCCACGAAGAAGAGCTTTTGAGCATGTGCACTAATGGCTCATGGTGTTTACTGAACAATTCCAAATGCTATTACTGTGAGGAAGATTTCCCAAATGTGATGGAAACATGCATGTGTCACCCATGCATGGACTCTCATGGATGGGTTATATCAAAAATAAATTACTTTCTCTATATTTTATGTTTGTTTTCTATCTTAAATGCACTATTTTCCCTCACATGCTTCTATTCCGTGTTCCTACCCTCCAGGTGAAATGATATGCATTGCTGTAAAATGAACGTATGGCAGACTGAGCATGCCTAATTTACTGTAAGGTTTATTCTGAGGACAAATACAGAAGAGTGGCACCACTCTCTATGTGCTCTGCACTGCATGAAGCTATGATTCAGACTTTAGCACCATGGATCAACAGGTTTCTATAGTGACAGTGCAATGAGTGGAGGTCAGAGAAAAGAACTGGAAGCTTGGCTAATTAGAAGAACTTCACCAGCTTTAGGTTTTTTTTCAGTTTTGTGGATTCAAATGAGAAATCCCACATAAACATTCTCCATAAATGTACCGTGTTAATTTATCATCACAAGACCGACCAGCCGCCGTGCAACTTCAGCATTCTGTCCAAAGGATTTATGGATTTTTAGTGACTGATTATTTATTGACTTCACTTTCCATCTGGTCTCTTAAAGGAGAAAGCCACAGAGGAGCGAGTCCAGGAGCTGAAGCAGAGATTTATGTCCGCCTATGACGTCACCGCTGATGGAAAGCTGCAGATTCAGGAGGTACAGCTTTTAGCACAAACCCCTGGCATTGACCCAGAGCCTCTGGGAAGGTTTTTTACTGGTTGATTGTGACCCTTTGTTTTACCCTTTGGTGCCTTTTGATGCAAATATGGATCAAACCAATTTGGCTCAAAAATCACTTTAACTTAGAGTCTACTTGAAAGCAAAAACATGAGTGACATTTATTTTTTAAAGCTGGGCTGAAAGAAAGAAACTTTCTCATTGATTAATTTGACATATTTAAAAAGTTTATATGGAGTTTTGTAGTTTATTATAAGTTTTGTTCGCTTCAAGTGATTTCAATTCATTTTTGTGCGTTTTTCCTCTATTTCCAGGAGACTGTCATGTCCATGTACATTCTCTTTTCCTGTTTTACATTGAATAGTGCAGGAACAGATTAAAATTTTGATATGTTTTCAACTTTTCGGGTTGTGGAGGGCTGCAAGAGCTGCTCACATGCTTGGTTTTATTGAAATGACTGTTTAGGAATGTGATAAAAGGTCATAAAAACTGTTAAAATGAGCAAATGTGAAGATTAGGCCGTTCTTAAGAATGAAATTAAAAAAGTTTCAAAAATTGTATATGATGAAATATTAAACAATTTATTGATTCAATCTCACATACTTATATTTCTTTGGAGCTTTGTTAAAAATCCAATTCAATGAAAGTGGTGTTTTTTAACATGTTCTTGTAGCATTTTTCTCATAATAGAGGACATATAAATGAAAGTCTCTGTGTTTCTTTATTTAATTGTTGTGAATCAGAGGCAGACAAAGTAGTAAAATATACAATTGGCTGCTCCTCTCTATCATGATTCATCCACAAATAGATCCATGAACGTCTTTGTTTTCCTCGTCTGAGCCTATAGCTCAAAGCTGTGCAGATGGATAGTTACAACATTGCTTACCATTTTTGTTGCACCGAAAAGTTAGGTTGTGGCTGTAAGCTAGCGAGAGAGAGTGTAAACAAAAGGATGATGGGAAATGAGGGGGGGTTTACTCTGCTCTTACAAAAGATCAAAAGATAATTGGTGTGGGGCTTAACCCATTGTCATTTTTTAAAGACTACAAAATAAAGATCACAAATAGAGGCAGTAAGGGTTTTTAATCTTTTTTTTTGACAATTCTTTATTTTCATTACCAATGAAATTCATCCCAACATCAGAGACTGTATTTTGACTAAATAGCAGAATTTTTACTCTTTTGCATTTAATATTTTATTAAGCTCATTTTATTTTTCACAATTCTTTTACTTTTTTTTTGCAGAATCAAGCTTTCTCGGTTATTCTCTGGCTTTACCTAAAGAATATTAATGGTGGAAAAAAGCTAAATTTCCTTTAGCTTCTTTTTTTTCTTATCTCCCAGCATTCACCCACTTTGTCTGTTGTTCAGACGTACTTGGCTCTTTGTCTATTATTTACTTATCTCATGTTGCCATGACATTAAAACATCCTGGCTCTTTTTAGAAGGACGCTGTTTTCCGGGGCTGCTGACTGACATCTTTTTGCACGCTCAACGATGAAGAAAACAGTCATAAAATACTAGTTTTAAATGTATAAAATGTATATCACATTTTTTTGTGTTTTATTTTAAATTATTGGACACATGTAAAGCAAAAGTGTCCCCTCAGATTGCCATTATGCAAATGAAAGCTTTTACAGTCTGCAGCTGTTCTCCAGAGTAGATGAAAAAATTTCAGACCTCCGTCTAAACGCTGTGATGCACCTCCTGGCAGAGGAAGCAGTCCCAATGCTTCATCCAAATGAAGCCAATCATTTTACTTCACAGGAAGAAACGTTTTACTCCCTCATTAAACCACTCGCATGATGCATGACAGCCACAGACCAAAAGCCTTGGCAAGTTTCTCAAAGCTGAAAAAATCAATACTTGTCTTCTGTAAGTGGCCTGCTGGTACAGGAGCCATTTACTGTAGCTCATGCAGGAACAGAGAGTTCAAGGCTCTTATGGTTTCTGCCTTTTTCTCATCCTTTCTTCCACCTAATACCATCATTTTAAAGTTTTGCTGTAAATTGCATTTACTTATTCCTCATGTAACAGCAACAAGATGATCATTTTTTTAAGGTTTTTGACACAAGCATCAATGCCGAATTTGCTCCTCGATGTAATTTATTGTCAACTGTAGACCCCCATAAAAACATGTTGACATTTTGAAATGTTGTTATTTAATTAAATTCAGATAAATCATAAATATGGAATGTGACGGTCTGAATTTTCTTGAAGTTAAACTTTATTTATTTTTCTCCTCCTATGGATCCTGATACATTTTATTTTACTCAAAGAAATGAAATCAGGTATCAACAATTACAGAGTTGCAGATGGCAGGAAACAGCAGCTGCTTCATAACCCATAAACTGAGCTTCAAATAAGTTGAATCTCTGGAAGGAAATCCCAGTTTGTACAAAAATCGTTCTGCATTTTGCTACTAGAAACCATCATTGAACTGTTGCAGATTCTGGCCAGTGTTGTTTATTCCTGCAAGGATGGAAGTTGAATTTTTGTTTCTCTTAACTAATAAGAATATGTTTGTCATTATGTTCTTTTAAATCTAAGTTTTATTATTAAAAGTAGGGATGCAACATGGATCTAAACTTCAAAGATTAGTCAAATCTTAAAATTTGGCTGAGCGTCTTTATATTTTTCACTGCATTACATGAAAGTACAGTAGATGGTGCTAAAGAGACGCTGGCTTATACTGTGTTAATTAGCAAAAAAAATAAAAAATAAAAAAAGATAAGGAATTTAACATCAAAACTATAACAACTTTCAGGTTTGGTAGAGAATTCCCCAAATTTCTAGCTTGAATCAACATCAATGACTCAATGTTGAATTATTGATGTAGTTTGACTGATGAGGTTTTAAGCACGTCTGCAGTGCAAACAGCCTTTTGTGATCTCCTTATCTAGAAAACATCCAATATCAGCTGTTAGAAAGCTGCCATCTACTGTCATTTACAATCTGTTAATTGTCCGTGCTCGAACTGAGACATAAAACACATAAACCGGGTTTTGCTGTAAGCGCTTCTTTCGTTTTCAGGCTTGAATAATTGTATGCTATTTCTGACTCAGATATCATCAAAGGAAGACAATAATGTTATCAGAAAGCCTCAACATCCTGTGTTGCTGCAACTTTAAATGCGACTCTAGTCTACGGGCAGTTTCACAGCTCTGTCAGAGGAAGCTCGAGCCTCTTTCAACATTTATGAACATTCAAAACTGAAGCTTCTCCATTTTTGCAAAGTAAGTTGTTTTTTGTGTGTGCTTTTATTAGATTTAATGGAGTTCTTCGGGTTATAAGTCAAATTTGGTTGTATTTTTCTTACCATATCTAAGTACGTTTATTTATTTTTGCCTGCTATACACATTAGATGTAAGGAATATCTACTAAACTTTCAGAATCATGAGGAAAATTAAAGCTCAACAAGCCTTCAACTGACGCATCGGCCCTGTTTGTGACACTGAACTGTGCTGGTTTTCCATTTTACCATCTGAATTACTGCAGCACTTTCCAAAGAAAGAGCATTGGGATCAATTTAATCTGTTAATGGAAAGCTGACATTGTTCTAAATGAACAGACATGAGCAGAGTGAACTGGAGAGAAGCCAGAATGAGCTGCTGCAGCTGCATGGCTGCTTCCTCTGTAGATGCTTTTGTGGTACATTTCAAAGAAAACCGTGTTCGCTTTATTTGTGCAGGTTTTGAATGCCTGACCTGCACTAGGCTTTAGAGTTATCCATCAGGATGACTGGTATTCAAAAATAGATCAGTTAAATGGAAAATCTTTTTCTGAATGAAAATATAAATTTTACTTTTTTTTTCAGAAGAACCTATTTCTAATTAAAGTGAGATGACGTATCATAAAGAATACATCAAAAGGGTTTTAATGTTATGAAAGCCACAAAGCTGATGCAGACGCTGTGTTCATCTCTGCCACCGTCGAGGAGTTTCTCCTCAGACTCATGCTTTCCGGCCCTTTTTGAAATTCCCCTCAAAGACTCAGCAAGACCAGTGAAGGACTCAGCTAGCTGTACGAAAACAAGCTGCTGCGCCTGAAACAATTTTATCTTACCGGACCCCCCTTAGCTGATGGCACTGCCCTTGGCTCTATCAAAACTTGCCAGTGAAAGGCAGGTGTGTGTGGAGAAGAAAACTGCTCCCTCTTTGACCTCAGCACTCCCGCAATCTCCCTCCCCTCCCAAGTGTAGTCTGGATGCGTGCTCCTGGAAGCTGCAATTGGACTAATGCAAAGGTGTCCCCTCCCCCCTGCTATCCTACCCATCAAACCTCATGGATTGCATCTACAAATGTATTGTGCTTCTGTGTTATGGTGTATTTTTTTGCTTGTATCTAAACATTGTACACAGTGTTGAGATATTACCTTTTTTTGACACCCATGCCCTAGCCCCCCCTATTGTGGTCTTCTACTCCCATGCTAATAAGAGGTGCTATTCAGTTGAACCTTGAATTGTCTATGTATACCTCTCTCTGTTTCTCTTGTTCTGGGTTGTACTGGAAAACAATGAATTTCCCCTCCGTGGGACTAATACAGATAACTACTTCTTCTTCTGTCGTCACCATACTTCCACATTAAAACATATCAAACCAGGAGCGCAGTGAAATTCAGTTGTTCTGACACTTCTCTACTGCATTTCAAAGGACAAAGAGTGATTACACAATTTGCAGCAGGTGCTTTGAATCAGCGCCTACCAGCTGCTCTTTCCTCCTCTGAGCAAATCCGTTTTTTCCTCACACCTCTGCTCTCCAACCTGTTTTCCAGCTGGCCAACATGATCCTGCCCGAGGAGGAGAACTTCCTGCTCATTTTTCACAGGGAGGCCCCCCTGGACAACAGTGTGGATTTCATGAAGGTAAGGTTGCAATTAAACACCATTAGGAAGTGGGGCGTTAGATCAGTATGCTTTTATTCTGAAAGGCTAAAAAAAATGAAATATAAAGTGACTTTACAATTGTGAAGAGCTTTGAATTCAATACAAAAAATGGATCATGCAAAAGAGGTAAAAACAGCTTATTCTACATTTAGATTGCACAAGAATCGAGAGTAGTCTGATCTTTTAAAAATTTTTTTCACTGAGTTTTCTAAGATCCTTATTTAATCTTGCAAATGTTTTTACTGATTTTTGTAATGTGCTTTAGATCTGGAGGAAGTATGACGTCGACTGCAGCGGCTACATTTCAGCTCAGGAGCTCAAGGTGGGAAAGAACTCATCCAAAAATTACCCAAATCTTGCAGTTAAATTCTCAATTATACTCTACTCTTAAATTATTCATTAAATTTGTTGTAGATTTTCTGTCTTGTATTTTGTTTGCTGTTGAAATTCAGAAAAATTGCTTCAAATTTTTCTTTTATTTACTCACTTACTTGAGTGTTTCTGGCTATTACCTTTCCTGGTTGTCTTTAAGCTACAAAATGTTCCCCACAGGCGTTCCTGAAGGATTTGTTTGAGCAGCACCATAGACAAGTGTCCTCTGACAAGCTGGAGGAGTACACTGATGCCATGGTGACATTCACACACATTTAAGTCAAACTTTCTTCACTGCTTGCTGTT
Organism: Oryzias melastigma; assembly: GCF_002922805.2. NCBI lineage: Eukaryota > Metazoa > Chordata > Actinopteri > Beloniformes > Adrianichthyidae > Oryzias > Oryzias melastigma. Next base: position 15,773,203 of record NC_050527.1, read on the forward strand.
CAGTTCAACTTAAGATCACTTTTAGTTTGGTGTTTCAAAAATAAATTGGAAACATTTAATGGTTCATTTCCTCTTAGAAAAGGAATAAAATTCAAATATTTCAATTAAGAACTGCCTACTGTACTAAAGGCTTCTATAGAGAACTATACATTTCTCATCAATTTTTCATCAATTTTTATTTTTTTTTTATTTTTTTTTTATTAAAAGTTGCTCTGGGTTGCAAGTTTATTTAACCAAATACAGGAACAAGAATGGTCCGGACATGTCCTTTTCAAAGGCAAATAACAGAAAATATACTAGACTGAATATATGCACTGATGTATTTTTTTTGTGTCATGAAACCAGGAATAGAGTAGCACAACAAATGAATGATTATTCAGATGACCACAGCATAAAGAACATACTAACAAGTCAACTAAACTCTTCATTTCGTTTTAAAATCACAAAAATAAGTTGAATTTATCCTCCTCTGTCACTTTGGAACAATTTTGCCAAGCCTAGCACCATGAGCGAAGGTTCTTCTTCTGCGTTGCTATCAGAAGCAATTACCTATTCACACGCCTGCAGTGCCCTCTAGTGGTTTTTTTTTAAACACATGCAAGTCGCACCACCAAAACTATACAAAAAAATGATGCGACTTATACTTTGATAAATATGGGTATTTGGAATATAGATATTTTTTCAACTTTTTGAGCCACTTTGACTTATTAAAATCTGCTTTTTTATTTGTCTCCTTAGACTTTTATTGAGAAAATCGTTTGAAAAGACAAAGCAAAAAGAATCTGCTTTTAAGAACAAACAAAGAAGGGCAAACTCAAACAGACTCATTTACTTTGATTTTTAACTAAACTTCATAAAGGTTTGTTTGTTGGCTTACAGATGAAGATCTTTGACAAAAACAAGGATGGTCGTTTGGATCTCAATGACTTGGCCAGGTAATTTCTTTTCCCCCCTAAATTACATTATTTTTTTATTTTTATTTCTTTTTTATCATTTTGTCCCTTTTGTTTGGGGTGGTATCCTTTTTAACGTCTGATTTTCAGTAACTCATCCCTTTATCACAAAGGGTCTTGGCCCTCGAGGACAATTTCCTGCTTCAGTTCCATCTGGATGTAAGTCATGTCTCTGCTTTTCTGATTAAAGCACTGATAGACGATCATGAATTGTTTGTTTTCCTATTTATCTGACTTTAAACTAATTTTCCTCTTTTGTTTTCAAAGGCCAGCAGTAAAGAAGAGAGAAAGAGGGACTTTGAGAAAATCTTTGACCACTATGATGTGGTAAGGCCAGAACTAGATTTGTGTTTTAGTGCAAAATTTGTAACCATGAGATTAAAATATATTTTTAAATGTCAAATGAGTTTTTAAAAACTAAATTTAAAAGTTCCAACATTGAAGATGGTCATAATGCAAATATCCCTGTAGATGATTTCCTGCTAGGGTGACGCCAGTGTTTTTCAGCCATTTAAACTGTAAGGATCCATTCTTCATTTAAGTTTATCCAACTGTTAATGTTTAATTCACCACAATCAACCTCATCCATGACTCTTTTCTGGAAATGGTGGGGAGGGATTTCCCAAGAATTGGCTCTCTTCCTCAAATACATTTCTGGATGTTGGATGACTTGTTTGTGTGTGATTTGGTTTCAAAGTCTTTTGTGCTTCTGAGGCTTTTACCCAGCTAAAAAATCTCCTGCTCTGCCTCCACTTAACTCTGATTTTGTGCTAAAACGTGTGTTCCTGTTTAAAACTTGAAGAAACTACAAATTAAATTCTTTTTTTTTTTTTTTTTTTTTTTGCACCTGGAGGTCGAGGAATTGAGAATTCCTTCAACTGAAACACAGAAAATGTAAACAAATATTTTAATATATTCTTTTCTTTGATTCAGAGTAAAACTGGAGCTCTGGAGGGTCCGGAGGTGGACGGCTTTGTGAAAGACATGATGGAGCTGGTCAGGGTAAGATTTTCTGCTGCTTTGTTGGAGGAGCCTCAAATTGATTCATACGATTTCTGTTATTTGTTAATCTTTTGTGCAAAACACTTTTAAATTTGGTAGTTTATTTTTTATTATGTCTCTTTAAATGAAAATGTATTTAGGGTTGGAGAATGCTCCCCCCCAAAATTGTTTTTAGCATAAAAATGTCACACATCAAGCTGGAACTATTTAAGCTATGATTTTTTTCTTTATTATTATTATTATTATTTTTCATTCCATGAACTAAAATGGCGAAACCTCTTGAATCGAACTGTTGAAGGAAAAATATTTTGTAATAAAAACTGTATCAGTTAAAGGAAATGGACAATTATAATATGTAAAAGGTTATATTTGAAACAATATTTGGATAAAAAGATCTTTCAAAGCTTTTAATATATATTTTTTTTTTAAATGGTTACCTTTTAAAAGATCTCAAAGCATAACTCTTCACTTGCCCTGTTCTGACCTTGTATGTTGCAGTTTTGAGTCCAAAATGATTTGGATCAAAGTATTTGCTGAATGAGTTAAAACAAAATATAAATAAAAACTTGTTTTGCTTAAAAAATCTGCTCTTAGAAATTATTAGCTAACATTCTATTCAGTGTCCTTGAAAATGAAAAATCTAAATTCATTTTTGAAGTTTGGATGGAGAAAAAGGAACAAAATTGCAAGATTGATTAATTTTTTTTTCCCCGCTTTCATCTTGAAGTAAACTGAAAAGTCATGATCATTTGGCCAAAGAAGGAAACCAATTTAATTCTAAGAATAAAAATGTAGGCTACTTGGTGCACTTTCAGCTTTGCTGGGTCATTTCAATCTTTGCTGCATGGTTGGAAATCTACAATATTCATAATGCTTCTCTTTTATTCTTGTTTTAAACCTTTTAGCTGCAAATTCACTTTTGTTTTTGGACAAAGAATGCAATAATCACATTACTTTCCCTGTTTAATTAATTTGTTGTCACTTATATATGGTCTTGTCTTTTAAAATACTTTGTGAATTACACAGTCCTCCATTAAACAATAATTCTCTGCTTTAACCAAAATTCAACAATCACTTTTGTTCTTTTATAAAATGATTTTGGGCGGAGTACAAAGACTAAATTCCTTCCTCAAATATCCTTTTCTTCTCTGCAGCCCAGCCTCTCGGGTCCTGAACTGGACAAGCTCCGCGCGGTTCTGTTGCGTCACTGTGACGTCAACAAAGATGGCAAAATCCAGAAAAATGAGCTCGCTCTGTGTTTGGGAGTCAAGTCATAGCCACAGTCGAAATTCCTGCTACTACGAAACGCCGACTCTGTGCATGTGAAGTGGTTTATGGTAAAGTGCTGTGAGTACCTACGGGTTTATCTGACTGCTGAGTCAGTTTGGTGTGAGGATGACACCAGAAAAATTAGTCTGTGAGTCGTGATGAAAGCAGTTTAGCCACAAAGGTTTTCTTTAAGCACGTTGGCTAAAACTGACATTTATATGCTTCTGCCTGAAAAGCTTCATGGGATGTTACATGTGCTGCAGCAAAACTGATTGTTTTGAATTTAATAAAGGAACTATGCTGAAACTGAGTTTGTCTTGATCTCTTATCAGACATGAGATGACTCTAAAGATGTCCCCCGACATTAAAAAATGCCTGTTGAACAACACTGGGCGGTAATCTAGATTATTTAACCAGTGGACTTGCAGCCATGTGAGATTTTAGAGAAATTGTTGTTCTGAAATTCTTTTTTTTATATAATCAAAAAGATGTTAAATGTCTAGATGAGAGGTGAGATTTTTTTTTTCTGTTGAGCAGATTTGGGTCTTAACAATGGCCATAGTCCCAGAAAAATACATTTGAATTTCCTATTATGATTACCTCCATGTTGCTCCACGTTATGAGCACTATAAGCAAATAAGGTAAATTCTATTGCAAAAAAGTGACAGCCATTTCCAGCAAATCCTTAGAATTATTTGTATACATGCAAACTATGATCTTTCCGATTTGTACGGTGGCCCTGAAGTGCAAATTGCATCAACAAATTGACAGTTTAAAAGCAAAACAATCCTGTATTGTTTCGTGCCACATAACTTTCAGTTGAAATTATGAATATACATATCAGCAATACCTTTGTTTTTTTTTTTGTTTTTTTTATTGTGCTTGGTTTTTAAAAATTTCACTTTGATTTCTGGAAATTGCATCTTGTTGTGTTTGCTTGTGTGTTGGTTACTGGAATTTTGTTTTAAAAAGTCACGTTTTTTTCTTTTTTATAACCTTTTTTTTTAGTTGTCCTTGTGATCTTTATGTTTTTGTATAGAGTAATTCGTTGATTTGATTTGGACTTCAGGGCCACCGTAGATTTGAATTTACAGATGTACTTTAGAAAATATACCACAACAGTCAAAGTTGTGATAAAGTAATTCAATTGGACATATTATTACTTGCTTTGCAACAGGTTTTAAATGCAAGATAAATAGGTGACTCAACAGAAAATGTCCCTGCATGACAGTGCATCATGCACAATCAAATACTATATAACAACAGACATATTTTGGAATTAAAAATTGAATTGAAGCTGGAAAACCTGTTTGTTTTGAGAGTTCATTCTTATTCACGTTGCAGAGCAGAGTGCTGATTTAAACACGAGTAAAAGTTGCATCTCCACAATTTATTGCAACATTAGTCCATGTGATCCATCTGTTACCTACAACAAGCTGGCACAGCCAGTCTACCAGAGTGAAGCCAATGCAAATACCTATAAAAATGAAAAGCAAGGTAATCCCTTTGGAAATCCCTTTGCTCATTAAAATAAACCTTTTGTTGGAATCATAAAAGCTTTACGGTTCCTTAGAAGACCTAATTGGCCTTGAAATGACCACAAAAGCTGTTTGCGTTGATATCTTTGTGTGCTCATTGAAAGTAGAGGCACCATTAAAATGAAATGCTTAAAATGTTTCATTGTAGACTCAGTTGTGTGTGTAGAGTCAAGCACTTACAGTTGTGTTTGCATGTGAACGAGCAGCTGCTGCAAAACAAACAGTTCCTCACATGATGACAGCCTCGCTTTGACACAGTTTGACTGTCATTTCCTGCCTGGCTTTCACTTTAACAAGACATAAGGGTTTTTTTCTGTCTTTACTTCAGCTTACCGTATTTTTCGGACTATAAGTCGCACCGGAGTATAAGTCGCAGGGGCCAAAAAATGCATAATGAAGAAGAAAAAACCATACATAAGTCGCACTGGAGTATAAGTCGCATTTTTTTCAAGTAATTTATTTTACAAACTGGTTGAAAAAAACAATATTACATCATCCTGGAAGGTAAGTTATAACATTCATAAGTGAATAGAAAACAGGCTGAATATGTGTCAACACATATTCACATATTAGCATCATGAAAAAAACGAAAAGGTGTAGCATTTATATAACATAACAGTTTTATTTAACTATAGCCTCAAGAACTCATCAACTTTGTATCTTTACTGTAATTAATTGCACGCAATCTCACTCCATATCACTAAATCCCTTAAATTCTTCGTCCTCTGTGTCACGTCTGAATAACTAAAGTAAATAAAGTAATTGCATAGATCACCATAAGAGGGCACTCTAGACTTACGGTCCATATCTCATCTCATTAAAAATTCGTATATAAGTCGCACTGGAGTATAAGTCGCAGGGACATTCAATCTATGAAAAAAACCGCGACTTATAGTCCGGAAAATACGGTATTCACTTCTTAAATACCACTTGATTATGATTTTAAAAACTGCTGTTTTTATAGAAATTATTTGACTAAAACAGCCTCATCTACAACAAAATGCCTTTTTTTCATCTCTTATAGTCATGGTCAGTCGTTGCCATTTAAAGTAGAGATTAAATTTGGCTCAAAATGAAGCAGCTTTAGACCGTCCTCTCTCTAATCGTCTAAAGAGGTTATCA
>NC_050527.1:15779342-15780904 GCF_002922805.2 Oryzias melastigma
TATATAAGTCGCACTGGAGTATAAGTCGCAGGGACATTCAATCTATGAAAAAAACCGCGACTTATAGTCCGGAAAATACGGTATTCACTTCTTAAATACCACTTGATTATGATTTTAAAAACTGCTGTTTTTATAGAAATTATTTGACTAAAACAGCCTCATCTACAACAAAATGCCTTTTTTTTCATCTCTTTTAGTCATGGTCAGTCGTTGCCATTTAAAGTAGAGATTAAATTTGTCTCAAAATGAAGCAGCTCTCTCTAATCGTCTAAAGAGGTTATCAGCCAGTTAAGAAAGACTTAATCCTGAGTAACGGCCCACTTGGATCTATTTAGTGATGCTCAAATGTGTGACATTAAGGATTTCTCTCGGGGGGTCAACTTTCTGCTAGTTTAGAGTCTTTTGCACAGAATAATGTGAGTGAGAACAAAACAAGTGATGCAGAAAAAGATAATTTTTGTCCTGTTATGATAAACCACCTTCAACTATGCTGCTGACAAATCGTCCTTTCTGTCACTGTGGGAGTAAACTCCTGATTGTTTACCACTGATGTGGATGACACACAATACCTTTGTCTGCGTTTGCAGCCTAAAAAGTCAGACGTTTAAACAACTCTTTCGGTTTTGCTATGAGTGATGCTGTATGACGAACAGAAAACAAACTAATAATCGTATGAAGAAAGACAGAAAAAAAAAACTCAACCCTGCTTGAAAGGCAAATCCTGAATGTCCTGAACAGAACGTTAAGTGAAATGGGAGAATGGAGCTGAAGAAAGACCAAACCAAAAATCAAACCAAAACTATTTCATGTGACTTTAGCTGTTTGGGGCATGACCGAGTGAAGTACAACCTCCCCAGAACAGGCGGTTTGAATTCATCATTCAAACTCAACTTGACTTTAGGTAATAATTACTATATTTAATGAATCAAATCTGACATTAGTATGTATTTTGTGTTTGTTTGTTTTAAATTTTCTAATCAATCCATTTAATTATTTCTGTAATGAGTTTGAACAATTTGTGTTTTGTCCTTTATTGTCCGCAATCTATGCTTGAAATAAACCAGATCAATCACAAGAAGTGTGTCCCTTTCCTTTCCTCAACGCAGTTCAACAGAACTTCTGCAAAAAAAAGGCAAACTGAAGGAGAGCGTCTCTAGATGACTTCATCAGACCTGTGAGGCTGCAGGTGATGACTCACATCAGGGTAGTGATGTATGATGAGCTCACGCTGCAAAAGGGAAAAAAAAGGTTTTCCTGCTGGATAGTGGGTGGTCATATCCTTCAGTTAGGAACAATAATGATGGAAGACCAAACTGTGGGAAACACAGACTCATGGATGGGAAAATTGTGTCTATAAATAAACTAATCCAACTAATCTGACTAAGGCAAAGTAAATGCCAAACCCAGTAAACTAAACTGGAGTTAGCAGAAATCAGCTGTGATGTCCGTTAAGAACAGAAAATGCAAAACAGGAACTGAACTGAATAAATCAGAAACCTACAGAACAAAAAACAAGAAAACTGATGTAAAAAATGGAAAAAATCTAATGTTAAGAACCTTCA
>NC_050527.1:15781041-15812099 GCF_002922805.2 Oryzias melastigma
AAAACAAGAAAACTAATGTAAAAAATGGACAAATTCTAATGTTAAGAACCTTCAAAATCCACATTGTTGCAAATAAAGGTTTAAACTGAGTGTATTAGATTTAAACTTTTAGCACTAAAAGCCAGGAAATGATGAAAAAGAATGCCATATTCAGGGTTAGGACATGGGTGTAAATGAACTTGTGGAGAAATTGTGGGAAGAGAAAATGATAAACTAAGATTGAGACAATATTTTTAAATATTGTATGATACTGACCACCAGTGGCCAACCTGTGGTACTGCAGCCTCCAGTAAAACAAAACAGCAAACTGACTGGAATACTTTAATAAAATAATACTGTTATAATATCATATTCTTTAAAAAAAAAATTTTTTCTTAATATGGGAATTTCTGATATTTAACAATCACCTGTCTAAAAGGATGTAATATAAAGTTCAAGTGCTGACAGCAGTTAGTCAATAACTTGTTTTTATGTATTAATCAGAACAGTTGAACTGAGCTGGAAATGATCAATATTTTTATCTTGATAGTCATAGACAGCTCTTTGATTATGATGCCTAAAGTGATTCCTTTGACATTCCAACTCTACGTCATGGCTCCTCCCCCTTTTTCTTCATTTCAAGGCGTTTGCAAAGAGCAAACATCATATAAACTGCTGTACCAACCTTAGCTCATAAAATAGTTTATACCTTTAGACGTCTTTAAAGGTGCATTTCTGCCTCTCTCCTAGGGGAACCCAAACTGACGCAAATGCTGAAGTGGTTCCAACAATTTGAGCAGTAAACATAAATCAGCACATACTGGTGTGTAGGATTCCTGGTTGCTATGGATTCAGGACTATATTTTTGCTGCCTGCATAGAAGCAGATTAATGCAGAAATGTTGAGAGCAAAGTGATGCTCATCATTGCTTTTGAGCAGAATACATGTTAAGACAACCTGGTGCATCATTCGGCATTCAAACCAGTAGTAAACTGTGAAAGGATTTGTTAAAATAGCCTTGGGTAAATGAAACAAGAGCAATATCTCAACTTCTGTTCCTTTATTTTACCACTGAACTATATTCTGTGGCCCACATACAGTTTACATTTAGTTGTGCATGTGTTACCTCATCCTTTTTAGTATGTCCTCCCAGGAATTGTTCTGTTTTTTGGTTCTGTGTGCTAAAAAAAACTGTATAAAAGTGTCTGTAAATTAATCTTTTTGTAGATCAGGTTTGTTTTTTTAATATCAGTTCTCCCTCAGATGGCAGCCATGTGTTCAGATCTTCATCCAAGACCAAGTTCAAACGAACATCAGTGCAGAATGAAGGCAGGTGGCAGTTTGCTGCAAACAGCTGAAAAAATTGTGAAAATGACATTTGAGGGGCGTGCACCAAAAGCTTCCAATTACTGCAGTGATACATCTCATCCTGGAGATGCAAACTGAAAACCTTCAGTCAAATGGAGTCACTTGTTCAAGCTGACAGCATTTGAATGGAGACCGCAAGCATCTTATTGTGCCTCAAAAAGCAGGTCTGGGGCTAGTATTTCCATAGCTCCAAGTCTATTTTCATTGACCCGAAACAAGTTTTAACCCAAAGAAGTTTGATATTTTTGTAATATTAAACAAACGAAGCAAATTATTCAAGTAAAAGTTGCCAAGTCTCTTGCCTTTTGGGTCTTACATCACCAATTCCTGACACTTTTTGATGCAGATTTTCTCCATCATAACCTGATAATTCCAAATGAGCTGTTTGAGAAAATATCTGTGTTCTATTTGAGAAATAAAAACACATCATATCACAGTCTAACATGAATACCAGGCTTCTTGAATATTATTTTTAAAAACAAAGAACATGGCAGTTCTATTTAAGGCTTCTCAAAACAGAAACTCTTTTTACATAATAAAATGCATCAGATTTGTTTCCCTTTGACCCGTTATGTTTGTATAAAATTCCCCGGTGTGGCCATCCGCCACCACCCACCACAAAAGACAGCTGTCCCTGCCTCAGTGATGCACAGTGCTATATAATAAATGAGCCCTGTGAGAGGTGTGTAGTGACCTCACAAGCTGAGATTTCCACTGCTTGGCTGTGAAAGCAAAGTGAGAGATGACCACTCAACTCTATGTGTCGGATAATCCATTTTAAACAATGACTGAGCCTTAAAAGTTACAGAGAGGTGTCAGGAAGGAATGCTGAAATTAAAAAATAACACTGTTTTAGAGTGAATGTCTGAATGGGATTTGTTCAAACACTTCCCTTTGGATGGTTGGACTAAATGGTCTGTAACAGACTTATGACCTCCCAAGAATACTGGGATGAACTGTGGGAGGTTGATGTGGTACAGGAAGAAAAATCATAAACGCATAGGAACAGCATCCAAACTCCAACCAGAAAAGTTCCAAACAGGCTCTTTAATGGCTGGTTGGAATGAGGTACAACATGGAAAATCAAGAATAAAGAGACTTGATTCTAGAATTGAGGCCAGAGATGCGTGTCTCCAAAAGGAAGGTGCTCAAACAGAAAAGTATAGTTTGATCTGGAAGTGGCAGAGATCTGTAAAGTTAATATATTCCCTTAAATGTCTTTCTGGATTTGTGAGGATGGCCTCCAAAGACACCAAACTGATAGTGGCTGTACCATTCAGATGCAGGACCAATATGAAAATCTAGAACTTAGGTCTGAGAAAAACTAAATGGGAGATGTTTTCCTATCATTTGGTGATCACACTGCCTGATCACACTGTCCTGTCGTCTGGTTAAAAGTCTGAAAGAGTTGTCTGTCATCAGCAAAGAAAAAGCAAAAAACAATGTTATGAGAGAATGATGGACTTCAGAGATGTGGTGAGTTTAAAAGAGCAGAAGGTCAAGACAAGAACCTTGTGGAACACCAATGAGAGCAAAGTTCCTCCAAAAACATCCCTCAAATAAATAGGATTGCTACAAGAACTGTTCCAGAAATACCTTGTTGACAATGTGCAAAAAACAAAACTTGCTATCTTTGAGTACATATACTTTATCCCCTTTGAGTTTTTTGGGTAGTAAATACTCAGAGCAACAGATCCCCCCAGAACCCCTCTATGATTTCAGCTACAGTTTCTCAACAATTAATTAATTTAAGGTTTTGGTAAAACATGTATGGCCATATCACTTTTTTTTTGGGTGGTAAACTCTATCACGTAGTATTTCATTGCATAATTAATCAATCTGAGTACAGCACTTTTCATACTTGGTTATATAAAGTGTTGTGCACCAAAACAAATAACATAAAACAAACTAATTAATCTCTTTTTAACATGTTCTTGTTAGTTCTATTTTTTTTTCATGATATATTTTCTTTATCGCAAGTAATTCAAGTTATAAACTAACCAAAAAGAGCGTGTGGTGCCCGTTGGCCCCCACCTCGAATGTTCAAAACGTTTAATTAACAGATTCTCCTGAACCCGCTTTCAGTAGAAGGGGTGTGGCTTTCAAACAAGCTCACTACTAATTAGCTAGAGTGGTTGCCAGAGAAACGATGATTTAAACTAATCACTGCTTACTAATGTCATCTGATCCCAAAATGGCAAAATCCTTACGACAGAAAAACGGCGACTGAATTTTCTATGGGTTTGTCCATCTCTATTTATGTCGATGCTCCTACCCCTTCAACCAATAGGCATTGAGAGACAGGCTGACGTTCTGTGTTGCTTTAAATACATTTATGTCCATTTTAGAACATTTTTATCATTTTAAGTTTAAAAAAGTTAAGACAAAAACATGCAGGAAAGGTGAACTAAACTAAATTAAGTTTAAACTTAAATAAGACCACACATTTCTAAATAGATGTGAAAAATATAAAACATAAACGACAAAAGTACACACTTAGCACAAACTGCTGACCACAAATATTTGACTTTTGGGTCAAATGTACCTAGATAAAACCATGCACTAATGTGGCTGTTTTCTTTTGGGAACCTCAGATCACAGAGCACTGTGGTTTTATCTGTACCCTCATGTGTCCACATTCATCTGTCACAGGTTTCTCTGCTCTCGATGCACAGAAATATTTCACAGATACTATAAAAGTGCGTATGCAGACTTCCTGCTTCATTCCTAAAAGGTATCACACTGCTACATAAGCTCTTCTTTGTTAAATCGGACTGCACATTCTAAATAACTATTTTTGAAGCTCACCATTGTAAGCTTTTTTGGTGGAATATTTTCTGAAATCAGTCAACTGACAAATCATTACATTAGAGACAAAGGAGGAACATTATTCCTCTTAATAACTGCTCCAAATAAAAACCTTTCTGATAAATCAGAGGACATAAGTTGCTGTTTTGATCGTAATATTTGTTGAGGCTCAAGCTCCAGTTAATGTCACCTTGGAATTCAAAGGCTTTACCCAAATTATTTTCTCTGTTAAGAAGCAAAACCAATAGAAAGTGCCAACACAGAAGAGACAGAATTTCACACAAACAAAGCAAATATTGCTATCCTGTGAAGTTTGACATTCTTCAACTTCCAGCGGGTGTTTGAACAGCACTGTATCAAGATTTCTGGCAGCACTTCCTGCCATTCAGGGCAATTCCAAGATGTCTTCATTTAAGTAACATCTCCCTCTGGCTTTTCTGAATACCTGAAGACAATATGTCTTGTACTTTTGTCAGCTCTAAGATTTTAGTTGGACATAAAATGTCAATCACCATCATGATGTATTTTACATGACACATTAGTTTATGGTTTTTACTAGTAGGTTTAGGAACATTGTTTTTCAGACAACAAATGAAATGTTAAAAAAATGAAAAATAAAAGAACCCTCAAAAGGTAGGTACTATTGAACATCACTGATTGGTTGATGATGTTTTACATTTCAAGGCTTTAATTAAAGAACTATGTAAAAAAAACTACTTTATGGTGCTGACTTGATTATATTTGAACAGCATATTGATAAATGCATTTTGAAGTATTTCACCCAAATATTAGACGGAGCTCATTCATTCCCAATTACAATATAATTCACCTTTAAAGTCTCCTTTTGAGATGCAGAGTAAACTTTGTTCAATTGTTTTGTCTAAAACAAGAATTGATTATATAAAACCGATAAAAGAACGTTACATTCTCAGACAACATCAAAGGACCTCAGAGAAAAAAAACTGATGAAACTAAAGTTCATCAGGGGAGTTTGGGGGTGTAGTGAGTTGGTTTATAAGCTTTAATTGCCTGTGACAGTTTTATTTGACTTGTACCTAACATTTGCTTGTAATAAAAGATTTACATTTATTGTTTGTGGAATAAAGATTTTTTTCTTGATTCTACTTATTTTTTTGTTTAATTTATTATATGATGCTTCACTCCTTTAGTGGTAAAGTCCAATTATCTGCAGCAGTGAGCGACACCAATGTCAGAAGGACAGAAGGAAAAGTGTCGGATAAATCTAGTTTTACATATCTTCTACACTCTTTTGGAAAGGGGAAATTTCTTCCCTAATGCCAGTTGCTTTCCTGGCCCCCTTGTTGCATTCTCTGTTGTGTACTGATGTAAGCGTGTCCTGTCTGTTTTTGTTCAGGCATTGCAGCAGCCACCACCATGTTCATGCCAGAGAAGATGACAACTGTGTCAGAGTCTGAGCTCTGAGTGGCGTTTGACGGCGATGCCGTCCTCTTTTCCCATCAGCCTGGACACATTTTCAAGGCTCATGGGTTGGACATATATTCGAGCACAAGCAGGAAAACGAGGACAAACTGTTGGATCACGTTGGAAAAATCGTTTATTAAATCACTACATTGTTACCATAAGCTTAGAAAAACACATTATCTCCTTCAAATCACTTTGATAATTCTGTCATACACTGTATTAGCTGGTTTGTCTCTTTAGCTTTGCACTTTGTGCTGTATGCACATCTTAAATGTTTTGAGTTCTGGAAAGCAGAAGTAAACTGGAAAGAAAAGGAATCAGAAAGAAGCCAAAAGAAAACTTTTTTATAATGACAGAAAAAAGGTTGAGAGGTTGAGAAAAGTCATAATGAGTACGAATCGAGCTTTACCGAGTGTGTGTGGGAGGATGAGTGACAGAGGGTTGCTGCAAAAACAAGGAAATAACTGTGAGAGACACAAAAAATATATGTTAAAATAGACAAACGATTTTCTGCAATGTCAAATAAATAAAAACAAAAATTAGATAATAACTGCAGATCACACTGTTTTTAGAAACTATCCTTTTTAGTAAAGGTGGGAGAAAGACTGGAGCATTTCAACAGTAATTTATAGCTATAGAACATCTAAGATGCAGCTCAAGGCTAAACCTTGAAATGCACACAAAGTTTGAATTTATTTCATGTTTGACAGAAGTGTGAAGTCTCTAAATGTAATGTTGGAGAACACTGATGATTCAGATAGCAGCCTGACAGCTGAACTTTGGACAAACTGTGGGCAAAAAACTTGGATAATTGTTCAAAACAGGAAAAAAAGAAAATAATACAACATAATCTAAGAAGAGTCGTACCAAAGAACACTTTTTTGTGTTAAATTACTCAGAAGATTGTGATATTTTATAAAAGAAGCCTATTTTTCCTGAGCCTCTAGCTGACGTTAATCAGAACAGCTCTAATAAGAACTAAAATCTTCTCTTCAAAGTCAGACACATCCTGCATGAATCCACTCATTTTTCCTTACATGGTTAATTGGATTAATTAAGCCAGTCTGTTTGAGGTCTTTTAAACCCAACTTCAAACAGTTTCTCCATTGAACATAAAAAGACTTGCAGCATTTAAGTGGGTGCTCAGGGAGCTGAGGAGAGCCTAGAACTGCAGACATCACGTTTCACATTATTTTTGTTGTTCTCATTCAACTAAATTAGAACAAAAATGTTGACAGACCTGTGCATTTATCCTGGAATATGAAATAAATCTGAAAGGTTTGTAAGAAAGCATCTTTACATCTTCATCAACAGCTAATGTGAGCATCAATTGGCTGCTGAGCAAAAGGTGTTGAGGCTACATCAGAGCCTCATTAGCATCATCTTTCATTTCAACTAAATTCAAACATTTTAAAGTTACTTTTGGACATTGATGTCTCTATTCATTAAGTAATCCATGGTGCACTAAAAAGCTTGTTCATCCTAATAGGCTTTAATGTTCTGCAGAGACACTTTTGTCTGCCTAAACTTGGTAGATTCATTAACTTAACCGACCGGATTTGATGTTTAAATGTTTCTAGTCGTGTTCTGTATTTGAAAAAAATACAATGTCTCTTTTTTTGTCTATGCGTGCACAAGGGCTGTAGAATGAGTAAAGCGGGTCAAAATTTTCATAAGGGCCGCAATTGCATAGTGGAGTATTAGGGTGATGAAGAAAAAAGAGATTTAGTCATAAATTTATGAGAAAAAAGTAATAAATTTATGACTTTTTTTCATAGATCTATGAGATTAGAACCACAGAAAAAAGTAATATTAAGAGATTAAAGTTGAAGTGAACCTAAAGTCCAGGAAGTGAACGCCATATGCAGCAGCAGACCGACTTCTTGTACAACTCTGGTCAAACTGTCTTGAATTTCAACAGGTAAGATGAATGTTTATGGTAAATATTTGGAAGCTCCTTTGTTTGATTTACGGTTTATTAATGGATCTCTGCAGAGCCCATTATTGAAGCCATTGACATCCTTGCACCTGACGAGATCTCCTCCACGTCTGTGTGGTGCTTCTGTCCAAAGAGTTTTTCAAATTATTGTTTTCAATGTTCTTATGCTCAAAAAATTGGATTTTCAGTTGACAAAAAGTTCAGAATGTCTTTCTTTTTTTCTCACAAAATGCTCCATGTCTTTCATCTATGAGCAATGTTTTTCTTTCATTATTTTTCACAACTTTGTTTCTTGTTGGTTTATTACTTTTTTCACATAAATATATGTATTGTAAAGTAATAAATGCATGACATTTAGAGTCAACTCTAAAACACGAAAATGTTCCCAAAAAAGTCATAAATTCAACCTATCACAGTTAAAGTCTTAAATATACGGCTTTATTCTCATATTTGAACAGTTGTAACTTTTTTCATAAATCTATAACATTTAAAGTAATACATATACAACTTTAAAACACATACATTTACAAAAAATAAGTTATTGGCTGAATTTACGACTTTATTCTCGTAATTTCATAGTTACAACTTTTTTCATAAATTTACAACTTAAAGTCGTTTTTTTTTTTAAATTGTAATTGTTTGTGAACTCCATTATATAATTGGATATATAAATGAGTCATTCTAAATATAATATTTCAGATTTTTTCTTTTTTTACTATTTGATTAAGTTCCTTTTGGAATAGAAGTTAATATAAAAACTAGCAAAGAAAACAGCGACAAAAAATCCTTCATACAATGTTTAATTGATTAAGTTTTATTATTTAGAGATTGTAGCTTGCTGTATACCTTATTAGCCATTTTTTAAACATGTTTCAAAACTTTACATCTGCATTTATAGTTTTAGCTTTTGCTGTCACTGCCGGAAGTCCCTTTAATTTAATCCAAAGACTGAAAGAAACTCTGAACCTTCTACATCTTCTCAGTTTCTCTCCTAATGTGACCAAACGCTTTAGCTCAGACAATAATAAAACATTACGTTAACCAGATGTGTCCACAGCAGCCCGCCACCAACGCATAGGCACACTCACAGTGTTTTGGATCACAGATGGCCCTAAGTTTCCACTGTGCAGCTATTTAAAGAAAAAGAAACAAGTCTGCTGGGAATCAAATGGGTTTTCCATTGTGACCTCCCAGGTAGAATTTAGAAAGGCAGGTCACAGAGGGTAAAGGAGGGAGTTCAGCAGGATGCATGTAATGAAAACAGGAATCTTCAAACAGTCCAAGCTTGAGAGGAACAAAGTGATGTTTGAGGAAAAAAAAATATGAAATAGAACCGAAATTCTGCTCGACCAGGCGGATGCTTGTCATGGTCATGGTAGGCGCTTTGAAAAGATTTTTGCAATGAAATGTGACTCTGGCCATCATCAATCTTTTCCAACATTCCTTCTGTTTGGTTGTCAAGGTGCCAGCGGTGAAGCTCGCCCATATATAAGGTCTCCACCTCACGGGCTGCGAGTTAGAACGACAAAGAGAGAACATCCTTCTGCTGAGAGGAGCCTAGAACCACAAACTCAGACCGGATCCAGCTCACTAAACTCCAGATAGCCAAACCTTTTTCTGATGCTACAGATTTTTGATTGTGTGTTGCACAGCAAGAAGATGGAACACAGAGCTGTACTTCTCATGTTTGTGATATCACAGGTAAGCCTTAAAGTTCCTGTAAAACTATTTCACGTTCATTTGTTGTCATTTTCTGCTCTATAATTTCATACATTTGTTTTTTGAATGTTTATTTTACAAATTATTGTAGCACCACTGATACTTACACTTTAAGCTACTGTAAGATTAACGGAAGTGTAAAATAATCTTCTTGCTTTCTCCCAGGTTTTTGCTCCTGCCTGGTCCCAGGTGTGTCCACGGAGATGCCAGTGCCCTGAGGAACCCCCCATGTGCCCTCCAGGCGTGCCTCTGATCTTGGACGACTGTGCCTGCTGCCTGGTTTGTCCCGCTCAAACGGGGCAGGTGTGCTCTGAGATGAAACCCTGCGACACACGGAAAGGACTGCAGTGTGACTACTCTGTCAACATCCACAAACGGACTGGTGTCTGTGCTGGTGAGTTTGGACCACCTGAAGCCTTCTTAAATATTTGTGACTAATTTCTCAGAGTAACGCCATTTCTTGTGCTGGGTGTCTTCCCTTACAGTTAACGCGGGTAATGCCTGTGTTTTGGATGGTTCTGTGTATCGACATGGACAGACCTTCTTCCCCAGCTGTAAATACCAGTGCATGTGCCACGACCGGCAGATCGCTTGTGTGCCACGATGCAACCTGGACGTCATGCTGCCCGGTCCAGACTGCCCCGTGCCGCGCCGGGTCCATGTTCCTGGAGAGTGTTGTGAAAAGTGGGTGTGTGGCTCGCGGGCAGAGGCCAGCGCTCTGGGCGGCCTGGCCATGGCAGGTGAGTGACTGGAGTCTCCACGCTCCGTCCATGAGAGTCACCACAGTGTAGGACAATCATGGACGGTCAAGAAAACAAACCTGCACTGCAAAAACTGAATCTTTAGAGAGTAAAAAAAGTCTCATGTTTCAAGAAAAAAAAGTGTAAAATAATAATGATGTTAAGTTTTTTCTTAAAAAGTAGGCCATTTGCTAGATTTTTTTTTAATTATTTAAAGAAAATCTGCAGAAGTTGCATAACATTTTGGGTTTTTATATGCAAGTTTTAGCTTTTCCCATCTGTTCTTCTGCATGTGCATTCAGCCTTTCGCCAAGAAGAAACCGTGAGCTTTAACGGTTGGGACCCCAGCCTGAACTGCATTGAGCAGACCACAGAGTGGGGGGCGTGCTCCGAGACGTGCGGCATGGGGGTGTCCACCAGGGTTACGAACAAGAACCCTCAGTGTGAGATGGTGAAGCAGAGCCGGCTGTGTATGGTCAGACCCTGTGACGGCCTGCAGGAACAGCTGACACAACTTCCACCAACGGTACTCCTCGCAGATGAAAAATCCTCTGCTTACTTACACACTTTATTCTGCATACTAATCCCATGACTGTGTCTTCTTAACCAGCAAACAGGGGCAAGGTGCCAGAGGATGGTGAGGAGTGACAAAGCCATTCGCTTAACTTATAAGAACTGCACCACCGTGCAGGCCTACAAGCCTCGCTTCTGCGGTTCCTGCACAGACGGCCGCTGCTGTACCCCCCACAGAACCAAAACCGCACTGGTGGAGTTCCAGTGCGCCGAGGGGAAAACCACCAGGAGGCCAGTCATGGTGATCCTGACGTGTGTCTGCCACAGCCACTGTCCCAGAGACAACGCGGCGTGGCCGCCATCAGAGCCTGGGCACAGTGCAGTCAAATTATGGGCGTAGCGTATTATATTAATAATGGCAAAAACAGCATATGATGAGGACTGCAAATTATTGTGTTTCTCTAAAATCTTAAAAATGTATTTAAATAATTATAATCACTACAGAAGCCTATAATTTGCAGCTGATTACAGAATATTTATGCTCATGAAAGCACTTGGTTTTATAAAACCTGTAACCTTTTTTGGAGCTTGTACAGAAATTGATCTCTCCTGGAGAGAGATCTAACCGTAAGATCCTGTGATCAAACTATTTTCATGTTTTACCAACTCAAGCACTTAAACAAGGTCCCATATTCAGCTGCAAGTTCTGGATGTTAGGTTAAGATGACTTCTGTTTAAGAAGTTAAAGTAAAAAACAGATTTTCTTTTTTTTTTTTGTCAAACAGGTGTCTGGCATACAAGTTATATGAAAGTGTGATTTTTTACTGTAATAACTAAAGCAGACAGCCAAATACTAAGTTTGGTATATAAAAAGATATGACTAATGCAAAATAAAGTACCAGCATTCTTACATTTTTATTTGTAGGCACATACACTTTTATTTAAAGGGACATTACTTCTTTTTTACTGCTCAAAGCAGTGACGGCTGTTTTTGCAATGATAGCTTTTCTGACAAATAGTGTATGAAATATACATTGTGCTCTTTGTAGAAATGACATATGTTGTGTGATGTAAACGTTGTCTATCATATTTGACTTTTCTGTTGTCTGTATTTCGTAGTTCGTATTTATGTAATTCATAACATGACAGTTTGCAATAAAGCTGCATTTTTTATTTTAATATGTTCTTTTAAATAATGCACAAAAAGAACAAATTTGACATATTTGAATATTTCAGAAAAGCTGCAGTGGTTTGCATGAAATAACCTGAAGAAAGATTTTGAGAACATGAACTAGGATACAGCTAAAATAAGATGGAAGCTCAGTGTTTCTCATTGTTGATCACTTCTCAGTTTTATACATTTTATAATAATAAATCCCATTCAGATGAAAATATAGGAAAATCAAATAATGTTTTTTTATTCTCAGACAGTTTACGTGCTACAATTCTTTATGTCAAATGATAACATACTCTTCCACACATCTGCTCTGAATATGTGCCTCTTCATGGGAATTCCCTTCAAGGAGGTTTTACAGGATTTCCATCACAAGAGTTAACGGTGGCTCTAAATCCTGCTGACAGAGTGAGCTGACCCCTTCACTAAAACGCTTATTGAAAAGGTCACTGTGGAAAATCCTCTCATTATCAGGGAGTTGGCAGATTTTTATTCCATTTTTGTTTTCTTTGAGAAACTTGAGAAGTTCAATGTTTTAATCAGCTTCTAATAAAAAAAAAAGGTTTCATTACTGTAATTAGAATTACAAACTTTGCACAACTTCAGATTGTATTTGTTTAATTTATTTATCATTAGTATTAAAAAAAGATCATTTTCTGAAATTGAGAAAAAGAAAAAAATTAATTTAGTAACTAGTTAGATGGAGATTTAAACAAACAAAGTACAGGCAAAAGCTTTCCAGGTATAAGTTTTCCATAAAGAAAGTATGGATATCCCATAATGGTCAGAATTTAGTCCAGGATTTTTTGAGGCACAAAGAACTTTTTAAGCTCTACTTAAAAGGATTTAATTTTAACGTGAAAGTCCTGTGCAGCTTTATTTGTTTATCAAAAAAAGGAAAGATTTTCAGCTCAATATTGATCAGATTTTTCTTTTTTTAAGTAACATTTTAATAAATTGTACATTCACAGCTCAATCTGCAAATAAAAGTCAGTGTAACTTTTGATTGCAGTTTTATTATTATTATTTTTATTATTATTATTTATAAGGTAAGACACATGTCTATAAGGATTTGCAATTAAAAAATGGGGATTCAGCATCAGGGCTTCATGGAAGAAGACAGTGCTCCCTCTAGTGGTCCTCCATTGAGTGACACTGGAATGAAAGGAACATGACATTTTGTCTGAAAACATATGATTAATACATTAATCTCAGTGTTTGATTTAAATTAGTGTTTTAAAATCTAAAATAAAAGCACCAAGTGATTTCATTTGATTAAATATAATATATTTTTTTAAACCTGCTGCTTCATTGACATAGTTAGGCTGAGTCTGCTGGAGGATTCCTACTAATGAGCCATTTTTAAATCACTTTTTTTGTCTTTCTAGAACAGTTCACTGTTGTAAAACGTGAAACATTTATGGAAACAGTGGAAAGTTTAGCACATATAAATCAAATAGGAGAAGCAGCACACATTTCATAAATGTTCTCTTGGGGTGGTGAAGAGCTCAAACACAATTAAGGTTACAAGTTTTTATATTTTTAAATAACTTCTACCTGCATTACACTTCCATATCAAGTGGGATGAATTTTTATTTGAACTTATGTTTAGATTTGTTTAAATTAACAGGAAATTCAGCAATTTGTTTGTGTGAATTCTTTAGTTTGTTTCACTCAGACTTGTGGGAAACGCTGCGGTACATAAGTTAAGTGGTTTTGTAGTGAAGGTCAGACGGGGCGTCACGTTTGGCATTTTCTGTGCTGCTGTGTAAACAGTAGCAGGAGACCTTTTTTCCCCTCAAACCATCTGTTGAGCCCTGATGTTGACACAGATACTAACTAAAATATGGAAACTTTCAGAGATCTGGAAAATGGCTGTTTTTTCATTGTTTGTTTTAGTATTCTGGTGTTCACATTGAGCTTTTGCCACCAATTTAAAGATTTTTCAACATTTACAAGCGGATTATTACAAATTAAAAGGAAAAAGTTCCATTTAGTGAATTCCTCTTTTTCTTCCAAAATTGTATCCATGCAGAGAAATATTTTTACTTAAAAAAAATCCTGCTAGATTTTGAGATGAAATTGTCTTGAACAGATCTCTTAAAAAGCTCAATTTGAAAAGCCCCCCCTAAAGATCTCAAGATCTTCAACTGCATCAAGATCACGTTTTCCTTAAACTTGAATCCTCTTCACTTAGCTGCCTGCTCTTTTAACGGTCTCCGTTCTCCTGACAACATTTCCCTCTGAATGGCTGCTATAATAGCCTGTTTTGTATAAAGGAGTGGCATTCCTTTGGGGAATCTACACTATCTGATTGTGTTTCCTGCATGGTTTGCTGCCCAGGATACAAAACTAGTTCGTTTGTGTCAATTTAAAGCATATGTATCTTCCCAGAAAGGTCTGACATGCAAACAGGTTTCACTAGGGGGCTCTGTAAACATATACAAAGTCAGAGTTACACAAGATGTTCAGAGTCTACATGAATACTTTTATTTCCACCAAAAGTCCTGCTAGCAGTGAAGGAAACGGACAACAGATTGTCTTAATTGGCGAGAGAGTGACTTATGTCTGTTTCTTTTGAATAGTGCTAATGTGCTCATTTATTACAAAATGTTAGTGATATAAAGAACATTAAGAATTTAAGGTAATAACCTTCTTAAACTGATGAAATTAATGTTTTTTTTGTTTGTTTTTAACAACATTTGCAACATTTTTCTGATGATGGAGGACATATATTAAAAAATTAAGATTAAAATTACATTTCTGAGTATTTCTTTATTAAAATCGATGGGAATCAAGAGCAGACAAAAAAAACTGTTGTTTGAAAAAGCTTGTAGTTGAGCTGTAGAAAATACAATGAGGGGCCACAAGCTCCCTGCTCTGCTCCATTCTGATGCATTAACTTGCAGACAAATAGATCCGTGTACGTCTTTGTTTTCCTCATCTGAGCTGGAATCTGGATCAAAGCCGTACGGATGGATAGCTCTGATATTGCTCTCCTTTTTTGTTGTTGGGGGTGTGAGGGGCTGTAAGCTAGTGGGAGAGTGTGTAAAAGAATGGGTGACAGGAAAGGGAACGGGTTTGCTCTAAGCTAACAGTCCCACCCTCAACTAGAGACAAATTTCTATTGAACTACTGCAGTTCTGCAGAAAGTATGTTCTAGAAAAAAATACCTTTTTTGTTGGCTAAAAACGGAACAATCAATATAGAATCAAGATCTTTGGGAACACTTTTACAATAGATCAAAAGATGATTAAAGTGGAACTTTAAGGCAAGACTTAGTGATGCCTTCTTATTTTTTATCTCAAAATTGTATCCACTGGGATCAATCAATATTATACACTTTTTTATTGACAGGTTTATGATTTCGGTAGAACTTGAGTACGTATAGTTGTTTCATTTTTTTTTAAACTGGCTACTTCAAGAAATGATTTTCTCAGAAAATGATTCATTCTGTCAAGGATAAATGCTACACTTGTGATTGTGGAGTGTGTCGTTTCAGAGTCTGAAGAAAGAAAAGCACACCAGCTTCAGACAGCAGTGATACATGTGGATTGTTTTCTAGGATCCTGTGTTGTCTCTCATGTCTTCTGTTGAGAGCTCTTCTCTGTTGTTTATACCACTAACCTGTCAAAAACCCCGAGGCTGTACCACTTTTGTTTGCACTCAGAACAGATCGGCAGCTCTGCTGCAGCTTTATGTGTCAATATTTGCCTCACAATTAAAATAATGTTTTTTTCTGTCTTGACAGAGAGGTGATACAACAAACTGGTGAATGTGCAAGTTGGGTTTTAGTTTCTTATTTAGGCACGTATTCCTGCTTCAGGCATGTAAATGGTTAGAACAGCTCTCCCATATCATTATATTTTCTTTTTTTTTATTATTTCTGCCACCTGATGGCCTCAAAACGTGTTTTTCAATCTGCAAATGAGCACCGAGACTTCATCTGAGGGAAAGATCATTTTCCTCAGTCCCCACTTGGACGATCATCTCTTCAGTAAAACCTGCAGCTTTCCGCTTGATCATGACTCCACTTTTCAACTCTGAAATCTCTGTGTATTTGAAGTATAAATGTTTAAATACTAGCCTGGAGGAGAGGCGAAAATACGGGCTGAAATACCTCAATGAGGAAATGATTGAAGTGCAAGAGAAGGAAGATGGTGGAAAAGCAGAGGAAGAGAAATATTAAGGGAAAATATTGCAGAGCATCATTGACCATACCTTTATTGGAAAGGCTCAACTTCCACCTTACAAAATAAAATTCTCTCTGATTGTCAAAATGTGTTTGCAGATTTTTTTCCTTGGTTCTAAATAATTTAAACAGAATTAAAATCAATGTATGCAATAAAAATAGAAATTCTGTATTAAATCAATTCAGTTATCTGCTACCACTCTGGAGCCACTCTTATCCCTCTATTATGGTTCTTTGGTATTAAAAAAAAATGAAATTTATTTTTTAAAAAAGGCAAAAAAATCAACAGTTTAAAAGTTGTATGAAACATGATGCTTTTATTTTCAAAGGAACTTGTATGGGCTGTTTTAAAATAAAATAACTTGTTATGAAACTGTTGTGAATATTTAAAAGCTATATTTTATAACTAAATGGTGCATAAGCACCAAAAAATAAAGAGTTTATTTTTTCAAACCGGCTCTTGTTGGGTTTTGGTCAGAATCAAAAGTTGTGGACCCTAACCAGGATGGAATTCCCAACCAACCTGGTTTGTTTGCTCCTCCTGAGGTGCAGGTACACCGTCAAACTAATTTACTTCCATATGATATTTTTAGAATCTTGAAAATCTGACAGCAAACTTGAAGATGTATGGCATTAAAGTATGTACTTGATGATTAAAGGAGGACCCACAAACAACTTTTAATTACTATCATATTTCATAAAGCTGAAATGTGTTTGTTTTGAGGGTCATTAGTGAAGAAGGTTGGCTAATTTCCACATAAAAGTGAAAATCAATTACAAGTCCAACACCTCATTAAACTGAATACTTCTGTTTCTAAAAAAAAAAAGTTGTTTAATGCACCCTTTGCACAGTTCAGCAGGAATTATTTCATGTAGTTCACGAGGCGGGTAAGCAATGAAGCCAGACTCCCGAGAGTTCAGATTCACTGCACACTAATTAAGACAAATGATAAACAATTCTTGTTGTTATAGCAGATCCCTAAACATAATGCAAATAAAAGGTTTTATTTTGAAGGAATTGTGCAGATGGTGATAGATCTACATTCCTGGACAAAGCCACTGCTCTCCGGGGTATGAAAATGTTCCTTTTGCTACTAGAATATTTACCTTATGTACGCTAGAAAATACATAAATATATGTTTTTATGGGATAATATCTAAATCTAGGCATGAATAAAGAAGCAGGTAAATGAAAGTTTTGTGATATAAAAGCTGTGTGATGACGACTGTCAAACACAATTACTGAGTGACTCCAACAGGAGAAAGAGACACTGTAAGGGAGCTGACTGCATTATATAGGTTGTTGAGTTTGTCTCTTTGACTCAATGGAGACATTTGGATTTTATTTTTCAAAATAAAATATTTATGTGTCAAATATTATAGTATTAATCCAGTAAAATATACAAAGACAGGAGAGTGAAATTTGAAAAACACTTTTAAAGGAATATTATGTTGCATATGAAGGAGTGACTGTGACATGTAAGTAAACCACATTTAACCTCTTAAGGCCCAAACTAATATTTGAGGTAACCTTCAATGAACACACGTAGTCACAGGGCCCCATTATACAGAATTAACTAAAGGGGTATTATAGCTCCAAATGTGATGTCTGGTAACCCTGTGACCCCAAAAGTCTTAAGAAATTTAATGTTTTATTTATTTACCTTATATAGTACTTTTTTGTATTCTAAAAAAGAATTGAGTTTTTTGATTGATCACAGGGTAGCCAAAATCCAGGCCTCAAGGGGTGATGTCCTAAATGTTTTCTAACCAATCCGCCATCAAAGCTCCTTATTGGTCAAACACACATGATCCAGATAATCAGCAGCAGAAAGGGCAGGATTTCTGGAAAACCAGCAGGACATTTTGACACCCCTGACTTCTATCTTCTGTGACTTACCTGGAGTTGTGGTCCCGTCTTCCCCTGCTGCTATGATATTATGTCTGCCTGGGCAGTTTTATTTGTGCATCATCATGCATCTGAGCCTTCAAATCTTTGCATTGAAACCATTTTTGTAAAGTCACCAGCAGGTGTCATTGAAACCTTAATATAGAAAAAAGTTTCCATCAGTTGTTTTGATGGAACTTAAGTTTGATAGTGACAGCTGGACTAGTTTTGGCTTTAGAAACACACGGAAACGCCCCTTTATGAATAACTTTAATTTGTAAGTTTTTTTCTAGTAAACCAATAATCTGTGCAGCTTGTGCGCTTCACATGTGAAATTTCTGTTTTAAGAAAAGTCTGTTACATTCATTGTTGGAAATATCTAAACTGGGGTTAGACTTGTTCCTATGTTCACACAGAATTGATTCATTTTAGAAATGAGTCATAAACAATCAATGTTTTAAGAACTTTAAAGATCTGCCCTAAAAACATGTTTTCTTGTTCTGTGAAGTTCCTGGGCTCCAATGAAATAAGAGCTGTGCGTAAATATGACATTTTAAAGGGATATCTTTGACCTACTGTCACTGAAAGTGGAGTGAAGGAGATGGAAAGCTTTCGCGCTTTCAGGCTCGGAGCCAGTCGGGCGCACTTGAGAGATGATGAACAATGTTTGCTGGATCTGTAGATGGGAAAACTCCTCCCCGCAGAGAGGATCTCCGGGCTGGCGGAGTGAGTGTCGCTCAGAGAGGGATCTGTGAGGCTGCGCCTGACAAATCCCGCAGAAAACTTCACGGGGACGAAGTCCAGCCTGAGCTGGAGGAAGTCGGGGTGTCGGTGATTGGGTGAGAGCGCGCCGGGAACTTAATCACATGTGATTTTACAGAAATGCTGCAAAGATGGCGGTGGTAGCAGCGGCAGGAGTTACGAGCGGCTCCGGGGCGCAGAAAAGTGGATTCGCGGAGGTTCTGGTGCGCGAGCGCTGGCACAAAGTTTTGGTCAACTTGAGCGTGGACGCGCTCACGCTGAGCTGCGAGGACGACGGCGCACAGGACAACTTCAACGGCGTCACCAATGGATCTTACCTTGATAACAGCAACGCCAACTCCAATAATGGCCCCCAGGCGGTGCGCACCGCGTTCACGGACCTCCCGGAGCGAGTGCCGGAGGCGATCGCCAACAGAAAGCGGTGCGTCAAGGTGACCAAGCAGGAAGTCGGGGGACTCGGGGTCAGCATTAAAGGAGGAAAGGAGAACAAAATGCCAATTCTCATCAGTAAGATCTTCAAGGGGCTGGCAGCTGACCAGACTCAGGCTCTGTATGTCGGGGACGCCATCCTCACCGTGAACGGCATGAACCTGCGGGACGCGACCCACGACGAGGCTGTGCAGGCGCTCAAACGAGCGGGGAAGGAGGTGACTCTGGAAGGTAGGTCAAAGAGGGAATCCAAACTTTTTTTTCCTTTTCCAGCATTCATTGTCCTTAATGTATGGATGTGAAGTTCCAAGTGCCCCAAATCTATTAAAATGACCACTTGTTGAAAGCAGGGGCGGATACAGACA
This sequence comes from Oryzias melastigma, assembly GCF_002922805.2. NCBI lineage: Eukaryota > Metazoa > Chordata > Actinopteri > Beloniformes > Adrianichthyidae > Oryzias > Oryzias melastigma. The sequence goes on from NC_050527.1 coordinate 15,800,360, forward strand.
TAGGCTAGAGGGGGCAATGCCCCCTAAATGCAGTGACTGTCCCCCCAAGTCTAAAATTGACTAATTAAAAAAAAGTGACTATTCACAACTAATTTTCTAAAAGCATGAGGTCAGTGCTGAACTTTTTTCTGGAAAAAGAGTTGCAAATATGGTTAATATGTGCGGCCAACAACGACAACATTTAGCCTTGGACTCACTTTAAATGTGTCTGAGCAATGTACCATTGTGTATTTTGGCTGCATTTATTGTAGCCAAAATGAATTTCCTTCACTTTTGTTCTTTATTGCACAAAACTATGTTTGGATCACACTAGCCTAAAAAGAAAAGCAGAAAAAGCTGAAGTATGGACATGCATAGAAAAAAAAAAAACAAAAAAAAAAACACACACACACGCTAGGCACAATCCGAATTCCTCAATTTTAAGGGGTAGTTTAAATACAAGTCGTGTCCGACAAAATTATTTTTTAAATTTCACCCTCCAAACGGAGGGATATAAAGTCCTCCCTCACGAACGTAAACCACTGTTGCACTATAGACGCGGTTTTCTTCACGTGAGTGTGCTCTGAAGCACAGACATCTACATTTAAATGTAAGTCGGGACTTTTTGTTGTAGCATGACCTTTAAAAGTTATAAAACAGCTGCTGTTATGCATATTCAAGCGCTGGAAGCTCCACGCTAATGCTAGTGGACAGGCAATTATTGATGACGTCATCGAAGGAAAGTTGCGTCAGAAATATGAGACAATATTTTTTCATAACTCTCCGTTTGGAGGACTAAATGAAGGAGAAGGGAAGAATTCAGATAAATGCAGGAAGAACATTCAACACAAAACCTAGGAAATATTATTAATTTTTCATTCAAATTTTTAGCTGCTTGTCCCTGTCGGGGTCGTGGGGGTGCCGGAGCCTAACCCGGCTACTGATGGACAAAGGCAGGGTGTACCCTGGTCAGGTCGCCAGTCTGTCGCCGGGCCTCAATCTCACACCCATACACACATACACATGCACACCTAGGGAGAGTTTAGAGTCACCAATAAACCTATGAAGCATGTTTTTGGATGGTTTGAGGAAGCCGGAGTCTCTGGAGAAAACCCACCGATGCACGGGAGAACATGCAAACTCCACACAGAAAGGTTGAGTTGGTGGTTCTGTTTCAGATCCCCCAGCTGGTACTCGAAACGGGGCCTTCTTGCTGTGAGGTACTGTCCCACTGTGCGATAACAATATATATCAAGTTATAGCACAGTAAAGTATATTTTCATTTTTTCTCTGAAAAAAAAAAATGGGCAAATATGTCATTACTTTCTTTTCTTTGACTTTATTTTTAAAGTAACATGTAACTGAATCGTCACAAATGAGAAACACTTCTTTAAAGTTAAAAACAGTTTAAAGTTTCATAGTTTGAAGACACATCTGTGCAGAAGTTTAGTGATGAAAATAAGCAAATAAAAACAATAAAAATTATAGATGAGAAATGGCACAATAGACACTTTTCTATCAGTCACACGATATGTCTTCATATTGCCCAGTACCACTCTCAGGGATATGAGACCCCAAACTCTTAGCACATCCAGACTTGCACCCTATGATATTCTACCAGCACCCCGTAGTGGGGGCGCCAAAATCCAGGCCTGGTTGAAACTTAAGAGTCTCTAAATGTCCAAGACTGTGCGTCTCTGCCAACATATTCACAGGCTGACAATTCTTTTGGATTTGTAATTCTAACATGTATTGATTTATTTGTCAATTTTCTATTAAAATGTAATTATGAAAAACAGTTTTAACATAAACGGAACGCATATAGGAATCAATTTCCAAAGATGATGAAACGATGTTGCATTTTCTAGGTGAAGATTGATTTGAATCTATTTTACCTTTCAGAAAACCGCTCTAATTAAAGGTTTAAGTTCAGATTGCAGGTTTGGTTCCCCAGAACCCCAAATCTGCCATTATCTCTTATATCACAAACATTATTTTCTGTATTTTGTTGTGTGCTTGTCGGGGCACAAAGAAGTGTAAATCTACTGCTTTAGCTGGGGTGATTGCAACTTCTGAAGGATTCATCCATAATGCAAGAGGAGATTTATCAAAATGAGGAGCAGAAAAGAATGTCATCCAGAGCGATATTCTGATTTGTTTACCACTCACAGGAATGAGCCACATCTTCTGAACAGACTCGCATGTGTTTTCTAATTTTTTATGCTGTGCAATATTTATTTGTACATTTTCTAGATAATTAGTTTTTTTTTTCTTGTGGTCTCTTTTATGTTATAGACTTCAAAAGGAATAGATTTTTTTTATCTTAGCTGATTAGACACAGATCATATTGACAGATGTTTGCAGTTGAGATTATAAATGATTGCTGTTCAATTAGAGAGCCATGAATGAGCATATTTCCTCGAGTTCGAGGCCGCTGTGAAGCTTTACAGCTCTTTTGTGGTCTTCAAATCACCTTGTGACAGACGTGCTCACCCGTGATGGATGGCTACCCACCTGCACAAACATGTACGCCAGTGTGCTCCACTGCCTACCCTGAGCTTTCATTTCTATTTCAACATGGAACCACCACAGGAATACCAGAGCTCTGTTACGCACGCACGCCACTTTTTATGATACTCATGAAAAGACGCTGATGATTCCTCCCATGGGAACAGAGTGACTGCAGTGCAGTGGATTCCAGCTGAGAACTTATCGAGGTTTGAGAAAGGAGGAGACGCAGAAGTGGCTGGGTTAGGAGCTGAGATGTGACTTTAATAGGAAGTGTTGAGAGGGAGAAATGGATGCTCTGACATGGGAGGGGGGTGAGCTGCTGAAAACAAGAAAAGCATAAAGTGCATTTTCAGTATGTTTGTCATAGGCCCTGAGCATGTTGTCATTTACTGACGTAAAAGCGTTGAGCCTACAGTGAGTAATATCTCCTGTCGTCTGTGAACGATCGTGTTAGACGTGAGAGAACAAGAGGAAACATCTGATCCGCCTCTTATAGACGGCGGTCTCATGGGAGCGTTGTGTGCTGTTGTTTGCATGTTTCCACTCTATGCTGCTTGAGTGCATTTCATCGAAGTTTAAATGCTGGAAGCAGACGTTCATTTTGGGGTAAAAGAGAGGCAACAAGTTGACCTCTCTGTTGAAATCCATCTTCAGCAGTTGACTGGGGCTTCAACTCAAATGTTCCTTTTATTTAGTCTTGGTTGGCTCTGCTCTGAACTCAGCAGGCGGTCAGAGTAGTGGAGGGGGAGTCGTCTGGGGAGCAGTCAGTGTTCTGCTGCTATGTCTCTGAGCTCCCAGCAGCGTGGTAGTGGTCCACTAAACAAATGACTGTCGCTTTCAATGAAATTTTACTGAAGAGTATGGAATGATCGTTGACTGTAAGACAGTCTGTAACTTGAGGCTCAGGAGCATCAATGGCTCCTTTATCTTTATTTAATGTAGAAAAATGCTTAAAAAAGACAAATTGAATAAATAATGAGATTGTAGTTTTAGTTGATTGTTTTTTTTTAAGTTTTGTCATTTATGTTTCGATTTTAACATGTCAGAAAAAAAATGATTGTAAAATGTTTAATTAACTGTCAGGGTGGTTATTATGGAATAAGCTTAAAGCTTATATTCTTATCTTAACCACAACGAGACAACAGTGTCTCGCTGTGGTTTTGAGTTAAAGTTTGTAAAGTATGTAATTGGATTACATGTATGGATTTAAAGGATTCTTTCTACACCAATTTTCTATAGTTTATAGAGTAAAAACATGAAGCTGCTCCAAAGATGTAGTGAAGGAAAATGCTGTGTTTGAACTGGCTTTCTTTAATTTTTTTTCATTGAAGTAAAGCTGCTACAGCAGTGGCATCTTATTTGACACAAGGTGTATTTATTTTTTTAAGTCAATGATTGTACATTTTCTAAAGCTACATTTTGTAATTATGTGGATTAATGGCCACAAAAACACTAGTAAAATGTTTTTTTTAATGGTAAAATGATTCTCAGTGGTTTTTGGCATCGACTGTATATATAGAAGTGGACAGAGCAGGTGTGATGTCGCCCATAGAAAATGCCTTATCTCCTGCTCCAGTGATGTGAAAAAAATTCTGTCACCATTTTCCATGATACCACGCCAGCTTGAATCTAGACAACAGTGATTGGTCCAAGTCGGTCTGAGTGAACGTTTCTATGGCAACCGCTGTCACCAATCATGAGTAAGCTTATTTGAAGTCCACACCCCTTCCACTGAAAGCGGCCTTGGGAGAATCTGTCAATTGTTAGAGGTGGGGCCAAAAGGCACCACATGCTTTTACTAAGGTATCTGATTGGTCAGTTTATAACATGAATAACTTGCAGGAAAAAAATGAAAAACACATTAGCATTAGAAAGAAGATGCTACGTAAATGGTAGCAGAGCAATGGTTATTCTGACAAATAGAATGACTGAGTAATAACTGTTTATTTCTCTGTAGAAATGGGATTTTGGCTTTTTGGAGTCAATGGGTATGTCCTATTTGGAACGTGAGGGAGGAGAAATCTCTCTCCAGTTTTCTCCATACAGGCAATGCTTTTTGGTTGGCAAGAACCTGGACCAAATAGCTCTTTTAGTGTTAAACGTTAAAGAACCCTCCCCCCTCTCTCACATTCCAAACAGGAAGTAGCTGCTGGCTCCAAGAAGGGCGAAGAAGAACTGCGATAACAGCATGTGGTGCCTGCTGGCCTCCACATCGAGGGCTCAAAACATTTGACAGATTCTCCCAATTTTGCTTTCACATGATAGGGGTGTAGACTTCCAACAAGCTCACTCCTGATTGGCAAGAGTGGTTGCCATAGAAATATTGACTCAACTCGACCAACTCGGATCAATCAATGCTTATTGACATCATCTGGTTCCAATATGGCGGCATCTGTATTACAAAAAAATAAAAACTGAATTGACTTTATTTTGTTGAAGCCAGAAGTAAGTAATTTTCTATGGGTGACGTCACACTCACTCAGTCCAGTTACATATACAGTCAATGGGTATGATAGGGACCCAGTTAGGTTTGGTTGTTCTGACACTCTTCTCCGTACATTGTGTCATGAAACAGGTTTGCTAATGAGGACAGCTTTTTTTTGGCAGCATCATCAAGTTCTCTCTCAAACTGCTTGTTCTAGACAGTCTGACTCAAGCTCCCTTTATCTGTTGACATATCACAGAGAGCAGGAGAGCCTGAAGCTGAGGGCACCATGTGGACTTTATCCATCTTTTACTTCTGCTCTTTCTCTGTGTGACATGACAACATTTTTCTGTGACAAAGACTCTACAGGCAGCTGTGCAGAGGTGAGGAAAGAGGACGGTTGGAAGTTGTTTTTTTTTTCTTTCTGTAGGCTTGTAGATCAGCACGTCTCCTGGATGCCACCAAGAATGTAGTTTGTCCCAATTGTTTTTCTTAAAAATTATATATATTTCATTTGAAAATACCTACCATTCTGATAACAGTGTTTTTCTATAATTGCCTGCTGTCAATGATAATACCTTAAATGTTCTGTTTTTGTTGTCTCATGTTTTTTGACAGTGTCGGCTAAAGTTTTGACACATTTTTTTTATGCTTCTTTTGAGTTTTCATTAGATTTGCAAAGTTCTCAAGATACACACAAACAGTTGTCAAAATGTTTTAATATTCATATGACTTGTTTAAAACAATTTTAAATGTAATATCTGCTTAGCTCGTTTAGGCATTGTTTATTTAAGAAATAAATGTGTTACACTGACTTTGTCTTTGATCAATTATTAAGCTAAGCGTTGGCAGAAAAGAGACAACCAATGGTTGATAAAGAGCTCGAAGGGTAAATGATTTTCATTCACATGAGATTTTCTTCTCCATTGCTCTGAACCCTCTCAGTTTAAAGACTTTAATCTTTTTTTTACTTAAATGCCAAAGAACTGTCATAGAGTACTCAAAGGAACTTTCACTTTAACTCATGTGCCCTGTTGTAGCTTGATTGTAAATGAAATACGTACTTTGAAAAAAATAGTAAGCAAATGTTTTCTCAGCAAACAATTTTCTTTTCAAACAAGCTTTTCTAGTTTTGAAAGTTCTTTAAAATCCCACTACGATCATCTTTGATCCATTTTAAAGTGTCTTAGGGGTCTTAAAATTAAGATTATTCAGTTCTTAGCCAAAATCAACAAACTTGTGTCATTTTCTAGGACATAGTTTCTGTAGAGCAGCACTAAATTGTGGGTGTGACCATTGGAGCACCCCACCCCCCTTCCCGTCACCTATAACTGAGTTATCTGTTAACAGGCTCTCCAGCTAGCTTATGGCCCCTTACAACACCAACCTAACAATTTTGTCAAGAATGGCGAGTAATATTGAGCCAGACGTACGGTTTTGAGCCAGATTCCAGCTCAGAGAAGGAAAACGATGATGTACATGGACCTAGTTGTCTACAAGTGGAGCAGGGAGCTTGTGGCCCGCCAATTTTCTGTCACAAAAATGCTCCCTTTCAAACTGCAATTTTTCCTTTGCTCCTGATTCCCAACAATTCAGATAAATAACATTTCAGAAACGCAACTTTGACCTCATCAGAGTGGATCTTTCAATTCCTATGAGGTTTATTGTTTAACATGCTGTAATTCTAAAAGTGTATGTCCACATCTCTTTTTTTCATTTATTTATTTTTTAATATTTTTTTCTGTTGCACTGAAGGCGAAAAGTGTCCCAGGTACAGGTACTAACATTTTAAAACCAGGTTTTCATCTAAAGTCTGAAATGTTTGGTGGTTGAGTCACACACAGTCATTCAGATGGAGATACGATCTTTATCCTACACCGTCAGAAAAGGTTTTTTTTTTATTGTTTTCTTTATATATCATCTCTATTTTAATTGGGGCTTTCCAGGCAGCGAGGACAAGTTCTCTTAATCTAGGTCATTCTGTTAACGCTCATGGTATTATGCTGCCCCGTATTGATTGGGGTCACAAGCTTTACTCACGGGCCATCAGTGGGGAAAATAGACAAAAGGTCAACTTATGAAAAACTAGTCTACTGCCCTACAGACTAAAAGTAAGCTTTGGGCTGTAAATTGTTTAAACAAATGTGACAGAAATACAATATCTTAAGAAAACTTCCTTTTTGAAGCATGGTGGTGGCAGCATCATGAAATGGATGGTGTTTGTAAATGGCAGGAAATGACAAGTTGCACCAGGCAAACTGATTAATTTAAAAGTGAGAAATCTTTCACGGTGTTGGAGATAACTGTCTTTCTACGCCCATTCATATCACTAAACATCCATTCATTATCTGATTTTTCAAGCCATATGTAGCCATATCTTCTTTTTCCAATAACGGGAGTTTTCCAATAATGAGATATTGGATTGAAAGATGTAGATTTATACCAATATGTTGCAGCATGTATCAACTTTCTTTCTATTAATATATATTCCTTGTTTTTGCATCCGTAAAGAAAATGCAGGTGACAATCACGTGAGGTCCTAAAGTAGCACTGTACAATCGAAGCTACTGTTATTTCCAATATTTCCTGTCAGATTACCGAAAACAGGTGAAGATTTAACAAATCATCAAAATTTGAACTTCCTTCAAGAAACTGGAGGAACATTTGGACAAGTTCTTGGTATGTTTTTTTGATAGATTAAAGGTAAAAGTTTTTGGATTTGAAATTAGTCAATTTTCTCTATTGAATTGTTTGGGTCATCTTATTTACGCACCAAAAAGTCAACAATAAACTCAGATTTCTATGGATTTTTTTCATCAACCATAAAAAAAATACTCTCTAACCTTTATTGGGGCAATTAAATATAGCAGTCAAAATGTAGCTCAATGCATGAGTTGTTTTTTTAAGTTTCCATCACTCATAAATAAAAGCGACAACGAGAAAAAGGCAGAATAGTTTGAAGAATACCTGCAACTCACTGTTAGGCAGGAAATTAGAAAGTGCCTCGTAAGTAAGTAAGATCCCCTGCTGAGTTTGCATCAAGCAGAACTAGTTATCACCTGACATCTGCAAGAGTCTGTGTAATTGCAGTGTGAGTGCAGATGTGTGGGAGCATTTGCCTCACCATATTTGTGTGTGTGTGTGTTAGGGAGCTGTTCAGTCTGGACTGCTGCCACGGTTTGTGTACTTAAGAGTCCAGGTGAGTGTGTGTAGGAGGAGGCGGTGTCTCTGTTAACACAGCTGTTTGTGTCATTAGAAGAACCATCATCTCCTTCCTGCTTCCAGCTCATAGAGTCTGACTCAGAGCGGATAACGGTGAAGAAAGCAGCAACTGCGGTGCTGTGTTGGTGATTATTGTTGCGATGATAATAGATTGAGTCACTCATTCTTCCCCTCTGTGGATGTTTATACAGACGAAACAAAAGCGGGGACACGGCTCGCCTGTTTATTCTGCTGACTTTGTTTGAAGTAGACAATTTCCATCCCTCCAGGTGGAATATTGTTATCTCAACCATTGTGTATTTTTTTACTCGTAGTAGTGAACAGAAATCTAATGCGGTATTCAGATCAGTATTTTAAAAGTTTGCTAATTTAGCATCTGAAATAAATAAAGTTTAGTTATAAAATCATGTCTGATGTACTTGAATGTCGATCATGCAGCAGCGCACTCATAACTGCTGTTTGTTCACACTGTGGTTTTAAGGAAGTGGGGTGGTTAATGTTTCCACTCATGGAGATAAAATCACTAAATCTTTATTTATACAGCACTTAGCAGACAAAATGTAACGCAAGGGGCTGTTCACAAAAAATAAACAACAATAAATAAGTGCAATAATTAAAATAATAATAATAAAAACCCAACCTACAACCTTCAACCCCCCCTTACACCCCCTTAACCGATCCAGATAAACATTGGGAAACAGGCTGAGCACAGAAACATTTTTTGTTGGTAATGATTGTGTGCTCCCCTGTGGACATCTACATAGCCAACAAGGTGCAGCATCGCAGTTGGGGACCCAGCCTCACCATGTTAAACGGCGATCCAGGTCCCCGTTCAGCGACTAAACAGCAGCGGGCCCATCGGGAGAGGACCAAACTAAGGAAGCAGCAATAAATAACTAGACAGTAAAACATTTTAAAAAAAGATATATTAAAATTAGCTGTTAATAAAAAAAATCCCTCAATACCACATATGTTACTAATATGCTTTACCAGAAGTTTAAATTAATTCAATTTAACTTCATAAAACCTTATGGTAAAGTCAGTTATACAAAACAGTAATTCCCCAGCAATATTATTGATTACATAAAAAAACATATACGGATAAAGGAGCTTATTAGTACATTTAAAAAAAAAAAGGTTTCATTGGAAATAACTGGTTTCATCATTTGTGTGGTTATTTTTTTTGGAGTGAAATACTTTCTTTAAAGTTCAGTGCCATCTCTTTTATCACTAAAATAACTTTATCTTTGTTTTATATTTGAGCAAGACTATTCATAAGATCATAATCATATAAGGTCGATTATCTTACGTAATCATAATCTGTCAATATCTTTCTGAACCTTGATTAAAAAAATGCCTACAGGATGTTTTTGTCATGATCTTTTGGGCTTCTCAAGTAGCCTAATCTCAACAACGTGATAAAGGCAATCACTAAAGAATATTTTGTTTTTCTTTTTTGCTTTCTCTCTTGCAAGTAAACATCTCTTTTCAGCACGTTATATGGCACTATAAGTTTAGACCTCATTAAGTACTGGCAAAGGCCAATAAAGGCAACATACATACTGCAGTTATTGCAGTAAAAGATGAGTGGGTTTAGAGTGCAAAAACACAGAACTTGAAATAGACAACTGTGGGTTTGTGTGGCACAGCTTAAATCTGTCATCTACAGGATTTTCTAAGAAGTGAAGTGTGGTTTGCAACAGGAGAAGTGAACGGCAAGCACCGTAAAGAATTGCATTGGCACATTCAGGTACCGACACAAGGACTAACAGTCTAATATATACACATGAAAGGAAGAATAGCAGTAGGACAGAGTATGTATGTAATATACTTTTCTTATGCAACAACAAAATTTTCAAACTAAGGCAGCATGTACTTTGTATTCTCTCAGTATTCTCCATTTTCTTTTCCTAACTGCATTATCATTACATAATTTTTCACATATAACAATGTCCATGCACCAAAAGTCAATCATTCAATTTTCATATTTTGTAATTTTGTTTCTCAAATTCAGACCATTTTTACATGTTATTTGCATCAAGTATGCTCAAAGAAAGCATCATTTAAATCAAATATCACTTTTAAGTGTTACTTCCTATGCGTCACAAACAAAGAGAAACAGACACAGCCAAAGGTAAGAAACCACAGGTTTGTGGTTTCCATGAAGTAGATTTCTACGTGCGCTATCTCAGCTCTGCTGTTATTGTAGAGGAAGTGTTTTGGCTTTAGTTGACGTGTTGTGTCTTTTTGAAAGCTCAAACAAAGGTAAATCTGTCCTCCATTAGACAGTAATGGAAATGATGTTTTCTGGAGTTTAATAACAGTTTTTGAATTAGCATTCATTTAAAGACCCACTTCAATCACCTTTTGATCTGTTTAGTCAAAATGAAGTACCTGTCGTTCTTAGGACATAGTTTCAGCAGAGCAGCAGGAGTTCATTAGAAATTCACCTCTGAGTTGTGGGCGGGACTGTTGGCGCAGCCCACAGCCCTCCTTCCACTTCCCATAAACCATCTGTTTACATGCTCTCCCACTAGCTTACAGGCACTCACAACTCCAACCTAACTTTAGCGGTGCAACTGAAATTGCGAGCAGTATTGGAGCTACACATCTGTTCATTTTTTAACTAGATGCCAGCTCTGGCAAGATATACATGGATCTAGTCGTCTACAAGTGGATGCATCAGATTGCGGCACAGTAGAGAGCTAGCGAATAGAAAACTCAGTTTCATGTTTCTGTTTCCTTACAAGATTCTCAATATGGAGCTTCAATGTCAGCGTGTCATCAATGAGGATTCAAAGATATTGAAATACTGATGGACCACCTTGATTTTATTTCCCTGCAGAGTGGGTACTGAAGGGAAAACCACAATTCTCTTCCTTGAATTTGAAAAGTACATTAGTTTGGTTTTATCAGCATTAAGAACCAATTTGAGCTGCAACAGTGTGTGCCGTATCATATCAAATGCTTTCTGCAGCGATTCGACAGCAGTTGTGGGGGAGGAGCCAAAGCAGTAAATAATGGTGTCATCAGGATGTATATTACCATCAGCCACATTTTGCCTAAATCATTGATATACATAAATAATGTAATTTTAGAAGATTTTGTTGTTATTCTGGTGTTCATGTCATTTTTATAGTCGGCCGTCATTTTTCTGGTCATTCCAACAACACATGAACGCAGCATTTTCCTAAACTTGTGTTTTCCTAGGAGGAACATCAACCCAGCCACCAAGGCCAAGAGGGCCCCTTATGGTTTAAAAGTGGGCAGAAAATGTGGGCCCTTACTGGGTTTGTCCGCTGTTTCTATAGTGGCCCCACCTGTGTTTTCCCACATTGGCTCCACTGCCCATCCCTGGCATCCAATTCCCTTCTATGACAAATTCCCTTCTATGACAAATTCCCTTCTATGACAAAGGTGGACTGGATTTTGTCTCCCACGGACACCAGTGAAGATGTGGGGTCCATATGACCATACTTTTATGACTAGGATAGCACAAGGGTTACAGTGGCTGACTCAGCCATTGATTTGACCTCTTGACTTTTCCGTTTCAGGGTGGACACTCTACCACAAGGCCACTGTATGAGGGGCCGTCCAAGACAT
>NC_050527.1:15812226-15825836 GCF_002922805.2 Oryzias melastigma
AATGTCTTGGACGGCCCCTCATACCACTGAGTTAGTTAATGATTAATAAATACTAACTTTAATCATCACATGGATTTCTTCTGTCTCCTTTATTGCTCCATCGTGGTTGCAACAAACACGTTGCAGCAATTCACACGTCCGTTCCTTTTCCTTCTGCTATTACTCTAATCTCTGTTCATCTTTTGTACACCAAGATTTTGCGTCTTTTGTTGGTCCATAGATGATTCTGTCTCATAAATCCCAAGTCCTCATCTGTTTTACACACTCACTGAGGGTCAGGGAGGCTTGTTACGTCTCACAGAGCTCTTGATTGTACCAAGAATAATTTACATGGTGGTTTTCAAACCGCCATACGCCAATTACCAAGGCTTAGGATATGCCAATTAAACATCGGGCTGTACCAACCGTCTAGAACATTTGGGACACAAAGAGCATGCCAAGTACCAGCTTTATCTTTGCCTGTCTGTATCTATGCCCGGTCTCCTTTCTTCTGACTTCCTTCAAAAGATAGACATGAAACGGTGGTAATCGAGCCTCCAGCGAGTCACTGTTTAAATTTTACACTCCAGTCTTTGTCGCTTGCCTGCTTGGACTGTTTCCTGGGTTTTTAGCGTTAGCTGCTAATGTGGGATCAGTGGAGCGGCAGAGGGAAGCCTCCATGTTTAGGAGGTTCGTCCTCAATCTGTCTGCCTGTTCCTGCACTGAAGAGGAGCGCCCCCTCACAAATCATGAGGCGTGACGATCCCGACGATATCTGCAGGATCTCCTCATATCCAGTGTTTGTTGTGTATACAGCATCCTAACATTCAGTTAAACCTCAACCAGGTCTTCCTTTTCAAAGACGTCAATCTCGGTGGGATTTCTATTTAAGGTCAAATAAATTCATAAATCATTAACCAATGAAGCAGAAGATGAAAAGATACCAAAGTGGGTTTGGGCTTTTGGCATGTGTGTTGCTTTCATTTCAAACTGGCTGTGAAGAGGGTCCTCTATGCCAGCTCATTGTAATACAATAATCTGTGACTGAATCTCCTGCTGTCTGCGGCAAACACAAACTCCAGCATTTGCACGCTTTTTAATGATAAAATAAAGTGTTTCCACATTGCCTTAGTTCTGCTAATTGGCTTTTTGGAAAGGAGAAGGCAGACCGTAGAAACGAAGAGCTGCAAGTGACCCCGATGAGTGCCATCAGATGGGACAGATGTTAACATGTAGTCGAATACTGACATGTTTCTGAAAGTGCAAACCCGCTGTGTACACTAGCTCGACTGTTCAAGCTTCATTAGTATAGACCTAACAGGTCCCTCTGCTGCACACAGCGATTAAACTGAGTCAGTGATGACGGGATACTGCTTTCTTCAGAGTATAAAAAAAATAAAATCAAAAAGAAACTTGTAAAAAAGGGAAAAAAACAACACATTTAAACTGTATTAAGATTTTTTTTTCCTAAATTTGTTTAATCTTGTCACCCATCAAACTGATTAGATCACTGTACCGTCAAAGTAACTTTTTTATTAGGCAAATATAGCTAGACTTAATAATTTTTTTCTTCTAGTAAATGTACATATTGCATCTAAAGCAATCTTAGTTACAAGGTCAAGTAAAAGTAAAAAGCAAAAATGTTGTTTTTTTATTACTGTTTTTGTATTAATTAAGCTATTTTTTCCTCTTTTCCAGTCAAATACATGCGTGAGGCCACGCCGTATGTCAGAAAGGGTTCTCCTGTGTCAGAGATCAGCTGGGAGACTCTGCCCCCCGAATCCCCTCGTCCCAGCAGCCCTCCCATCAGCCCCTCCTCTGACCCCCCCAGCCCTTGTACCCCTCCTGCGCTGCCCCTGAACGGAGACAGGAGGTGCATACTGCTCAAGATGTGTTATGTAACACGAGGAATGACCACACCAGATCCTGAGAACAGGTATGGGGAGGCTCCTGTGAGCTGCTCTTTTTTAGATATTTTTTTATTATTTGGTCCAGTTGAATACTCTATTCTGATTAGCTGCTGGATGCGTATTAAAAAGTGATAATCCACAGTGATGAACCACACCTAAAAGAGAAGTTGTGGTCACAAATCCCAATTGTTCTATTCTATATCACTGTGTAGGCTTCTTTAAAACAAACTTTTGCTTCATCGTCTAGACAAAAACATCTGGTAAGAGGTGAATTTTTTCTCTGAAATGTTCTTTATTAAACCTATTGTGACAATCAGCATAGATATCCCTGTACTTTGTCCCTCCAGTTGTTGTCGTCGTCCCCTCAGCTGACTCAGCGACACACATTGAATAGTTCGCTTTTTGTGAAAAAGCAATCTAAACAAAAAAAATAAGAAGAATGAAGTACTAAATATTGATTGAATATCTATTTTACAAGTGACCATGGTATTAGCGTGATAATTACCCTCGTAGTGCGCATTATCGGACATTAATGCACTTCGCTACACTTTGTGTCTGACGGTTCAGGCTCCCATGTTGTGTGTTAATTTCTGATAATGCACACTTTGTCGAGCATTAGCCCTTACATACGTTTTTCCCTTTCAAAAATGTACGTCCTTTAACGACAAACATTTTAAAATTATGCAACATGCTTAATTATTCTTATACCTTTTCTCTGAAGTGTTTTTTTTTTTTTAACCAGACAAACATGTTTTAGAAATCTCCTTTGGTTGAAACCATACACAGATATCCTCTATATCAGGGGTGGCCAACCCTGGTCCTCAGGAGCCTCAACCCTGCCTGTTTTCTAGTTCTCCCTGACCAGCTTCCTGCTGATTAGTTGACGTAAATGATTCCACATCCTGATTGACTGAACACACCTGATTTCAATTGTCAGCATCAATCAGTCCAGGGAGAGCTGGAAAACAGGCAGGGTTGAGGCTCTTGAGGACCAGGGTTGGCCACCCCTGCTCTATATCAATATTTATGTACTTCAACTATAGGAACCTGAATGACAAAGACAGAGTTTAACATGGTTCACTGTAGTTAACTGGCAATTACTTTGTCCAGCTCAACTATGTTCAAAAATAAATGATGACTAAACTAGAAAAAGCAATGTCAAACTCGTTTTTTTTGTAACCAGACTGTATAAAAACATATTTTTGATGTCGAGCCAGACTTTTAGCTTAGACTTCAATTGTAAAGTCTTCCTCTCTGGAACCAACCTCCAGTGGTAATCGCAGGAACTGCAGATTTGGGTACTTTCTTTTCATTAGAAAACAGAATGAGGTTGCTTGGTCACAATTGAAACATTTTATTACCATGGGAGCTTAAAAATCCTTCAATATGTCAGATTTTGTTCAAGCACATTTATCTAAGAATACATGTTCCACTTAGACACATTTCCTCATTTTATTCCAGCCTGTTAGGACGGTTCTGTTTGACGTTATTATTCAGCTGAACGGGGACACTCAGGAGTGATTTAGTCTCAGGTTTAAAGCAGTCTGCTTCCAGCCTCCTCTTTAGTGTCTCTTTTACTACCATGTTTTCTCTTCCTGTGAGCAATACTTCATCATTCACCCTCCCTTGCTTGTTTTTGCCATCTTTCATACTTGTTTGTGTTTTTCTGCAGCTTGTGATTGTCCTCTCCCCGTCTTCTCTTTCATCATCTGTGTTCCCAAAGAAAGATGAGTTTCTTTTTCCATCGGGCTGCGAGTCTCTTCACGATTTTATGTTTTTTCCTCCTCACAGTTCTGAGAGTTTCCCTGTTAATCCATCCCTTCATCAGCATGTCCTTTTGTGCAGAACTAAACCTGCTGAAAAGAATGAAAGAAACATCAAAGTCGAGCCACAGCAGTAACGTGTGACCCTGCAGGTCTAAAGAGTTTATTTGCACATTGGTAGTGATTAACCCGACAAAAACAAGAGGGCAGAAGCTGGAGGTTACCTTGATACCAAATAAATTAAATATTTCTTCTGCTGATAATGATTTTATCTTTAATGTATGAGGCTTGTTCTTCATTGACTTCTGCTGAAGGCAAATAGATGAGAAACAGGGTAATTTGATGGTCACTTTACAGCCAGAAAGGTTCTGGTTTAAGTCTCTGCCCTCCTGTGAGGGCAAATATTTGGTAAGTATTTGAGTTTAACTCCAAACCCTTTATCATTTAAAACGGACTGAATGCCTGATGTTGTTGTTTTATGCTTCCATGTGTGTGGCCCTGTGATAAATTGGCAGAGCATATAGGCAGCACTCTTTCTTCTCTTCACTGATGGTGCCAGCAAATCCTGTGACCATGTTTGTAGAGGATAAAAAGGCTTATAGAAAATTAACAAAGGGTTAAAAAAGTCATGCATTAAGCAAATTTACATCAGAGCTGTTGTCTTCAAACCTGAAAACAAAGATGTTAGAGAAAATTATTGCAAATCTGCTTCTTGAAACACAAGTTCAGATAATCAGCCCGTCTAACCTTAACCAGGTGTATTTAATGATGACTTTAGATCGAACTGCTCCCTAAAAGAAAGGAATAAGCCCCAGCAGATATAAACAGTTCATAGCACCAAGAAAATACACTCAGAGACACACTCATCATTTATGCCATACCTACTATATTGTAGTTAGAATGTTTATTATTATATCATGCTGAAGTTCTGGACTGCAACGACTGCATTGTTTTCACAATTTTTTTATTGCCCCTTTGGGCAAAAAGATATGCCTTGCCACATATTCAAAAACTCACCAAAATTAGCTTAAATGGTAAAATATCGTTTATTTGTATGGTGCGAAGCACATATTCGGAGATATTCAAAGAATTTAAGTTATTATGGGATGGTCACAGGACCATCAGCTTGGCAGCCATTTTTATGCCAAAGACTGAAATTTGGCAAATTTCTCTTTTATTTACAATATGGGAAAATAAAACATAATTGAAATAATCTTTACAAAATACAAAATTTCACACACACGTAGGACTGGGCAACATGAATTTTTTTATATAATTTTTTTTATATCAAGCGATAATTATATAGATCACAATATAAACCAAATAACTATTTTTGTCAAAATTGCATGTTCTGCAGCTCAAAAAAATGTGTAATCACAATTTTTGAATTAAAGCACCAGTCAGGCTCCTGAATGGTTTCAAAGCAACATTTGGCAGTGTTGAAAATAAACAGCATTTTATTTCCTCAATCATATTTTTAGGACCCTATTGGTTTTTTTTTTCTCTTACTGAAAAATATTTTGCTGTGGAAATCGGACAATGTCAACTGTGTTTAAGAACAATCTTTTCTTAATTTACCTAAAGATAACCACCATTAATTTATTGGTAAAAGCAACTTGTATGTGAGATACAGTTGCAGGACCTCATGTTGTGACCATTTTATAAAATTAATTTTACCATTTTATTACAATGAAAGGCACATTAATATTCAGGTAGTTTTTTTTAAGTCATACTCTTTAACAAAAATAGTGAGAAATAGGTGATTTAAGTGTTTTACAGTTGACATACAGAGAAGAGATTCAGAAGGTTCAGTAAGTTACTAAAACTTTTAAGTAGTCTTGTATTACACATAAAAGGAATTCATTTATGGCCTTAAAAAAAACTCCTGAATATTACAATAAATTGAAATTGGAAAATAATTCATGTCAATGTTGAGTGATGTTGATGAGCTGAAAAAGAATATTTTATTGAAGTGCGGTTACTGATAAATAGACAATTTACTTCTTTCACCTTTACATTTAGTTATTTAACATACTCTTTCATATAATGTTTTTTGTGAAAAAGAGGCAGAAAATGAAAAATCCTTCTTTTTCACTTTTTCCTTCACATCTTGTTACTTTACTGCATCATAAATGCAGACCTTTCCTTTTTCTATTTTTTAAAATTCACAGTAAATAAGAAACATTTCTGTATTTATTAGCAGTTTCTCCTTTCAAAGGAATTAATTTATATTTATGAATTGTAAATGAGAGAAAATGCAAAAAAATAGTTCCTGCTAAAGAGGCTGCAGAACTTTCAATAACAGCAGAATGCAACTGCAGATGGAAAGCGTCATTAAACAAATCCATTAAAAAATAACAATGAGCATCGCTGTTTCCATTAAAAATATTTACCCCGCATGAGTCATTAGGGGTATGTAGCGTAATGTGAAAACTCCAGACGTTAGAGGAGCTCCAGTCTGGATTTATTAACCTTTGATAGAACAATGTTCAAATATTTAAACTACTTTACAGACTAGATCTTTACTAAAAAGAAAAAAAAAGAAAAAGCAGTTGTTTTTGGTGCAAATTTGAAAGTCAATTCCTTATTGGACCTTTTAAAGCCTTTTTTATATGCATTTTTTATTCCTTGGAATTCATCAGTTTTGCTTCAACTCCATAAATCATTGAGTTTTAGGTTCTTTGTACATTCACTGTTTGAATCTTGCACGTTTCCACTTCAGCTGCGCACAGAGTGCAATATTTTACTATTTCATTTAGTAAATGTCATCATATCTTGTTCTTCACACAGATCTGGTAGTATGACTTCCATTGATGAGGCTCTCTTGAAGCTCAGTCTTCACAGAAACCTTCTCTTTTATAACTTTCAGTGCTCACTGTTCTCTGGTGTGTTGGTGTGTAGCTATAAAATCCAAATTATGATGTTTTAAGTCCTATCCAAGTTATTAATTTAGTGTGTTTTATAAAGATTGTATTCTAGCTTATCCATCTCAGACTATATTACAGCGTTCTGAAATTATTAATGCAGAACATGTTTTTTTAACCTACATTTACTCAAATTGTTCTTTTATTAACACTGATGAGATTTAATAAAAAATGTGTCAGATCTATGGATCAATAATTCAATAAAACCAAAATATTCTTTATTAATCACATTAAGACTTAAAATTAAACCACCGTAATTGATTAAAATACTAAATTAAAATGTAAATATGATTTCAAAATTCCTACAATTTTGTTGAGTATTAAGCATAAATAAATATGATTGGCTTCAACTGTTATTAAAAATTTATTAAATTAATTACAAAATGTTATGATTACGGGTGACTACGGTGCAGAGGTGGAGTGGGCAACCTCTGAATGCCATATTGCAAGTTTGGTTCCCGTCCTACCCACCCATGTGTTGAAGTGTCCTTGAGCAAGACAAGAAAAAAGGCAAGAGGTTTATTAAAAAAAAGAAACTCTAATATCCAAACACTAGTAGAAACATTTACTTTAGTGCTAAATTAATACATAAATCTGATTTATGAAGTAAAAATGGAGTGAAAACTGTTGGCTGTGGTTGATTTATGAATATTTATTCAAACTAAATTAAGCTTCAGACTTTAACCAGAGATTCTTCCTGCAGAATCACAGAAACTAAGAGGTTTAAAGCAGGCGTACTGTCCAACCAGAAATTTTTTATACAAAAATGTAACTTAATAGAATTATGAATTCATATGTTAAAACTAATTGAAGACATTTTTTGCATAAAAAATACTTTTAAGGTAAACTGATTTGCAAATCAACTATTTAAAAATAAATGCAATTAATTTGAAAACATTGATACCTTCAGTGTTTAATATTTTAACTTTTTCTAGACTGACTTAAGTTATTTCTGAATTGGAGTCCATTGTTTTTCAGATTTAAAATGATACTCTTAATCACAATCTCAGTTGTATCTTGCATGATAGTGGTGTAATCAGAGTATAAACTTTTAAAGGCATTCCTGTTTTAGTCATTTACATTATTAAAAGTCCTGTAGTGAAACTATTACCCCTATCTTTAGATAGGGTAAATCTCTTTAGTGCAATCTAAAGTTAAACATTCCCTTTGTTGCTCACAATGTTATTTTTATTACTGAGACATTTCTTCCAGAATTGAATCAGAATATCATCCAGTGACAGTGAATCTGTGCTGTCGACGCATATTGTTTGTGTGTGTATCGATAAAGTTTGGTGACAGATCGTGGACAGATAAAATCATAGCTAAATGTACTAACAGGATTTCATAAAGTTCTTCCAGCTAACACAATGACTCTATGACTCACCCATAAATGCTTGGTAAATGTTTAAAAGAAGGCACTCTTAGTCAAAATGGCAGGACGAATGCTCACATTTACACTGTAAAAGTTTGATCATTGTCAGACTTTGCCTGTTTCAAAGTCATAAGCTACAGTTAAAGATTTCTGAACATAAGCTTACACAGTTTTTGTTTTACAAAGTAAAGGATAACATGGTTTAAGAGACTTTCTGCCTGAAAGAAACCGGTTCTCTTTTCTAGACTAAGTACAGATTTGCATCCAATTAAGAGTTTTTCCTTCACTTAAAGAAGGTACAGTTTAAATCCTAGTGAAGTCTGAGAACAGATACAGAAGATTGTTAAGTGGAGACGAGTTAAAATGGGTAACTAAATGCTTTATCCTTGTCTTAAAGCTGTCTAATAACACAGCAGATATCCACTCAGACGTTGAAGTATCAGTACCTGGAGAAAATGTGGAAAACGTGGATGTCGGTTTTGTCCAAAAGTCATGCTTTTTTGGAATGATGTCTACCTGGTTTTATTAAAAATAAACCTTTTTAGCTAATGCTAGCCGGGCAATGTGTCACAAATTTTAAAGCAAATATAAGAAAATGGTGCAGGGCAGATCCACTAAGCGACGTGTGGAGAAATTGAAATATGTGTAATGGAACTGTTAACTCATGGGATATAGATAAGTCATAACCGACTGCAATGTAAAGACGTTTGCATCATTAATATAGCAGCGAACTATAAAGACACAAAATACGGCTATCTTGATTTTCCTTTGAGGATGTTGTGGTCTATTTTTGTATCATTGCAATTATAGAAATATGAGTCCCTATTATAACAGAATTGTAAAGGTTATTGCTACACTGAGGCAATAGAAGAGCTTCTTAAAGAAGAAATAATAGCTCTGCGAGGGACAGATTTAAATATTTTCTGCTCTGTTACACAAATAAGTTCTTCAAAAATCAAACAATTTGATTATTTTTTACATTCTGTTTTTCATAGTTGAAATGTGACTATGAACATTACAGACCAAACTCATTTATTTAAGTGGGACAACTGATTGACAAAGTACAAAGCCTTTTTTTTAGCTCACAAACATCTTAATAATATGCATCATAATATCTAACACTTTTGAATTATTTTAGTGTTTTTGCATCCACTCAACTTGTGATTTGTGGCAAATTATTTCTTTTTGTGACTTTCTTATATCTTTCCTTAAGAAGGGCAGCAGTTTTCCTATTCCTTAATTCGTCTGCCTTTACTGGCACGATCAAACACTTAATGCTGCACAATAAAGCAAATGCTCACTGCCTTATGCATCGTTACCATTTTTAAGCATTCATATTCACCGAGCAGACAATGGCAGCTGCATTCAGAGAGATGACAGGGGTAGGCTTTTTCTTTTCAGGCTGCAAATGCCCCTATATGATATCAGCAGATTAGTAATGGAAATTTGCTGAAAGACGACATGATAGACCCACACAGAATGCGTGAGCAGTGCTTCCTACTCTCCACTTGAACTAACTGAAATTTAAAGACATTTTGATCCCACCAGGAAAAAAATGATGTTTTTAAAAATTGATAATTTTGTTTTTTTCTAAGTTGAGACAAAATTGGAGTTTAATGATGTAATTTGATCACATTTGGTCCATTTTGAAATATTTTCCCCACTGCTCTCTGAGAGGTTAAACTGTCTTGTTTTGTTTTCCTCCAGACAGTTGGAGCTTCACTCCCCTGATGCCCGGCACACCGTGGTGCTGCGGTGGCCGGACCAACCATCTGCCCTGTCTTGGTTCGCTGCCATCCACTCCATCACCTCAACGCTGACGCAGGTCTGATTTGTAAAGAAAGAAAAAAAAAAACCTCATCATCACAAACAATTAAATTAGTCAGCTGTCATTATTCAGCTTCTAGGATCTGTTTTCATTGTTCTGCATGACAAAAGCTAATGTGGGCTGTTACCTGACACAGAGGGCTCTAGCAGAGGTCGTCCAAAACACATCCAGGACGGGGATCGCTGGCAGCAAAGAGATACGGCACCTGGGCTGGCTGGCAGGGAAGGTAGGAATGTGTGTCGACTAAGACACCTGTCCAATGTGTGTAGCAATACTTTGAGGGTTTGTGTTTGAATCCCAGTGTGAGTACTTATTGAGGTCAAAGAAGTTGTTGAAATATTGATTGTAATTATCATAAAGTCATCAGAAGCAAAATAGAACACAGCTGTGTGCTTGAAGCTGCCAGATTTTCTCACATTTTGAGGGGACTGTGTTGACGCTAATGCATATCTGTCACGTAATGAGCTTATTTTCCTCAGCTAAAGGTCAGAGGTTTTGTTCCATTCTCATATACTTATGCAGATTATGAATCCTGCAGATTTTTCCATACTTTATTGGTTTGACAACGTTGATGTTCTCTTGAGAATACAATGTGTGTAATGATTAGGTGTGTTTGCTCAGTTTAGACAAGACAGCCGTTCACATCAGCACACATGTAAAAAGCTGTGAAGCAGCATGAAACGTTTGCTTTATCACCCTTTGATTTTTACAAAAACCGTTGGACTGCCTTTGCCTTTTAACTCTATGTTAATCTTTGCACGTCCAAAATTATAATCATCCTTTTGTGTAAATGTTCCTGAGGTTTATACTGCAAAAAAAAAAATCACACACATACATGCACACACACACACACAGAGCCAAAAGTAAACTCTCCCCCTCATTTATACTCAAACACCTGAGCAAAAACACATCGACGTCTTTCTAAATTAAGCACAGTGAATTTGCCAAATATTTGATCCTCCACATGAAATACAATACTGTCCTGTTACTTAGCAACATACTCATGTTATGTTAAAAAGGTAACCCTTGACCCTCCGAATCCCACAGTGTGATTGGTAGAGACAGAACTTCAAAGAGCAGCTTAGGATCCCATGGCTCGGCTGCAGATAATCTCTTGTAATGAGAACAGTTCTGGAGCATAGTCACATAAAATTCACATGAAACGTGTCGGCGTGCTGGTGTGTGCGTGTCCTTTAGTGAGAGGGTTGTAGAGAGGAGTGGGTAAGGGGGAAGCGAATGCATAAAGAATGTACCTGTTTCTGCACACCAATTACATTTTATTTTAGCTCAGTCCCTGCAGGATACATAAAAGAGAATCTTGACATTTTGGTTTTGGACTCGAAATAAAGGCTTTTACTTGGTGAATACTCACACACATGATGTACTGGGACAGATATACTGTGGGAAGGAAGTTTTTACCTCACAGCTTGAACAAAAACTACCAGTTTAACTTTAAGATGATCCGTTATGTTTTTCTGTTTTCTGCAGGTTTTTAAGAATTTTTTTTCTAAATACTTTTTTCTGACTATTCTCTTTAGTAAAGGAAACCAAATGGAGCTTTATTGAATACATTTAACTCACATGCCACAAGGGTTGTATTTTGTTGTTAAAAGTCCATGTAAGTTTATGTTTTTAAGCAAACTTTAAGAGTTCTGTACCAAAAATACTTAATATCGCTCATATTGTTCACGTTTTATGATAGATTAAAAAATATGTTATTACTGCTTTTTATTACTGTTGACGATGCATATTTTATCTTATTCTTTTATTTTTTTTTCTTTTATTCTTAAACTTTTTTAATTATAATTTTATTCTTTTAGGAACAGTATGAATGGAGCACTGAACACTTCTAAATTTCGTTGTGACATTGACTAATAAATCTATTCTTCTATTCTAGTTTCTATCGCACAACCATCACCACACTCAACAAACAAAACACACAAGAAATGGCTGCTGAGACTTGCTGTGCAATAAATAGATTATTTTGTGCAATATTTTCTGTGCAATAAGTCAACTATTTTGTGCAAAAGGGGGACTTATTGTGGGATATATTGTGTGCAATAAGTGAACTAATTTGTGCAATAAGTTGACTTTTTTGTGCAATAAGTTGACTTTTTTGTGCAATAAGTAGAATATTCTGTGCAAAAAGTGAACTACTTCGTGCAATAAGTGGACTGTTGGGCAAAAAAGTAGGCTTTTTGTGCAAAAAATAGACGTTTTGTACAATAGGTGGAATATTCTGTGCAATAAGTGGACTTTTCGTACAAAAAAGGGTTTGCATTGAATGGACAAATATGAGAGAAACCTTTTTCTATTTTTATTCGTTTTCTGAGTTGTGATTTTTTTTCAAACTTGCCTTAATAAAATAAAGTCTGTTTTGTTCTGTTGTATTCTATTCTATTCTATTCTATTCTATTCTATTCTATTCTATTCTATTCTATTCTATTCTATTCTATTCTATTCTATTCTATGTAACTTGTGCTAGGCTTATTCTATTATTTATTACTAAGTGGCAAACATTATTGTTTGTGATGACTTGGTTTGGAGGATCATGATTGGATGGCTGCAGTAGCTCCTGTTTTATTGTTTTTGTGTTTATTCTGCAGACAGAGAGTGAGAAGCAGTGCTGGAAGCCTGTTCTGGTGGTGATGACGGAGAAGGACCTGTTGCTATACGACAGTTGGCCACGAGGCAAAGAGGCCTGGCAGAACGCGGCACACATTTTCCCACTTTTAGCAACACGGTAGGTCTACATGCAGAGACGTACAGATCTGTGTTGTGTGTCAACTGCATAGAATAGCAATCATTCTTTGTGCTACATGCTTTTGTGCTTTCTGTCGCGTAGGCTGGTCCACTCAGGTCCTGATCGAGGATCGCCTCGCTCCGGAACAGAGCTGTGCTTTGCCACTCGGACTGGCACCAGACTGGGCATTGAGACTCGCATATTCCGAGCTGAAACCACCAAGGATCTGTCCATGTGGACCAGACAGATCGTCAACGCATGTCATGCTTCAGCCGAGATGATTAAAGAAGTCACAACAAGTGAGTGGATCGCCTGAGACAATCATATTGCAGTTCGGCTATACCTCCACTTAGACACGCACACCTAAAAACTACATCTGGTGTGTTGATGTGGAAGTATCAGAGGTTTTACCGTGACAATCATGTGTTTTAGATTGCTTTTCTGCAGTTATACGGAATGCAAGCAAAGCCACTACATAGAGCTGTGGTGTGGGGGGGCTGCATCCAGAAAAGAGGGTTTGTGATGTAATCTGAGGGAAGATGTGGGCGAATCACTTGCTATTATTAGAGGAAAGCTTTTTGTGCGTGCTGTTAGGTACTGAGAATTGGTCGTTTAGGGAATTCCGGCGTATGCCTCCCCTTCTTCCCTGTTTTTTTTTTTTTTTTTTTTAAGTACAGAGTGTCCTGGGAACCACTCTTCTCCTCAGGGTCCCTCTCCTCTCTTTTTGTGCCAAGTTGAGTTTCACCTTCTCATGTTTCTATAAAACAGCTGGTCTCCAGCGCCAAATTATCTTCAGCGCCATGTCCTTGTTGCCGGTGTTGTTTAGATCTTGTTTATTATTGTAGCCTCTTTAAACGCTTCTCCATCAACTGATCTAGCCGTCTTACTTCTACACTAATTAGTCTGACAGGGTTTCATTCGCATCTGCTGAGGTTGATGTAGGCAGAAGCTCTTTAGGATTTGTTGGACGGAGAAATACGGCGTGGTCGTAAATAGCATGCGGCGGTAGAGGTGGAGTCAGCAGATGGGTGTAAATGCAGCGTAGTTCACGATGTTGATTGTTCTTCCACTGGAAGTGTTCAAAGTGTTCA
>NC_050527.1:15825906-15873978 GCF_002922805.2 Oryzias melastigma
CCTACATGTCTATGGTGCGGTTAAAATTGGCGGAAGGGGCACTGAAAGGACCTGTGCACATTTTTCGATTGGGCAACAGGAAGAACCAGTGACACAATTTCAAGAGTAGTTTTTCGGTGTTTTTGTGGTTTTTCTTTTGTCCCTAGCTTCTTCTGTTTAGTTTAGTTTTCTTTAGATTCAGTTTTAAAGTGCCAAGGTTGCTGCTTGACTGTTCTCCAAAGCTCCCTGATTTCGTGGCGGGACCCAAAGCTCCCACCGCGCGTGGGAGGAGCTTCTGTCAAAGGCGTTTCTCGTAGGACGCAGATGAGTCGAGATTAGGTTTATTTATTTCAAAGAGCCGAATAAAAGCATCAGTATACGTCTCCATGTCTGGCTTAAGAGAATTTTTTAGTGAGGAGCAGCAGCTGTCCCGCGCTGTGGCAGGACAAAGCCGCTGCTCCGTCTATAACAGGGGAGGGCAGTATGGCAAGCAAAAGGTGTCATAAATCACCAGCAAAAGCAGGCAGGACGGTGCCTCACCTGGACATGTTCTACGGATAATAAATATTATTTTAAATGTTGAAATGTTCCCACAGTTTCAATAAATCAGTTAGTACCAAATAAATCATTTAAATTTAATTTTAACTGTTTTATTTAGGATTTAATTTGGACATTGGAGTGGGAGCCGCAAGAAAAAATGTGCATTTTTGAGGTTACTGCAGATAGATTTGGTCATTTCAAAACTACTTTCAAGCATTCTTCTCCCCCAGTTTTTGTAGATTTGGTCTTAAGATGTGTAAATATCATCAGAAACAACATGTTTTAGTTTTTTGTTTGTGTCCAAAGTTTAGAGATATTTTGTTTTTATAAATAGGTCTCAACGAGCAAATGTTTTGATGAAATAAATGTGAGAGTATATTTACGCTTTAAAGTTCTGTATATATGTTTTATCAAATATATCTTTTGAAACTTTTCAAAAGATTAATTTTAGACTTTTATCTCGTTATTTTTTCCTGTAATTTTTTACTTTTTACCGATCTGAAAAATTATCCAAACAGTGACCCTAAAACCGTGATACGATCCATCCATTACACCCCTACTTCCTTTTGTCTTTCTGTCCTCTTCTTCTTTTCTTATATAATTTCTTTTTACCGTCTTGTCTTCTTTGATTAAATCCTTCTATTCAACCACCTATCCATCCTTTAATCCAGGGGTCTCAAACTGGTGACTATATTTTGCGGGCCCCGCTTTAATATGATAGTTTAATGTTGGTGCGTTGTTTCGTATGAATGGCACTTTTACAGTGCGGAGCTGACAAATCAACCAATCACAGTGGGAAATATGACTCTTGGGGGCGTGACATTGACTGGGCTTGACGCAGGGAAACTTTTCGGACTTAAACCTGACACCCCCCAGACCACATTAATGAGTTCTTTAATTTTTTACTATTCACGGATAATTTTCTCAATACATGCAGCCAGTGCTGAATGCAGACAGTGGACGCAAAAACATATTTTTGGCACCAATGGAACCCCATACTTACCCAACCTCCGCCAGACTGCCTTCAGTGGCCCCAAAGTAAAATTAATTTGAGACCCTCCTCTTCTTTTGTTCCTTTTTTCCCTTATTTCTATTCATCCACCCACCTATGTATTCATCCATCCTTCTATCCCTTTATGCATCATGCTTTCTTCCATCCATCATTTTATTCATCAATCCATCAACTATCCAACCATCTACACCGTGTACATTGTCGTCACTCTTTTTGCTTCATTGTTTTTTCATAAAAAATCAATCGATTCCCTTCATTTCACGATACCACAACTATCCATCCACTAATCTTTCTTTCTTTCTTTCTTATTCGTCTTTTACACTTCTCTAAGAGGATTTCTATGATTATATATTTTTCAATTTTTAATGTATAGCTAACAGGTCTACATTTTACACCTCTTTTTAAAATCCCTGATTTGAATCACTCTGAAAATTATAAATGAAATCCTTTGAAGCATGTGTTTTGCTGTTTTTTTGCATCTTAAAATAGGCGGTAACACAGATTCTCACCATTAATATCCAACATCTGTTTTAGATTTTTTTTTCCTTGTTAATCAGACTTCTCATTAAGATCAGTAAATTGACATCTGTTAGACTGCATTTTAGGGTTTTTTGTGCTACCCAGTAAAAAGGTACGAAGCTTAACCAATTATTTCAGTAGATGTGGAAAATGAATTTATTAACCCGCCGTGACACTCTGTCACTGAAAATACACCATACTTCTCCCACTTTTAATGACTTACAAATTTGAGACAATTGGATGTGGGATAAAACTTTTGTCCCACAATAACCTTTTAATTTGTAGTCAAATCACTATGGTAACCGTAGTGTCGTCTTACTCGGTCACTAACTGTTTCATTCATTAACTGTATTATTACTTTGCCCTCTTTTCTTGTGCGTCTCTCTACTGGCTGCCGCACAGAAAGAAGGGCCTTTGTTGGTGCCTGAAAGGCCCCGTCTCTGTGAGCGCACATTCTGATGGGAACCCTGCTGTACCCACAAAACAAACTCCTTCCAAAGGAGTTCTGTTGCACATCTGAAACTCAATTAAGTCCAATCAAGACACTGGTCCCAGCTAGATGTTTAGTTTAAAAACTATATAGACATAAGGACATGAAAGACATTTAAGCTTGTCCAATCATAACTAATATTTTTTCAGGAATAAAGAAGATAATTTGGTTTATTTTATTATATATGTGTACCTTATTTGTCTGTTTTTTTTCTCATTGGAACTCACTTTGAGAAGCAAATAAATATATATGATATTATGATTGTATGGTTTTGGATTTTTAGACCAATACACAAAGATTAGATATGTTAACGTTCAATTTTTTTAAAGTCTTTATTATTATTTGAAGATCCAGAACTAAGTCAAATGTCAAAAAGACTAAATCAATGCTAAAAAATATTGGAGTTATGAAGTAGCCACCTTCATAGGTTGGGTTATAAATTAACCATATTTATTTACATTTAAGACATAAAGTTCACTACAGTTTAACACAGTTTTATTTAAAAAAAGGGGGGGAAAAAAGCATTTAAGGGCTATCAACCAAAAAAAAAAGATCTGTTACATTTTTACCATCCAGCAATTGGATCCATTGATTTATCAAATCCATTATGTTGTGACTATCTGGTGTACGAGAGTGGAAATGGTGAGGTTGACATCTGGAGGTTTTCTTTTTTGGTAGGTGTTAAACGACTGTTCTTTATGGGTTTTGTTTTTATCACTGGGGTCTGAATCTCTACATCACTCCTCTTCTCAGTTATAGCTCTTTACGCTGCCTCTTGATGTGGGAGGTCTTTTTTTTCCAGTTTGCCAGGAATTCGGCAAATGTTGGCACCACAGGAAGCTTCCTGCAATGTGTAAAAATAGTCAAAGTGGCAACAGGTTCTCCTAACTTTCCAAAATAAACATATTCAGTGGCTGGTTTTAAAAACTCTTCGGGTGCTCCATTTCTTTAGGCGTCACGTTTTTGCATAATTTGAAATATCTTTTTTTATTTTTAATTTTTAAGCAGCAAATGTGTCTACTGTCTTTGCCCAATTCAGGAACAATAGAGTAGGTTGAGCATATTCAAGTCAATAAGGGTTAAATAGCTTAACTTTGTTATTCTTTAGTTTAAATCAGAGATAAACGGCCCCCTTTATTGACATGAATACAGTTGGGAAAAAAGGTATTTGTCAGTTGCTCCACTTAAAAAAATGAGTTTGGTCTGTAACATTCATAAGTACACTACAATTATGAGAGACAGAATGTAAAAAAAAAGAATCTAGAAAATCCTATTGCATGATTTTTAAAGAATTTATTTTTTAAATAATTAATTTGGACTTCTTCAAGCGTCTTATCTATCCTCCACTGGTTGCCTTTGCTAATGACAAATATTTTAACTGGTAATCTGAATAAAACTAACTCATTGACCTTGTGGTGGAGTGTCCGCTCTGAGACCAGAAGGTCACAAGTTCAAATCTACGGTTGAGTCATACCTTTTGTCTCTACAAATGGAACCCAAAGCATCTGTTCTTGACACTCTACATTAAGGGGTTGGTTAGATCAGGGAATTAAACCACCAAATGGTTATTGAGTGCAGCTGTGTCTGCAGCTCACCTCTCCCCCAGGAGAGAGGGATGGGTCAAATGCAGAGAACCCATTTTGAACACCTAGGTTCTAACCTAACCAATGAGACCAACTTTGAGTTAAATTACACCAGTCCACATCCTGAAACAGTCACCCATGACTGCAACCACTCCACCATGACCAAGACCAAAGAACTGTCGAAGGACACCAGGGACAAGATTGTAAACTGAACCAGACTGAAGTAAACCAATCTACAAAAACACAGTTTGATGAGAAGAGATGCAAGAAGTACAAGATCACTGACAATCTTCCTCCATCTGGAGCTCCAAATCAGATCTCACCTGATGGAGTACAAATGATCAATGACCTGAAGAGAGCTGGGATCAAAAGTTACTATAGTAACACATTATGTGGATTCAGATCCTGAAGATCCAAAGGTCCCCCGAACAACCTAACACATGTCCAGGCCCATCTAACGTTTGCCAGAGACCATCTGAGAATGTCATGTGATCAGACATACTTTGGCAAAGTGTTCTCTCAGTATGTTGGGGTTCCACAGATTTTTTTCAATGCAATTTTACCTGCTGTTAGGCTGTTGAACATTGTCTATCAATCTCCTCCATGCCATGTGTCCTATATAGAATCAATTCAGTTTGACAAATTAAAAAAATATATATTCGATCACCAGAAGATTTTTGGTTTCATTCTATAGTCCTGGACTTATTTTTCTATGAAGGTTTGAAAAGTTTTGTGAAAAGTATGAACATTTCAATTCTCTGTCTGAAATAGTGTATAAAATGTGTAGAGGGGTTTAACAGCCTTAAACATCTATAATCCTTCGTCTATTGCAAGTTATTTTTAGAATGTAACTCCAATAACCAATAAACGAGGGACCACTGTAGACGAACCCTTTGATCACTTAGCAATAATGTTGAACATAAATTTTCCAATATCAAGAGAAACTGATATTTGATATTTACTAATTTTTAATATTGGACTGATATTTTCATGCCAGGCCATAAAAATATGCATGTTGAGAAAAAGGAGTCAAACTTAGAGAGAAAGTCTTAGTTTAGGAATTTGTGGAGTTATGATTTTCTCACAGCTTTGTAATAAAGTAATATAAAAAAGCAATAACCCAAAATTTGAGTTCCAACTCTTGAATAAATTGTCCATAAATGAGTTTTCTTTTTTTTCTTTGCTGCAGCAAAGATCATGAAGTGCAGCCCTACTTTCAAGAGTGCACTAATACTGACAAATTAGAGTTTAATACAAGTCCTTACCCACGGCTCTTAACTACAACTCTTAGCCTTGGCCCGCTCAATTTATTATTTTTCCTCCTAAGTTAAATTACATCATTCTTCCAAAGCTCTTTCCTAATTAAGAGTGCCTAATATGCACTGAGAGTGTTCTGGAAAGACGAGAGCAGGGCAGAGGCTCGCAGCCTTGGAAAACAAGTGTTCTGTCCAGAGCAACAATTGTCATGCTGTTCATCTTTTGAAAGACTCCAATGAAAATGTTAGTTTTAGTATTTATTAACATTTTTTGGGACATTTTTGTGATGATGGAGGACATTCATAAAGAAGACTCAGCTTAAAATTGCATTTCTGAGTATTTTTTTATTCAAATTGCTGTGAATCAGAAGCAGGTGAAAAAATGCTCTTTGAAAAAGCCTGTAGCTCTGACAAAAACTACAAATAGCAGGCCACAAGCTTCCTGCTCCACTCCATTCTGATGCATCCACTTGCAGACAAATAGATCCATGTACGTCTTTGTTTTTCTCGTCTGAGCTGGAATCTGGATCTAAACTGTACATCTGGATAGCTCCAATATTGTTTGGCATTTTTGTTGCACCGGTAATGTTATGTTGGGGACTGCAAGCTGGTGGGAGAGTGTGTAAACAGATAGATGATGGGAAGTGGGGCTGGGCTTACCAACAGTCGCGCCCACAACTTGGCTGTGAATTTCTAATGCACCCCTGCTGCTCTGCAGAAACTATGTCCTAAAAAACAGCTTTTTTTGTCTAAATCCAGCATAATCGTACGTCAGAGGCCACTGGGAACACTTTTACAATAGATTAAACATGGTCAAAGTGGATCTTTTGATGTAGGAAGATCAAGGTTGTGTCTTCACAATGAAAACAAACCACTAGAAATAAAAAATAACACAATAAATAAAAAATATAAGAAATATTTAAAAAGAGATAAAGGTGCTCTTGATTTTGGTCTTTAACAAAGAATCTCATCTTACTTGCGTAGCATTATCCTGTGTGTAGGTGCAATTCTTAAAAGGCTAAGAAACTATCTTTGCATAACTTGACAAAAGTTACTAACTTTTATAAAATATATTGTAGATTTTGAGCTTTTCCCTCATTGCACTGAGGTGTATAGTAGTTACCCTGTTCTCCTAAATGTCAGTGCTGCAGACTCTTGCTTTGTCCTGCTCACATCAGTGTATTTAGGAAAAAGCACATCCCAGGAGTAAAAATAGCAACAAGTTTATCTCAAAACCATGGCCTAAAATAGAGTGAAACCTTACAGGCCTCAATAGTGAAATGGAATGAGCTCCAAAACCCAACCTTATTTGGAAATGTGTTGCTGAGGTTTATTTTTAAATTGTTTATATGGAACTTCATTTGAAAACTCAACATTGGATTCTTGACATGATTGATGAGTGTCGTGTTTTCCAAATAAAAAAATTGGGTGCCTGATTTTACTAATCAACACAGTACATTGTAGCTGATTGGCTGGAAAAGTCCTGGGCTGTCAGGAAACACATAAGTAACAGTGGTGGTTCTGTATCTCACGGGAGGCACTAATGATGCACAGTGGAACAACAGCATGCCAAAAGATAAAGGGCAATGTGAACAAAAAGAAAACCTTTAGTAGTCTGAAATATTGGGAAAACAACTGCACTCTGAAGGGTCACACACAGTCCTGAAATGCAGTACATAATTGCGAGTCAAGTTAAACAACTGTCCCATTTTCCCACTCTTGGCACGCACTCAACTAGCTTCTTTTCTTAACTATCCAGCCAACATATTCTTGTCCTTGGTCCTACCAGTGTGAAGTAGCTTTGCCATAAAATGTGGTTGAAAACTTCTGGAGAGTTTTTGAAACTGATGTTGGTTGTTTTTGTTCCTCTCCTGATGTTGCAGCCAGTGACTCTGCCCCTCCCACAAAGTGCTGAATAAGGTTTAAACATAGAAATTAAAGTCACTCTCCAGGTAGAAGACTAAAAGGTTCACTGCTTTCCTAAACTGGTGTGTTTTATCTGTTGGATTTTTTGGACAATAGGTCTTAGCAGCCAAAAAATGCATAATAAAGAAGAAAAATCATAGATAATTTACACTGGAGCATAAGTCGCACTTTTAAGAGAATTGTATCAAGCAAAATATTAGAACAAGAATAGAAATTTAATCTTGAAAGCCAAAGCATAGTAACAGAATAGACTGTATATATGCACACTTCACTACCTTCACACAATGATTCTTATTTAGCTTCATAAAGCATCAGAGAGATGCAGCATATCAGCGCAACATATAATTAATAATTCAAAACATGCTAACAAGTCAACTAAACCACTAAATCTGTTGAATTCTTTATCCTCTGTCACTTTAACAATTCCGTCAAGCTTAGTGTGAGACTGAGCAGCGCTTCTTCTTCTGTTTTGCTGACAGTAGCAAATACTTATACACACACCTACAGCGCCCTCTGGTGGTTGCTGATATTTATTTTTTTTAAAATCACATACAAGTTGCACCAGAGTTTTGTCACACCCATCAAACTGTGCAAAAAAATAACTAAATAAAATGCGACTTATATTCTCAAAATATTGTAAATACTGACACTATTGTTGTGTATTTCAATTTTATTGGATTATGATAAAAAAACCAAACCAACAAACTTAATAGTTTACTTATTCTAAATATAACTTCCATATTTGTTTCTTGTTGTTTGAGTTACGGGCGTCTAATGCTGAACATCAAACAACACTTAATTTATCCAATTATTCAGTTTCCAGCAGAACAATTAGTTTTTTATACAAAATATATATATATTGCTCAATCAGGATCCTATTAGGTCAGAAAATGTATTTTTAGTTTATTCTAGAACTAAGAATAACTCATTTAAAGAATAGATCTTTAACACTGTCAGGTTAATTATCTGAGCTAGAATCATTTTAGTAGATTCAAGTCTGGACTACACACAAATTACTAAAAAGAAATGATCAATCAGTTACAAAATCTGATTTATTTTGTTTACAGGAACAGGACTTTGTCCTCTTGCAGCAGGTCCATTAAACACAGGTCATCTCTGTGAACTTGTCGGGTTATATGTAAAGCAGTCTGTCCAAGAGCTTGGCCGATCTCGGGTCATGAATCAGATCAAGGTTCCTCAAAACGAGGAAACTTTAGGCAGAAAAACAAAACGAAGCGAAACTCTTCCAGTGACCCCATCATCCCATATGGATCCCAGCATCAATGTGAACAAGTTTAGAATTCAAGACGCAGCAGAGTGTCAAGCAGAAAACAGGAATAATTTAATTATTTACTTCTAGCAAAAAAGGGAATAGAGTAGAAAGGAAGTACACGGATAAATATTTTTGAGGGTTTTTTAAAATAAAAATGCCCTTTTCTGACATGTTGGCTCATTGTCAAACAAACTGAGATGTTAACGAATCCGATATCACTGATGTAGTAAATAAAGTTCAATAGTTTGTCTGTCAGGGCGGGTGAGGATGTCCTGCTGTGAAATCTATGATAAATAGGAGTAAATGTCCCAAAGTCCCACTGTGTGGGGATGAGACAAAGCTGATAGAAGTTCTGCTTAAACCGAGAGCTGATGAAGATACTGGGTCACACTCAGCTTCCAGCCTGACACCTGCTGTGAAGAGAGGAGAAAGTGCTGGAAAGAAAATGACGCCAAGTGTCGTAAATAAGAGAAATTGCATTCTGCTTTGACTGGGATCGCCGGAAGAAGTCGCGTTACTGAAGTGTTGCAACCTGTGATGTGTTGCTTTAGCAGAAAGACTCGGGACACGTGACTTGGAGCAAAGATAGTGTATGATGGGGTGTCTCTGTTGTCTTTTAGGTCCTTTCTGTAGTTTGGTGGCAGCAGAGCTCACATCTATTATGACACAAGTTTTTCTGTGTACACTAAATTATCCAACACAAAAGCAGTGTAATTAGTTGGGGTTTTTTTTAACAGGAGTAAAAAAATGTAAAACTCCTCTTCTTGGTAAAAGTGCTAAAAGTTTGTTTTTCTTCCAGGTTGCCTGTATCAAGGTCAAGAGTGCCGTCTCGTGATTCACTACGAGAAGGGCTTCTCAGTGCTTGCCGACCCCAAAGCAGCAGATGGGGAGGACGGGGAGAGGAGAGCCTTTAACACCTCTGTCAACCCTCAAGTTCTTCTTTCTTATCCCTTTGAAAAGCTTAAGATGTCCTCGGATGATGGAATTCGGATACTGTTTCTGGACTTTGGAGGAAAGGAGGGGGAGATTGTAAGTATGAAGTAGATGCTCTTGATTCACAAAAACAATTAAAGTAATCAGTCCATTCTTGAAGAAGAAAAATTAGCATACAATTTTACGCCAGAATCAAGCAAACTTCCTAAAATGTACTATTTTTTCTTGTTTTTTAAAGTCTCATTCCAATAATCTTTTCATCTTTTGTAAAAGTGTTCCCAGTGGTCTTTTAATTATGACTATGACTTCAAAAACGTCATTTTCTAGGACATAGTTACTGTAGAGCAGCAGTTGTCATTAGAAAGTCACTTCTGAGCTGTTGGCAAGTTTAATTTGAATAGATTTGAATAAAGAAATACTCAGAAATGCAATTATAAGTTTAATTTTCTTAATGTATATCCTCCATCATCAGAAAAAATGCTAAAAGAATGTTAAAAAAAACCAAAAACACTATTTTTTTAGTCTTAAAGAAAAAAAGTAATGCCACAGTTGTGACTATCCTTCCTATATGATTAATTTGAGTCAATTTATACCAGTTAGGGGGTAAACCATTACACAGACGGTTGGTTATTAAAATGTCAAACGTCTTTAACAAAATACATTCAATAAGTAATCAAAAGATTCAAATCATGTGACAAAACTGCGTCATCACGTTTTTTTTACTGAAATCCTCTCAAGTTTGTGAATAAAACAAAACAAAAAGAAAGCCTTCAAAATCTTTGTTATCTAATCTTTTCACTAAAATCCAATTTATTGGTTTCATTGTGAATTTAGCAAATGTTGCTGCTTTAACAGGGTTTGAAAAATGTTGCTGAAAAATTAGAGGTTGAAATGAAAAAATGGAAACTAACTTGATAAATGCATACAAATCCAGTTTTATAATTTGTGTTATCTTAAGGAAGTCATAAAGATACAAGTGTGTTAATGAAAGTGATGTGATAAATCATTGTTTGCAGCATGCACAGGTCTCATTTATCATCTAAAGAAAAAAAAAAGAAAAGTGATGGCAAACAATTTAATGGCATGCTTTATTAATCTATGTGTTTCAGGCCTTAAAATGACAATTATTTTAATTTGTTATTATGTGGTCGTAGTTTTGTTTAGCACTGCAGATTCCAACAGTTTTCCTGGGAATGCAGATGACGTAGAACAGATCTGCAGACTGACGGTTCTCCAGTTTACTACGACTGAAGGGATTTTTACCAGCAGCACAGACGACTCGCTTGGACTGTAGTCTGAGCCTGTCCGACTTACTTTGATCCACTACACTATTTTTATCAATGCTGTTAAACCTTCAAGGATTTTCACATTTTGCTGATTTTATAATAGAAATGAATATGTGACCACTTTAGTAAGTGTACCCATGAATGCTTTCCACATTTCATAAAAGTTGGAACATCTATTTTTAAAAACGCATGGGCATTTCTCAGAAAGTTTCTCACGCCGGAGGATTTTTAATCTTTTAAGCTCACTGACTAAAGGTCCAGCTGGTCCACGTTTCAGGCGGCAATCTCAAAGCAATCTGTACCTCCTTTCTTTTTTCTTCTTTAAGAGACTGACTTAAAAGTGAAGATTAGCACCACGCAGGAGTGTTTTACTGCTGTTCCATGAAGTGTGACTCTAATTCAAACCTCTGAAGCTACATTTATGCATTATTATGTGTTTATTGTATATGAACATATCAGTAAGGGCAGAATTATGACAGCAACACTCCTGATTCCACGCTCCACCGATCCTGAAGGTAAACAGCAAAAGTGTTTTGCAGCTTTGATTTAAACTCTTCTCTTGGCGGCGTGAACACAACACGTTTAAGTGTCTGTCATATCTCTGCATTCCAGCACAGTGAGAGCCCAGGCTTTACAAACAGTCCCCAGGCATGTGTGGATGCTGCTGGGGGCTCATTAGTGAAAGCTTGAAAGTCAGCTCTTTTTGCCGTCACACTTTTGATGCGACTGTAGCGTTATCTTGGCAGGATGAGTCTACGGTGCTGTCCAAGCTCCAACCCCCCATGGAGGAATTTGAATTGTTGGGGTTTGTGATCTGGTCTGCTGTAGATGGACTCTCTTGTCTAACATTTGCTAGACACCAGCTTTGACCAGCTGGTTTGACTGTGAATTCCCGTGCTGAATATCTCCTGGCTTTTGGAACAGGATATGAGTCACAGTGGTCCAGTTAAGCTCTGTTGACTCAGGTTTTCAGCTCCACAGTGATGCAGTGTTTGTTCAAAGCTCCACCTAATCCAAACTGCTAACTGTTGAGCAAGCTTCAGGCGTGTTTTTTACTTTCCTAGTTAGACATTTAACCCATGATTCAAACATTAACTTGTTTCAGCTTGATGAGAACACTTGTCAGTGAAGATGGGCACAATACAGTAAAGCTTTCTGAAGAGGATTTATGCATATAAATCTTTGTGTAGGCACACACTGAAAGGTTGGTTCATCAGGAAAGCATCAGTTTGTTGAAAAAGGAAGACAGCGTATTAGGATGTTCTTAAATCACAATAAACTACCATAATTTGACTTAAATTTGTCTTAAACAGACAGCAGGTGCCAAATTAGGGACATTGGCCACACCTGCCAGGTGAGCCGAAGGCCTGGATGGAAAAAAGGTGCAGCAGTTGCAGCTGGACATAACGATGTTAAAAACTTAAAAATGGTTTCAAAGGTGTTTTTCGTCTTGTCTAGAGCTGTCTCTTTAAAATAAAAGTCTGTCTCTAAAGTCTGTTCTGCTAATGAGAGGGTTTTTAACATTATTTTACTTTGTCTGCCTGAATCATATTTTATTCCACGTTCTCATACCTGTGTTGTCATTCCTTCCAGCAGCTGGACCTGCACTCGTGTCCAAAGCCGATCGTCTTCATCCTTCACTCCTTCCTCTCTGCCAAGATCTCTCGTCTGGGTTTAGTGGCCTGAATGCCTCACTAAAGACTTTTCACCCCATTCGTCACCTCCAGAGAGCCGCCTCTTCATCCTTCTGAAGCCTGCATGTAGTACACAACTTCAGACTCCCTCAACTGGAAACCCGATTTTATTGAATGTAGCCTCTAATTGGGATTTCAGCTTCACTGGGTGGAGGACTGAAAAAGCTCGCGCTGGGACTGGACAGACTTTTGAGGGTGTTTTTTTCTGCCTAAATGACTCCTTTAAAGGTTGCTGGGTATTAAACATCCAGCGAAGAAGCACAGTGTGGACCGGTCTGGATGCAGAGTAATGATGTATCAGCCGTGCAGACTGACGGGAGCGGATTGGGCATTGCTGTCACGCCCAGGGTGGGCTGTTCTGGCCACATGTAGCAGGTTTTCAGATGGATTCACATTTAATTCAATCAAAATGTAATTGCTGCCTGCCCACCATTTACCAAATTGTCTAATTTATTTGCCATTAGCTCCGAGAGGACATTGTTAATTTCACTTGTCATTTTTCTTCCTCTAGCAGTTGACACACTGTGGAAAAAACTGTGCGTTTGTCTTTATTAGAGCCCCCGAGAGCCCTTGTTAGCAGTGTCAGCATTTATCATTCAAACATAGAGAGGGGCACATTTTCTTTTAGCATTTCTCTCTTTTGATAGGTTGCACATTATGACTCAAGTATTTCAACTTTGAGTTGACAATGATCGAACAGTTGTGAGGTTTGACACATATTCTTATGAATGTAATATACCCACGTAAATGTGTTCAGAATAATGGAAAATCATCAATTATGCTTATAAAAAGTGATTCTACTAAGAAAAGTAACCATCTTAGCAAGCACCTTTATTCTTCAGAACACTGTTCTGCAGAGGGAGCACTTGTTTTATTGTCATGGCATGACTCCTCTGTAATGGTAGCTCACAATTAATATTCAGCCCCAAACTAAATTAATTCTGTACATCAGTTAATTAATACTGAAGGGTTAAAGACCCAGAAACTCTGAACAAACTATGCAGGCGTGTAGGGTAGCAACTTGTCGATCAGTTTTGAAACTTTTTTTTGTTGTTGTTTTACTGTAAATGTACCTACAGCACACAAACCCTTTTATTTGTACTGATCAAAGACCCACTCCGATCATAATCAAGTTTTCCCAGTGGTCTTTTAATGAGGATTATGTCTTCTTTTTTAGCTAAAATGAAAAACCCTGTGTCGTTTTCTAGGACATAGTTTCTGCAGAGCTGCAGTAGCCTGAGTTGTGGGTTCTTGGCACGGAGCAACCACACCCCCACTTCCTGTCGCCCATAACTGAGAGCTCTCTGTTTACACTTTCTCCCCCACACTCATTGACTATAACTAGAGATGAAATGATCTCATAGGAAATGCTTTGCTTCCGGATCCACTGAAATGAGGCCAATTCAGTCACCATTTTTACAGCCGCTGCCATCTTGGAACCAGTCGAGGTTTCTATGGCAACTACTGTCACCAATCATGAGTGAGCTTGCTCAGTCCACACCTCTACCTCTGGAAGCAGCTCGGGAGAATTTGTCAAACGTTTGAAGTGGTTGCCAGCGGGCACCACATGCTTTTACTGAGGCATCTGATTGGTCAGTTTATAACTTTAGTTTATAAACGTTTATAAAAAAGTATTAGCAAGAAGATGTTACAAAACCAGGAGCAGAGCAAGAAGGATTCTGACAAATAGAATAACTGAATAACAACTGTTTATTTCTCAATAGAAGTCTGTGGGATTTTGGCTTATTGGAGCCAGCAGGTACTTCCTGTTTGGAGCACGAGTTCCAGTTCTCATTTACAGTCAATGCTGACACCCCCAACATAACAATATCTGTGCAACAAAAATTGCAAAATTGAAAGTATCCAGACGTACAATTTGGAGTCAGGTGCCAGCTCGGGCGAGGAAAACAAAGACGTTCATGGATCTTGTCATCTATATGTTGATGTATCAGAATGGAGCGGAGCAGGAATCTTATGGCCCGCCTGGCGTGTTTACTACATCACAAATATATTCTATAAACAGATTTTTGTTGTCTGCTCCAAATTTTCTTCATACATGTCGTCCATCATAAATAAAATACCACAGGAACATGTAAAAAACACAATTATCATCAGAGTGGGTCTTTAACAAACAGTTAAAGTTTTAAAGTAAAGTTTTAAACCACTTTCATTTATTTTCTATACAATCACCTTTAAACTGAGTTACCTTTAAATAATGATTTAAAAAATGTCTACATAATTGTTTAATAGAAAAAAATATATATTATAAATTTGAATAAAGAAGTGCAATCTAAAAATATGTATTGTTTTAATCTGGCATGAACACACTTTAAAAATACTGCCTTCTGGAGATGTCACTTATAGACAGAAATGATTCAAAGCTTGTTAGTTTATAAACTTGAGGTAAATGTGGCTGTTTGTACTTCTTTAAATTGGAGAATTTACTGTCCTTTTTTAAAACTCACTGAAAAGGAGGGAGCATTGACCTCAAAAAATGCTAATAAATTCATGTGGAGGGGCTGATAAATCAACATTTGTCATGGTTTGCCCCATCAAGAAAAAAAATAATTTATTTTCAATAACGAGAATCAATTTTAACAAATTTGTTTGTTTTTTAAAGTGTGGCAGAAAATCAATGAAAAAATCGTTCTGACTGACCTGACATGACCCCTGGACATTTCTTGTGCCTTTCGATAACTGAAATGAAAACAAAAATGCTATAATTTTATATTAAATAAAGGAAGCAGATAGGACAGAAGGGGTGCTGCTGGATTATCTCACATGTTACATGTTTTTTTTAACCCCATTCCACACACTGTGCTTTTTGATTTTATCTATTGTGATCATACTAAGCT
Organism: Oryzias melastigma; assembly: GCF_002922805.2. Classification (NCBI taxonomy): domain Eukaryota; kingdom Metazoa; phylum Chordata; class Actinopteri; order Beloniformes; family Adrianichthyidae; genus Oryzias; species Oryzias melastigma. The sequence goes on from NC_050527.1 coordinate 15,841,253, forward strand.
GTAGAGCAGATGTACGATGATAGTGGAGACACTGTAACACAAATCCATCACTGACTGGTTACGTCACGGAGAGAAGAGCTTGTTTAAGATGCACCTTTGATTCGTCGAATACTCTGATGCCTTTGGCAGCTACTCTACTGTAACTCAGAACAATAAAACATAGTTTTTAATTCAAGCCGTGCACATAAAACATATATTTAACAGCAATCCAGTGAGTTGTTTTTTTATTGTTTTGTGTTATTTGTTTTTCAGCAGAAATATGTCTTGTAAATTGAAATAATCACTTATTTCTTTAGATTATGGATGAAGAAATAAAAAAAGAGAAAAATGTTGAAATGTTTTAAATTCCTGGTTGTTGTTTATCAAGCAGCTCACCGGAAAGGATTTGTGGAGCATTTGAGTTGTAAGCAGCACCCCAGACAACCATAACTCTTGACATTGTTTGCTCGGCTCCAAGGTAATGAGTTGGTATCCTCTCCGTCTCCTCTACACTCGCACAACAAGAAGGACGGCGGCTTTTGTGTTAATGAGGAATCCGGAGCTCAAACCCTGAAGTAACTCTTGACATTGTTTACCGCTCGACACTTCTTCCCCGGCAGATTGTCCCAACCTCCTCGTGTTTATTCCAGTTTCTCTGGTGCTATTGAGCCGTGCCAGACACCCAGCAGGACACTGAACGTCGGCAGATAGCAACAGTTGCATCATTTGGAAAAAGGAGCTCAAGGAATTCTCCTCCTGTCAGCTTTCCTACCGAGATGCAAAATCACAAGACCTGGAGGCGCACACAAATGGACCTTTAGCTTTTAAACACAGAATCACAGCCGGTTATCTTATTGAGTGTTGAGCAGGAATGTGAGCACTTCAAAAAAAAAAAAAAAAAGCTGGATCATCAGACAATTGGTGTGAGAGAGCATGGGTGGGTTTATAGTTCAAGCACATGCAGGGAATACCTCTCTCGTGCAATTATATTCCAGCAGAGTGGTGTGTGTGTGTAGCAGCTCAGAATGAAGAGGTTTTTCTTTGGCTCCGTGTCTTGTTGCATTCCTCACTGCAGCAGGTCCTCACAGGTTCTTGATTGGGTTTGCATTTAAGTGCGTCTTGACTGAGTTACCACACAACTGCTACGGTAAAAGGTTCAACAAAACAGCAAATAAAGTAAAGAGGACAAGTTCATCCTTTTCAGCATCTAAAAGTGCTTTTAACATTTAGAGAAAACATGTCTGACTCACACATTCACCTATGTTTGTCCTCGTGTGAAATCAGCTTAAAAAAAACAGTCTTTGTAGTTTGTGTTTTGATTTGACAAAATCTTTTTTTTTAAAAAGAAGAAATATACTTTTAAATGGTCTTAAATTATTAGCACAGGAAGTAGAAGCTGGTTTAACTAAAGGCTGAAATGCTGCCGTCTCATCCTTTGGGACGTACAGCACATGCTGCTCCCCAGAAATGGAACACTTTAATGCTTTTTCCTTTTGTCTGCAGCTCCATTTTTCTCTCTGCAGGAAAGCATTTGAAGATGCAATAACATTCACAGTTTCAACCTTTTTATTTCTCTTACATACTGATGTCCTTAAACTGAACAGGCTGAAACATTTTGACTGTGAACTTTGCCTCTCATCACTTTGTTGTTGCTTCAGCAAGCTGCTGCCGTCTCAGATGGGCTTTCCTTTGGCGCAGGTTTTTGCAGGAGAGACAATTGCATCATAGCTTATTGTGTTCTGGGGAGTTTTTAGTCAATTGAGGAGTGTGCATCTTCTTCTTTAGCTCCACAAACACAAGCTGGTAAAAATCTAATGCGGCATTCTGGGATCAAGAAAAGCTTTTATTGCAGGTTTGCTCAAAACACCTCCTCATTTTTCATCACATATTTCAGATTAGTAACCTAATAACTTAAGCTACAATCAAAAAGTAATCACAATTATCGTCTCTCTGCACTCTGTTCTGCATTCCTCTGTCCACTGACCCATTTTCCTCCTCATTGTGAGTTAAAATGCATCTGCTCTGAGAAGCAAAATACAAATTAATGCTGGGTTTAAGAAAAAATCTATTTTATTGATTAGAATCGATCTTGTCCTACAAGCTGCAACATTGATTTATAAATCCAGAATGTGGTTTCCTTACTTTTGCAGCCTAGCCTTTTAATTGTTAACATTAGATTAAATAAAGTTATTTTGAATTAGATGAAATAATGTGAATTTTTGTATTTTTTTAAGAAAATATGAACTAATATTACTGAATCAAATCTGTATTGTTTCAGAAGTTTGGTATTCATACCCAGTCTTAATGGAAATCTCCCATTCTGTATTTAATGTGTAACATGGCCACCAGCCTGGCTTAACGCATCGAACTGCACCCAGAAAAAAGGCTGAGCTGGACCTTCTGGAAACCTTTTAAGTTAAAAGATCAGCTTCTGAAGTTATTGAGGCAGCTCGGTCAAATTCCACATGTCTTTATAGCTGCTATGCCAAATATTTTTAATATTTTTCCCTGGTGGAAGAGCAACAGTGACTTCAAAAAGCTCAGAGAGACTCTAATCAATCATTCATTTGAACGGATGTCTTTGAAGATCACACTTCACGCAAAAAATCTATATTTGTATCTATTATAGTTACTTATAGAGTCCAACAGCGTTCTATAAACCATATACTCTACCAAAGACATGTAGCTCTTCAGCTGCTACTAATACATCAATTGCAACCCCCCCCCCCCCTTCAAAAAAAGGTAATTGCAGTTGAATAAAAAAATAATACTAAATATGAGATAATGAGAAAAAATATCAGCAAAAGAATCATTTTCTAATAAAACCCTTTCACTGACATTGCAACAGTATGGAAATGGTAACTAAAATATATCTGTGGCCGGTACATTCAAAGCAATGGTTGTACCAATGTCTTTCTGCTTCACACTTTTATTTTAAAAAATGCCATAACTGCACTTCAAAGTATTAAAATTTGTTGCTACTGAAAACTGTCATTTGGCAGTCAAATCTTCTTTTAATCCCTCTCTGGTTTATCATGCCCTTATATAAATGATCACAATGCAGCAAGTCTGTAAGATTTGCAAACTGAACCTTGGAGGTATTCACTAGAGCAGGGGTCTGCAACCTTCAACACTTGAAGAGGCCTTCAAGTTGATTTCTGATTGAATATAACCCAAAGGAATCACAGTATTAGTTCACCTTTCAGAAAAGTAAGCCACTGCTTTGTATTTATGTTATTGTTGAACAACAAAAAAAGAAAAAATAGCATTATTTTTTATTTTTTTTATGCTTATAACTTTTGACAGAGGTTCAAATTACTTCGTTTCAAAATAAAAGCTACCCTCTATCATATAGCTTCATCTTAATGATGCAAATTCAGCAATAAATAGTATAATGTCAACAGTGAAAAAGAAACATGCACAATTTGTGTTACCATAATCTCAGCGAGAAATTCACAAATCAGATCTAACTAAGTGACTTTAATGTATATTTCCTTGAGGAACACCTAAAATCCTTGAAATTTTAACAATTGGAAATCCACCTCAATCCAGTGAACCTAATGTACTGTATATTTCTTGGTTGTGCTTATTGATCTCCAATTGATTTTCTGTGGTGCAAAGTGCTCCGAAATCTGTCAAAAATGTTTAGCACAATTTTGGTAAGCTACTAAGTATTGATTGATTGTTGGAGCATTATGGGTACTGTAGTCAGGACCCTTCCAGAGTGATACGAACAATTGTTCGTGAATAAAGTTTGTTTATTATCACTTGATGCACTTTCTAGTACAAAAATACATTACTTTTTTAAGCAGATACATTTATTTTTCTTCAAACACAGGTGGGGCCACCATGGAAACTGTTGACAAACCCAGCTGGGGCCCACACTTCTGCCCACTTTTAAACCATTTGGGGCCCGCTTGGCCTTGCTGACTGGGCACCCCAAGTGAAAACTAAGTAGTACATGTCTTATAATAACAAAAACTGTGAGGCTGACTGAACATTTAACAAAAGCGGGTTCTTGTGAGGTCTTGTTGTTTTGGTCGTGGTGTAGAGCTGCTCAAAGAGGCTCAGTGTGCTGTGCTGCCAACTAGTGGTCGAGGGTTTAGGTGGAAAACACGCTCATAAATAATTAATTAAATATCGTCATGTCAGCAATTTAAACCGATATAAATATCGCCAAACAATATATCACTGAATCGATTTTTCCCTCCTCTTTTAGTAAAAGAGCCACATGTGTCTGAGGAGCCTCAGGTTGTAGACGCCTGATCTAAAGTCTTTACTAACAGCTAAAAGTTTCGTTTTTTCTTCATCTAAATATACAATAAGAAACCTTGCAACATTCAACAACCACATTGTGTGCAACTTGCTTTAGCACTGTTGAAAGTTGGATGTTGGCGTTTGTTGTACTCTGCAGTCTTCCTGACAAAAGATCTCTCGTCTGTAACCAAGTAACCTACAGCAAAGTGAGCAATGTGCCTCTTAGTTTTCCAATGTGCGTGCATTCGCACAACATGTGGGTGATGTTTTTGTGAGAAAAATTCAGAAAAACCCAAAGTGTAGCAACAGTAACCAACAAGGTTGGTGAGCAAAAATACCACTACTTCCCTTATTCTGCCATGTTGCATATATCACCTGTAGCAAAGTTGAAGAAAAACATGCAGCTTGACTCAGAAATGTTTTTTTTTATTGTTATTGCAACAGACATGCAGCATCCCAGCCGAGTGAACTCTGGTTCTACATGCATGAGAACACCCAGCTTCACAGCACTGGAGAGCAGACAGAGGCGTGCTGTCGTCGTCTCCACGTTCCTCTCCAAACAGGACTGCATTTCAAGCTATGTTACGCTCAAAAACACGTTCCCTCTACAACCGTGTACTCCCTCCGACTGTACACAGCTTCCCTTGTCTCAGACTGCAAAGGGAGAGACCTTGTATCTGCCCCCGCAAATGAGAAACAAGGTCTGTTTGTGGGAGAGTGGTGATAAAAGAGAAGTGGGCTGATGAAGTACTGATGAGTGCAAAACAAAAGAATATTTCAAATGTCGCTGCCACGGTCTCCACAGGGCCTCTGAACACCTCCTCCCACACAGACACACACTTGATCCTGTGCTGCTGACCCACAGAGGAGAGTGTTTTCACTGGATCCCATTGATAGGAGAACGACACCGCTGAGGGTTTTTATCAGGAATCTGCTCGTCTGTAACAAACCATGAGCTCCTGATTTGCTCAGAAGTCACTTTAAACAGGATTGTTCAGGAAGTACAAGAATGTACAGTTTGGGTAGATTCCCACCTTGCCTACCCATGTGTCGAAGTTTCCTTGGGTAAGACGGTGAATCCCACATTGCCTCTGGTGGAAGGTTGGCGCCGGTGTTCAGCAGCCAGCAGCAGAGCCCCCATCAGTGTGTGAATGTGAAGTGAATCTAAAGTGTCTTAGACCTTTGAGGAGGTAGATAAGTGCTATACAAATATACGCCATTTACCATTTAACTTGATTTGCTGAGCGACACTCTTAGCCACTGGTTAGTAAGAAAAATAAAAATAAGAAACTAGTCTAAAATACTAATAGTAATGCATATGATTACAAATAAAACTATTCTAAAGCACAATATGTGTCTGTTTCCTTCTATTTAAACAGACTTTTTGTTGACCACGGTTCTTAACTTCATTTTAGTTCTTGATCTATGTTAGATTTTATTTTTATTGTTAGAATAAATCTGTTTTGTATAAACAGATTCCTTTCTCGTCTGGTTTTGTATCTTGTCTGTTTTTCATTTGTTTGCTTGTTGGCATGAATATGTGGAAAAAATAAGTGTTACGTGTGAACAGCTTTATATTTTAGCCAAAAAATATATGACAGAATTTGTACTTTGTGTAAATAAACAAACATATTGCTTTGGTGTTTTAAAAAAAAAAAACAAGTAGTTGACACTAAAGGAGTAAAATAATTGATATGTAAAAATAAAAGTTTTAGTTGTTTCATGTGACACTCGTCTAATTGATCCAGTCTGAAAAGACTTTAGGCTCAGATTGTTGTCATGCATAGAAGAAGCTGCAATTAAGTCTATAATTTTACATAAATAAGCCAACTCTCTCACAGACGCACACACACTCACACACACATTTTTTCATCTAATTCATAAAAATTGGGGGTTGTATTTATTTTTTATTGCAGTCTTTGTTTCCAAAATGAGCATCGTCACACGCTGATGAACCCGCTCAAAATCAGCCTCCCAACCACGGCGACACAAAATGAGAGGCACACACAAAATACATGCTGCACACAGCAGCTGTGAGAGAGGCTTGGTAGCTTTCACTCTAATTACGGTTTCATAAAAAAACAAACCAATGCAATGTTCTTTCAGCCTCTTCTCTCATGGGATTCCTCTCTTTCAACTTCTCGCTCATTAAATTTCTAGTAAAGGTGTTCAGACTCACCAACAGATATATGGAAGTCTGAAGTTTTTATCCACCTCCTGTGCTTCATATTGTTTTTGACATACATAGTGGCAGGCGGGATGGGCCCCCAGTCCATTACAGGGTGATGCACAAACAACGCAAACTATACAGAAAAAAATCCATAACACTTTGGAACATCCACTCATCCATGCAGCCCTCTCCAAGCATTGTCATCCTAAAGAAATTCAACCAACAAGGAGTTCTATTTTGAAAATGCAGAACCGTGTTCCTGCAGATACCCCTCTAAACACTTGTGAGGGGCTGATTTGCTGCTCATTTTCTCGTACTACAACCAACAGAGTTACAAAAGCTGCATAGTTTCTTGCAGCCACCATTTTTGCAAGAATTTTCAAAATGTATTGCAAGCATGCAAAGTTGTTCCTAGAATGCAAACGTGTCATTGATGAAGAAAAATACGACCTTGTTGGGGGCAGTTTGTTGAAATAATGAAATAGTGTAAATTAATGAAGCTGGTTTAGAAAAACAGGCTGTTATAAGATAATCTAAACCCAAAAGTTACTGGTATTCTTCTTTTACTGAATAATCATGCAAATGTTTTTTTAATAAATGACTTAATAGAGGCTTAACTCAATGAAGTTTCTACTTTTCTAGTTTCTTAGAAAGATTTAGTTAAAGCCCAGAGGGACCTCTGATGGGTTATTTTTTTAACCTAAAACTAGAGAAAATGTGATTTTGAAGGTAAAATCTATTTTTCCCCTTTTTCATTCATATTTTCTAATGTCAAAAGCTAGTTAATAAAAATTGAGGGGTTTTTTTGTTTTGTCTTGAATACGAAAATGTTTTGTGGTTGATTATATACAAATGTGTGTATTTTTTTATTTATTTTATTGACTTGAAACATAGTTTGTTTTGAAGCTGAATTTCTCCAAAGTTTGTTTAATTCCAGACTTTCGAACACCACCAACCTAAAATCTGTTGAATATGAACAGGGAGGCTGCTACATTTTCTTTGGACCATGAGCAAAAATATGGTTGGAAGCTCCCAAATAGTTTTATTTTATAATAAAATGCTAAAGTAATAGTAATAAATAATAAAATGCTCAAGTAAAGCAACATGTTACATTTCAGTTCAGTGTTGCTTAAAAATGAAGTAAAGTTTTAAAAATTCAAATTAAGTAACTGAAGTTCAGGCAAAACATAATCTGTAAAATAAAATAAAATTGTTTTCAATTCCCAAAAGAACTGCTAAAGTGAACTCTAACTCTACTATGGTTAAAGTTAGAACACATAAACCCTGCAGACATGATCAGGATGAGTGTAACTTTTTAAACACAACCCAAAAACTTTTTCATATTTTAACGAGGCAGAGTATAGAAGTGTGAAACTAGAAACCCAACGTTAAGAATTCTGTAGTTCAGGCTATGAAAAAATGCCTCTTGTCAACTTTGCAGTGAGGAGGTTTTCTTTCCAGCTCTTGGGTCAGGGGTTTGTCGATTTTTATCATCATTCAGATTGAGAAATTGGATGCAAGAATTTTGTCAATGCATCTCACAGAGGCAAACAAAAAAAAAGACTGGGAGGAAAAAAATACAAATGTGAATGTCAGTACTGATCAGCGGCTCAGGATTTGCTGCTCAGCTCTGGGACTTTGTTTTCACTCTCAGAATAACATCTTCCATCCGCACTGGGTGGTTGGACTGTCTGCAGTAATAATGTAACACACATTTTTATACAACACACACAGAGAGAATGTGGAATCTTTGCACCAGCAGAGACTGAGCAAATGAAATCAGATGTATTTATTCTGTTAAAATGAGTAGACAGATAATATTTACACATAAGAAATCAAACCAAAATAGATGCATTTCAAAGTAAAAAAAAATTAAAATGATGCGAGGAAACTGCTGCAAATAAAGGAAACCTGGAGATAAAATCAAATTCCCTGCGGTCAGCCTGTAGTTCTGTGAGGAGATGTGCTGCAATCTTCCTGTTTCAAGGCTCTACAGCCAACCTGGTGTGTGTTCACACCCGCAGGAACGAGCTCACAACCTCACACAAGCTTAAAAAGATCTGTTTCTATGTAATCTTCAGTAAAAATGAAGAGAAACAAATCAAATAAAGGATTAAGTTAATTAAAATAGGCTTAATCAACAATTTAAAACCAATCAGAGAGGCTTAAAACATCAAACGCTAATCAAAGTGTTAAAATGTAACAGAAGATGCTCTTTGAGGCTAAACCTCTACAAATACATCAAAAGAGGAAAACAGGAAGGCATTCCGCTCTTTGCTTCAGTCCTGATCATCTTCCATTCTTTGAGGTCTTCTCCAGCACCCAGTCAATGACCTGCAACCATTAAAAAATAATGAGCTGAAAGGTATTAAAACTGAATCTAAAGGCTGAGCCGGCTTTAGAGCTGTTACCTGTTTGACGTTGCTGCTGGCGGCCTTCTTCATCTCATCGTAAAGACCCCGAGACGTCTTCAGATCCTTGGATGCAAAGAAAAACAGGAGCTGAATTATTGAGGGCAGAACTGCCCTCTGAGGAAACATCGGTCTACATCAAACTCACATTACGAAGAAACTCTGAGTGGAAAATGAAAACTACTATAAATTGACCTCACAAACAAACATATTTCCTTTTTAATCACTGAGCTGAGGAGCTGACAGGTTCCTCAGGTTCCTTAAATGATTGTATCTAATTATTAGTAGACAGGGAAACATTTGATTTTTAGATGCATCGATTTTAAACCATAAAACAATTCTGAATTGTTTTAAGAAATTTAAATAATCGATAATTGAAATATATATATGAATACATGCAAACTAAATAAGAAGCATTTTTCACTCTGACAGCTTTTTAAGAGCACACAAACATGGCCGACCTCCGTTTGGAAGCATTTTAGCTTTCATGTTGAGGGTCGATTGGATAAAAGTAACGCAGTGAAAGTTATGTCACACTAAAATTAAATATGTATATAAGTGTGCCTAGCAAGACACGTTTTTATTTTGTTAGAAGCAAGTTAAAGAGAGTTTCGTTAAAGATGGTCTAATGATAAAACATAACTTTATTTTATTTAAGATTTTTAAGTTCAGAGAAAATTTTCCCTTTTGATGCGGTAAAAGATTTTTGATTATCAAACAAAATATTTTTATGTCAAAACTTATATTTTCTCAATAAAAGTTTTACAAGTGTACTGATGTTGTCTTTACTTAAAAATACACTTTGATGAAGAGAAGTACGTATTATTGGTCTAGGTTCTTGTACTGAAGAGAAACATTTCTAAACAAATCTGGGATACATTCATAATTATTTCATAATGCCTCCTGAATTGTAATCAAATCGAATCATGAGGTGCCTCAAGATTCCCACCTCTACTAATTAACAACAAATACTTTGCAATAATAATGATTCAAATCCATGAAATGATTTAAAACGGTAAAGTATTTTCTAAAAATAATATTTTTTACACTATGATAATAACATTTTATTGATGATATTCTTTTCTGTTTTTTTTTCTCATGACTAAATTTTTTTTCTTATAATGAAAACTCAAGTTTGGAATGATTTACAGTTTTTTTTTTACTCAAAAATGTTTTTTTATAGAAATGAAATAGATATTTAATCGATTCGGTCACATTTTCCTCCTCACACGGTTTTCTGCTTTTGTGTAGTTTAAAAAGCTCATCTGAATCTTTGCCTCGGTTTGCTTGCAGATAAACCTGGACGTGGTTCACTACAGTATGAATGCAGTCAGTCTATTGAGGCCATAAAACTGGGAAAGTGACACAAACAGCAAAGAAAAAGGAAGCATTCGCCCTAGGGAGAAAGTTGCTTATTGCACAAAAAAATAAAGCATGAACAGGAAAAAAAACTTGGAAATGTATCTAATGTAGCAAAGAATTTAAGTTGCGTATAAATAAATATGAATACATTAGAGAGGCCTTGAAGATGTTTTATATGCCTTTTTTTCTTGGCTGGTTTTTGAGTCAATAAAACTCTCAAATGAGCAAATACTACTACAGAATAAATTCAACCAAGACTAAAATTTCTTCTTCTTCCATTAAACAGAGTAGACCAAACTACCTTAATCTTAAGATTTAACATCTGTTGGTGTACAATTATAACAGCAATTTTAAATACATTTCCTCCTACTTTCATTTTCTGTCAAAAAAAAGAAACCGATTTTACAAAGTCACACTTAAGAAATTTCATTAAAAAAGCTTGTGACGACAGAAGAAAAAAATGAAAGAAATATCTTCAAATACTTTCAAATATGTTAATCTAATAAATGGTCAAACATATGATGGAAAACACAGAGAAGGCAGCAGACAGACTAACCTTTAGATAGAACTTGGAGATTTCAAACAACCTTTTGCTGCAGGCCTCATAGCACTCATGCTCCACACTGATCCCATGGTGTTTGAGTGTTTTACCTACAACCTCCTCCAACATCTGAGAACGAAAGCAGAAAAAAACATCTTTCTGTATTACCACAAGTATGAAAACAGGAACTGTAGTGTAGTTTATTCCCTAACCAGCTAATGTAAATCATCTCCAGGGTCCCTAAAAGAAAGCACCGTTTCCTTTTAGAAAAGGAACAAATGTCAAAGAGTGGTTTCTTTAGGAGATGTGGGAGCGTAAATGCATGCCTTTACATTCACAGTGTGAGCTCGCAGGTAAAAACATACAAATATTTTACTGGTGGCATCGACGGGGAAAAAAACACATTCCTGAAATAAACAGAGTCTCCTTTAATCTCGCCAAGGCAACGCTTCTAAGAAAAACACCATAAATTATCATGAGAAATCATCAGCACCATTCAGCCTCCAGAGGAGAATAGAAGCTTTTAATCTCCAACCTGAATAAAGAGCTATCACTATTTCTGAAAAGGAACGACTATTCTTTCCTTTACTTGAGTTTGGATGAAATGTATGTTTGTAAAAGGCACAGAAAATCAAGAAATCAGGGTCAAGAGGCAGAGAGTGGGCTGTGGAGGAGACACGAGAGGCCGTGCAGAGGTGTGTGCATTTCACCTCGTTTGTATCCATCCAGGACGCACAATCAAATAATTAGGTAAAAGAGCTGTTCATGCCAAGCTGATACACCGCTCTCACTCCTGACAGACCGTTTATCTTTAGATACTAAGAATGTTCCACCACTTAATATGTTTTAACAACAAAAAAATTATTGAAAAGTCTTTACCCCTTTGACGCCCTCAGGCGTCCATCATGCAGCTGTGAGATCAGAGTAGTAAAACTCTGTCTAAAAAAAATGATACTCATTTGAATATTGTGTGATTGACATTTAATTGAATTAAAGAGAGAATATGGAATTTACTTGTAGTTTTTTGACAAAATTTGTATTTTATTTTAATAAGGCAGAAGATGAGGGTTGATCTGCAACACAGAGAAGAAGACCCGCTGTGGGGGGGCGGGGCTGAACGGAGCTGCCTGCTATTAAAAATACAACAGCGAGAAAACCAATTTTTATTTTATTTTGGGATGGGAACCGACATGAATTTTCGGAAACTCTTCAGTTCAACAGAAAAGTCCCGCCCGGCGCTGTTACAAGAGATGAGCAGTTCAGGGTTGACAGACACGCCCCCACCTGTGAACAAAATCCAGACACCTGAAATCCAGCTGGATCAAACTTCTCTAAAAAAAATATTTTACTACTTTCCACAAACACAATGAGGACAATTTATGAGAAAAAAATTGGAAAAATTTCCAGGAAAAAATATCACACAGGCAGACTGAAGTACAGCCACATAAGAAAGATCACATCATGAGCAGTGAGGTCTGTGATGTTCGTTTATCAACAGAAACTGTTCATAGATGTGGCCCAAAGAAATATGTGATTTTTTTTTGTATTTTCATTCAGAAACAAGTTGATTAGTTTGTAGAAAAAAATTTATTCTTGTTGTTTTTTTATGAAATTACACCTAAAACTTTCATTCTATGTTACAAAAACGGTTTGTTAAACATTTTTGAGGTTTCAAAATCAATATGAATCCTTTTTTCCAGATGGAATTTTCTGTTTAGCATGATTTCATGTGTAGTGTGTGAATACAACATGGAAAAAAATGACAAAATAAAGGTAATGTCACATAGGTGCAGTTGTGAAAATTTTAAATATTTATATCTATATTACACATAGAGTGGGCTGTATGGTGGTGTACAGCAAGAAGGTGCTGGTTTGAATCCCAACTGAATCCTTTCTGTATGGAGTTTGTGTTCTCTTTGTGCATGCATGGGATTTTCTCCTCCAACAGTCCAAAACAGGCTTCATAGGTTAGTTGGCGACCCAAAATTGACCCTAGGTGTGATTGTAAGGGAGGGTGAACGAATAGTACTTCCTCTCCCTATCACATGTCAGCTAATCAGAGTTACTGGGCATCATGAATCACTGTGGTATAAGGCAGAAATATATTAACCAGTGCATCACTTACCCTGTTGTGTTTCTGTGAGCGTGACTCTTTGGCACGTTTGTCCTCCGAGTTTCCTTGACTCGTCTTCTGCTGTTGCACTTTCAGTCCATCAGGAGCCGAGACAGACACTGAACATACCAGTCATGTCATGTTAATAAACTGGATGAGCTCCACACAGACCAAATTCAGACCCAAAAGACCTGATTAAATGTTGTTGAAGCAAAGGAAAATGTAATTATTCAGCTCCACCTGTGGTGCGTCTTGAGCCTGCAGGGGTGCAGACAGAGGAGGTGGTGGAGGTGGACTGGGATCGGCTCGGTTGATGTCGCAGAGTCCTAACGGTGGGATGAACGCCGCTGCTGTTGCTGCTCTGAGAGCAGAAGGAGTCGCTGCTCTCAGACTTCACCAGCCTTGATCATTCAGACAAACATACACACAGAAGAATTTAGCTGTCCATTTCCTTGCATCTCGATAGAGATAAATAGGTTGTCGTACTTTCTTCGGGCAGGGCCACCCGCCATGTCTGCTTCCCAGGATCTGCGTTTGAGCCGGGCTACGTCAGAGTTCAGCAGAGCCTCCCCATCGGGCACGCTTCCCGGTTCTGAGATCAATGCAGGTGAGGGGGCGGGGCTAAGAGCGAATGGCAGGGCGCAGGGCTCCTTGGAGCAGGTGGTCTGAGTCTCGTAGCGTATCAGGCGGGACTGAAGCCGAGCAAAAACCTGATCCCGGTCCAGAGAGCGCTGGTTATCCAGGCAGAACCTACACAAACAGTTACAGCACAATATTTTATCTCAGGTGTAAGATAACTTAGAGAGATTAACAAAAGACAGATAACGTACTCGAGGCCGTGGTAATGAGAGGTTGAGGCTTTGCTAAAGGGCATCCGGCTAACTCTTCCAGGCGAGAGGTCTGGTGAGAGCTGAAAGACTTTATTGCTGAAAGAACAAAGACAGAGTCAGGGTCGGAAAAACAGCAAGAGGATAACATGGTAATTATATTTTACCTATTTATTGCATTTTTCAAACAAAAAAAATACATAAAAATCATAAAAAGCTTCCAAAATATGTGAAAGTCCTATTCATTTGTAAATCGAGGATCCGTCTGTCTGAGAAAAAGGTCGATGGAAACTTTTTGGTTGGCAGTGACTCTGGAAAATGAATTCTAACAAGTCACAGGGAGACTTTCTGACAATTGATGACTGAACTTACCCTCTATTGATAGTCAGGGGCTGTAAATCCCCACAGGGCAGGCCATCAGCTGTGAAGTACTTCAAAAGTTCTTTAGCGTCCAGTAAAGCAGAGGAGCTTCTCTGACTGTCTTTAGGACCCAGCAGGCTGTCACTGGAGCCAGAACCGAACATATCGAACCTAAGACAGATGAAAGCATATTAGAAAAAGAAAGCGCTGCTAATAATGTAGATAAACAACAATAAATATTTAAATTTTAAATAATATGAAATTCATCTGGTTTACTTTCTCTTCTGTCGTCTCTTCTGCAGGCTTTCTATGTTCTGCAGGACGCTCTTCTCAGGCCAGTCAGTGAGCTGATGGGTAACAGTCTGACAACCTAAACAACAACACAAAAACATACTCTGCAGTTACAGTGGTGGGAAAAACAGTTTGCTACCTCCCAGATTGTCTACATGTCTGTATGTTTTTCCATATATCAATGTTTCAATTCAATTATTAGTCAAAAGGAACACAATTTCATTGTGTTTATTGACGGGAAAATCTTTAAACTCAAAAGAGCTTGAGTAAAAAACCTCAAGAAATCATTTAGGCGGGGTCCTGCAGACAATGAGGAGATGCCTAAAAGATCTTCTAAAGCCTTCAAGAACAAATGAGAAACAATGTAATTGGTATCTATCAGTCTGGAATAGACTATAAAGCTATTTCTAAAGCTTTGCGACTTCAAAGAACCTCACTAAAAGCCATTATCCACAAATTGCAAAGAAATGGACAAGTATTGAAGCTTCCTAGGAGTGCTCAGTTGACCAAAAATCAACACAAAAGCACCGCTACAGCTCTATCAGGAGGTCATAAAACCCCAAACACCATCAAAAGAACTGACGTTCAAACCTGCCTCGCTTAAAGTCAGAGGTCATGACTCCAGAATATAAAAGAAGATATAAATGATGTAAAAGATCAAAATGGACATAAAGATTTATCTTAGTTTTGCCAGAAAACTTTACAAAAACCCCAAACTCCAAAAATAAAGTGGAACAGTGAGATAAAGGTTAAAAAAATTTGAAGGTGTGTGCCTACTTCAATCTGGTCTAAAAGTAACTGCATTCCACATACATAGATAAATCACACGGACAACTGAGTATTGTGGTGGTGGTAGTGTAATGGTTTGGGATCGTGCTGCTGCATCAGGGGCTAATAGTGGTACAGATCCTCCACAGAGCAGACCTATTATCAGATTTTAGAAATACTTGACTGCAGCTGTTGCTCATGAAACTGGATCAAACAATGATTTAGTTTAGGAGATTTCACTTCTTTAGATAAGAGGCTTAGTATTTTTAGCCCTAAAAAGAATAATTCTGTGTTATATCTGTCCAATATTTATTTCTTTATTTTATTTTAAGCGAAGGGACACAAACCAGAACATTAAACACTAGGGGTGTCGAGAAAAATCGATTTGGCGATATATCACGATATTTTATTTGGCGATACCTGTAGCTGGTGATGAGATGATATTTAATTATTATTAATGAGCGTCCTTCAGCATTTCCTTTTTGTTTTCTACCTATAGTCATACTCTGAAAAAAAAAGTGAAAAATTGGTCTGGTACATTCTTGGAATACATTGTGATACGTATCGTGAGACATGTATTGGGATACTTATTTCACCAGACTCTTGCCAAAACACACCCCTACCAAACACTGTTTACACCAATATATACGTAGTTAACTATAAATAGTATGATTAATACTATCAGTCTTCTTAAATCATAAAAAAGTGCAAAAATAAGCTGGATGGAATAAAAAAATAATAAAAATAAAAATAACTTGACCTCCATTGCTCCTGTACTGTTTGCCTTCAGCCCAAGAGCTACAGCACACTGTAGTTGATGAGTCTGGAGAAGCAGCAGCAGATTATGTATCCATCATTCTGACTTTTTGACAGATGAAGAATCACAACTCCTTAGAGGAAATAAAGTTGCTGCTGCTGCCGCTGCTGGAAAGAATTTCTAAAACATTTCACAGGTGGCATAATGTATCACAGTCAGAGAGGAGCCTCTCGGATCATGAGCTCCTTTCAACCGCGTCACATCTTCATCGCTCTGCCGTGTAATGCTAGCACAAGCCCCGGCGTGACAGACTGCAGGAGTGATGTGAACGTTCACCTGGAGAAGCTCGACTCGCGTAACCCTTCGCAGCCGTGAATAAATGAATTTTAAAAGTATCACCAACTCTGCACTTTTCTCATGCTCTGAAAGAAAGATTTGTTTTTATCTAAAGGATGACAGAAATGTGACACATTTGGATAAAGCAGATTTACAGTTCTGTATGCACACTGCTGACCCAGATGGGGAGACTAACCCCTGGGATTACCAGCCCACACAGAAATGGTCACACCTTCAGGCTACACTGGACAGCCGTCTATACAGCAAAACAAGGAGGGATTACCTAATTAGCCTGCTTGTCTGTACACGTGCTCACCACCCATGCTTCATATGTAATACAGCTCTGTTGAAGCTTTGGAGGGCTGAGTCAATCTAATAGACTCATAATGTAACAATGAAAAGATACACAAGCATAAAGCAGCTTGCTCCAGGCTGTATTTTAGTGACTTGAGTTGTGTCTGTTGCACTTTATGCTAATGCGGCTGCTCATGCTGAGTCAGTGCCTCCGTCTCCAAGCGCAGATAATTGGAAAATAGCCGTAATGATGGGCAGCGTTGTGCAGGCGCTAACACATAACTCACTAATAATGTCACAGCAGTTCTGCCATGAAATTTCCTCGCCATGTGGGACTTTCTTCTTTCTTTTTCAGAGCCATGATAGTCCTCATTCTGCACATTTTTGCTGCAGGCTGTCATTTGTTTTAGTGTTGATTTATTTGCAAACAATAAGATGCTATTGTTGCCTAAAACTGTCAATCTATTTGGATTCATGGAGATTGCATGCAGCAGTGTGCACAATAAGATCATTATGGTCTGTGTTGTGTTTGAATTAGACTTGTAAAAATACTTTTTTTGCTACAAAATAAAAGTTTCTCAGAAATTAAATGCCTTCTCTTCTGTCTTTCTGTTGCATACCTGATTGTTCTGCAGTGAGCTCCTTTGTCAGACAGCTGGCCGTCTTCGGCAGAGTGGAGTCCAAGACCTTCAGATACTGCTCTCTGACCAGGTTCAGAAAGGTCTTTAAGTCACTGACAGATACGGGGCTGGAGGCTGAAGCTTCCTCTTTCCCTTCTGGATGCAAACAAAGATGGAAGCACTTTTGTTAGAATTAAACTATTTGTTTTTGGCCTGCCTCTTGAAAATCTCAAGATTTGAACATTTTCTATCTGGGTTTCTCTCAAAAAACAGATAAAATCTTTCAATTCGTCTCTTTTTAAAAAAATCTGATAGCCTGATGCAAATTTTAGTAAGCCCCTTTACAAATCCGCCGCCAGGAATTGTATTTTCATCAAATCAAACATTCATCGTTTAAGAGACCCCGGCATTAGGGTAACAGAGCTCTTTTGAGGTTTCACGGCGGAGAGTTTCAGATCCACTGGAATAGAAAGAGAATGTTAAATGAAGTTCTAGACACGCTCATGCTTCGGCTGCCACACTTTTCACACACGTGCAGTGACAGCAGAGCGAGAGATGAAAAGACAGACCAGGGATTATGTGCGTTTGCACCACCATCACCTCACAGACTTCATGATCTTTGCACAAACTTCCACTGAAACTTTTACGTGTGTAGACATGTCAGTTCCACAGTAAAAGGACAAGCCTGAGTAAACTGTGAAGAAATCCATTACAGGTTGTTGTCTGTCAGGGTGATAGGCTCTTGTTATGGCCTATCAAAGAGCAGTTCCACAGAAGGAATCATCTCCTCTTCCTTTTTTGTTTCACTAGAATGAGAGCCGTGAGATCTGACAACAGTTCCACAGACCTTTAGGGTCCACTCAAGAGTCTTCTTTAAATGCAACTGTTGCTGAATGAAATGAGCAGTTATTCCAAGCAACTGCTCTGTGGCACACCAGTGCATGATGGGATAATAGTTTAGTAACATTACATTTTACTATCACCCCAGGCTGACACTGTACCCGGTCTGGCTCTGGTGTGGACGCTGGAACCGTATAGCTACAGCAGATGACCACAGATGGCTGCGGTCCTGCTGCAGCCAAAGGCTTTCCTGCCGACTTTGTGAGACTCCGAACTCACATAGGTTAATTCGATGACTCGCCGTTTATATAGGAAGTACTAGTAAACAAACCCTATTCCACTGTGATTTGGCATTATATTTACAACACTTTTTTTTCTGCGTGACTCTTCTTTATACAATGGGTAAGTGTGGAACTTGTATTAATACTTTTGTCTTCTATAGGCTTAAATGTACTTATTTGACTGTGTTACATGTACTGTGTGAAAGGTAGGGGAGACCAGGGTTGGTTGTCACAATGACGTAATGTTTACAAAATGGTGAAAACAGCGAGTACATTGGAAAATAGGTTTTATTTTGAAAAATGTACCGGATGCACTTTACATTCGCTCGCATGATTTCTGGTTTAGGTTGTTAATAGCCCCAACTTCATTAAAAAAGTGCTCTGGCTCGGCTCCTGAAGAAATTTGAAGCCAACAAAACAAATATGGAGCATTGGAGAGGTCGGACCGGATCGGATGCAGTGTAAATCCTATCCCACTCTTCTATTTATGTAAAGACTCCAGCATCTCAATCAGAGCCGGACCGGATGCAGTGTGAGCCCAAGCTCAGCTGATCGTCTTTTTATCTATATTAAATGCTTTCTTAGTGGGTTTTTTATGGTTAAGATTATGCCGACTATTCCTAGGACATAGTGTCTGCAGAGTGACAGGAGTTCATTAGATGTTCATAACTGAGTTGTGGGCAGGACCATCAGCATGGAGCAACCCCACCCAGAGTCAAAAACACAGTATTTTTTAAATGGTGATCTTTCATCTGACAGCTATTTGAATACAGAAATACTCAAAAATGCAATTTTGAGTTTTATTTTTTTATGTATATCCTCCATTGTCAGAAAAATGCCACAAGAACAAGTTCAAAAAAGAGCACTAAAACACAATTTTCTTCAGACTATGTTATGCAATCAAGCAGACAGGGACCTGACTCTGTGTTATTCCTTTACCAGTTTAAGATAAGGTGTTAAGACAACAATAACATAATAATGCAAAATGATCTGTTACACCCACAATGCTACATTTAAATTTTACGCAATGGTTATTCATAAACACAATTCACAGTTCTACATTTATTCTGTTGAAAACTAATACTTTGTGGGGAAAAATTGGTTAACAATAAATTATTTAAAAAAATGTTGAAGGACCCCATTATGATTTTTGTGTTTTGCCACAATGTGATATCGTATTTACAAAAAAAAAAACTTAATTTAATTTTTCATGCTTCTCCAATGAGTTTGAAATAATTGAAATGAGTTTGAAATAATTGTGTTTTGTCCTGTATTTTTTTTTCAATCTATGCTTGAAATAAACCAATCAATCAATCAATCAAAAGCATGTTTTGAACCCTTGGTGTCACGAATCCCCTGACAAGGATTAACGCTTTCCCAAAAGCCATATTTTAAAGAAAAACTAACTTTTACCATGATTAGTCTCTGAGATCACGCTGGCTAGATTTTCAGTGTGCTGATCTGATCTGATCTGATCTGATCTCCGCTGCCCGTTTTAGTTCTCCCTTTTAAGATGCTGCACAGCATTTAAGAATTTCAATCTTTGAAATGTTTCACTTACTAAAATACTCTTTGAGCGCCAGCGTCTGAACGCGGGCCAGCTTCCTTTCCCTCTGGAGGAGACCGTCCCCTTGAAGGCATGGCAGAAGATGAAGGACGGCACCAGCACTTACTTCTGATCAAAGGGAGACAAAAGTGAATGAAATAGTAGGGTCAATGCTTTGTCAATGGAAGAGTCTACTCCTGCCTTTAAAGAAACAGCAATAAAAGTTGTTTTTCTATGTAAATAGATAAAAACATATTTAAAGCATCTATTAAGTTATTGATAATATGGGAAGAAACTTAAAAAAATCTAAATTTAATCTAAATGTATGGTAATTTCTGCGTGGTGGTCAAACGAATTGGTGACAGTCTGGTGTCTGTGTTGCAAAAATAATTTCGACCAACATCCAGCTGTGTCATTGAGGCACTGAGGACACCTTTTATTGTCTAGCTCTGCACTTTCAAAAGCATGCCAGGCAAAGAAAAAAAAACCTCTCCTGAAGGTTGCATGAAATGTTAACAAGAGAAACTCTCGGGAGGAAACATCACACGAGCTCTTGAATCTCACAAAAAGCCAAAGAACAATCAAGGACTTTTATCACCAAAGATACTTTCAGTCTAGAGTACAAAAAACTCTTTCAAGTCCATCCATCTAGTCAATTCTAACCCAAAAAACTCATGACATTAGCTATCCATATTTCCACTGCATTTTTATGAAACCCCTCCTCTTTAATATTAAGGATATTTAAAAGAGAACAGATAATGTAAAGTGCAACAGATGAGAAAAGTATTAGGAGAGAAGCAAAATGTTCTAGCTCTGGAGAGACCAACGAGAAAGAGAAAAAGATGATTTAATGAGTAATTTTTAGGAGGTCAGGATGGCCCTGAATACTTTCAGGTTTGAAAACATAGGCCAACAAACTCCTATACAACCCTTTATTTAAGCAAAAATATCACACAAAGAAAATAGGGAATTGAGGGGCTTTTTTAAAAATAAAAACAACAATATATTGCCATTAGAAACTTTAAAACACTGATAAATGCTCACTAATTTGGAGTATTGTAGAAATACATCATTTAAAATTCCTCTATATAGAGACAGAAGACACTTAATGTGGCTTGCTGTATTCAGAGTGATCAATAACAGCTTTTTATTTTAATTGGTTTACAGTCTTATTTTTTCATGTCTTGCATTTAAATATATAACATTTTGTTCTTTAATGTAGAAGCTAAGCGGAAACATTGTTTGTTTGATGCAGGCTATGAGGAATTCTGCAGCACAACACTTTAGCAAGTTTTCTTTACAAAGGAGGAATAAAAAACACAACAATTACTGTATGATCTACCTGCTGATGGAGGTTTCTCTCTGAGAAGGCCAGAGACGGTTGCCATAGCAGCCACTCCATTAATCTGACTGGTTGAGTGCATCATCCTGACCCTACAGACTCCGGACTCGTCATCGTCTGAACCTTGGACCAGCAGGAAGTAGGCAGCGCTTTCACCCTTAGTCTCCATGTCAGGAACTGGGGAATAAAGCAAGAAGGACAGAAATAAATGTCGAGACTAATCTCTGAGAGAATTCTTCACTCACTTGTTTTTATTCGATTATTTTACTTTTTTAAAGTTTTTCTGACTGAACTGAGAGACAATGCGTAAAATTGACTTGACTCGTGTCATGTATGCACCAATCAAGAACACAGTTATGGGTTTGTCATGTTCGATCTTGTGTTTGGATTTTTACTGCACTGTTTTCTCGTCAGTTCTACAACACCCCCGGATCTGCACCCCCCCAGCAAAAAACCTCATTATTTCTGTGGATTAGATGCAGCCGATTCGACTCACTGACACGACAGGATGAGACCTGCCACATCCATGCTCTGCCTGTCAACATATCTAACAGACACAGAGGAGCTTAAAAAAGGTGTAGTCTTACCGAGTAAAGACTTTTGTCCTTTAGCGAGAGACTCTTTCCAGCGCTGGGAACTGAGCTGACTGGCGGCAGGCTGAGTGATGGGAGTGATTCTGCAAGACAAACTGAACAAAGCTCCTACCTAGAAACACAACAGACAAACGTGCCTCAGTGCCTCGGATGATAAAAGCAGGAATGTCCTTTTCTCAAGCTTCAAAGGAAAGGAGCTCAAATGGAGTCTGGACAGAGAAGTGATTGGTCATACGTTTACCTTTCCGCGCAGTGACCTCAGCTGCTCCATCAGAAGTTTAGCTTTCATTGATTTACCCAGCAGGCATCTGGTTAAGGGTTGTGAAGGAGCAATACAATATCCAGGAATGACACTTATCATATTTAGATACAGAAAATGTCATTGGGCACAGAGGGGATTGAATTTAGAGAACGCGATTTGAATACCAATGAGTGGATAAATCCTTCAGTCACTGCCCCTCAACATCCACTACAGCCTACATTAGGATTTATGTTACTTTTGTTTTCCTAAGTAAGATAACTACTCTACATTGTAGAAAAGAATCCCAACCATTTGCATTTGTTAATTTAGGTTAGATTGGATTAAAAGGGATAAAATAGACCTTTATTTTACCTTCATTGAGAACATTTGCAGCAAAAAAGCTTTAAGGCCACAGAGTGGAAAAGAAAACGATAAGAACAAAAGTTAGTTTACACACAAATTAGGTGGTTAATTATTGAGTATAATTTGTGTTGTCGTGGTACAGTCACATAGTTTGTCCGTCATATTTAAGAGCTTTTGCAGTTTAATAGTGGAGTGGAGAGGCTGAGCTAAACAAAGTCTTAAATCATTTTACTTATAACCATTTTTGGGCACGAATTATTCAATATAAGAAAAATATTTGTGTGTAGTATTATCTCCATTAAATGTTTTTATTTTTCACTGAAAACCAATTTGGTTGAGAGAAACAAGTTAGTTCAGACTAGTTCAGATTTAGAATACTAAACTCACTGAAGGTAGAACTTGATGAATCAATATTGCATTTTAAGTCATTTTTTTGTTGTTTTTAAAACAAAAACATATGTAATCAGGATTTCCTTCCGAGCATGCACAAACTCAAAGATAGACACACTTGAAATGAGGATACAGTTCCAACTGCGTGCTTGACATCAGAAAGCTTGGCAGGTCTGACAGATGAACTATCTGAATCAAGTCCAAAGAGGAAGCATAGTAATGGAAAACCTGCAAAAACAAAAGGAATGTTGTGTGAGCGCAGAGGAAGTGATGAAAGGAATGAAACATCAAGAAGAAAAAGTTGGATAGAAGGGGGGGGGGGGGGGTCATTCATAACTGCACTGAAATTTCATCCTGCACTCCACAACTCCAGTGAGGATCCTCTAATGCTGGATTCTTTCAGTGGGGACACTATTTACAATACAAACCTAAACAGAAGTTGACATAAAAAATGTATAAGGTACAAATGGTTATACAATGAATAATTACAAATTAAATATTTTTGCACTAATAATTTAGGAAGACTTTACTTTTATTTTTTGTGTTAGTTTTTTTATTATTTATTTTGTTTGTCTGGATGTTATTTCTTATTTGAAAAGTGCTATATAAATAAAGATTGATGAGTTGATTGATTGATTAATCTAAGGCTGGCTTGACCAGGAAAAAAAAAAATAAAATACAGAAAAATCTTTAAATTCCTCCTGTTGCTGCTAACAGAATTTCAGTAAAATTAAAAAGCCAGAAAAAAGATTAAACAGATTATTGTCTAGGCCGACCTGGGCCCTCGGAAAGAAAGATTTGGTGTTTGAAGAGAACTGTGAGAAACGAAGCCTGCTGGAAGGCTGCTGACAAAGATCATCAGTTCAATGCCAAAAAGAGTTTCTGCATGAAAAACTGCAAAGAGAATATCTTCTAAATAAATACTAAGAGTAAATAGTCCTACCTGATGATTACATCTTAACCGTTTGCGTTGTATTATATAAAGAATGAAATAATTCAGGAGTGTTTTTGCTACTTTATTTCATATGCAGTTTGCTTGCTAAAAATTAAGTTTCTTTTTTGTTTGGGGGTGTTTTATTGCTAAACCATGTTCAATATTTAAATTTATGGATTTATTTATTTCAATTTCAGTTGTTGGAGTGGCTCTAGTTTTGTGCAATGTTACTACAAATCACTTTTAGCCAGAGTTTAGACACGTGTCTGATCCATGTGGCTTCCAGTAGTAACCTTTAAGCCTCTGGATGTGCAGAACTTGCACACACTAGATGAGGACTTATGGTGTGAGAATGTAGGTGGCGTCATGGCAACAGACATTTACGAAGCAGCAGTCACAATAAATAATAGGATTTAAGCTATAAATGGGCCATACCATAAAAAACAACATTTTGAGCTTTTAGGTATATTATACTGTTCATTCCTCACTATAAACCACGTCAAAGCAGTATTTTGGTCCGTTCACACATTTCTGAGTAATCCTCTAAAAAAACCTGCTCTCTCAGCAGCAGCCCCTCCAATACCCACGGAAACCAGTGGGTTATCACGATCTGACATCACAGAGTGATGCTGCTCTGCTAGCACTACCCCCATTTTAACACAAACACTCATTTTCTCCACAGAGCTAGCGCTGATCAGCGAAAAACTTTAATTTTAGATGCAGAATACCGCATATCTTCCGATTGTGTTCTGTCTTCAATAAATTTCAGCTCAAACTGATGTGATACCATAAGTATTGTATGAAACTCACACAAAAAATCCAGTGACGGCTGATTTGACCACAGAAATGTGAACGGCGGCTCATTTGACCACAGTCAGTGGGAAAATTCCATCTTCTCTTCTTCGACACCTGAACTAGACACGCTAGCCGGGCCAGATGAAGGGTTTTGTGCATGTGGAGCAGAGCTCTTGTGACATATTAACATTTCATTAATTCTTATCACATTTGTTCACTTTCATAAGAAAATGCCACACATGCATGTTAAAAAATCAAAAAACCTGATTTTCATCAGAGTGGGACTTTAAGAAGTAAAATATCCCACATAGAATCAGTTGCAGTAGTCGGTATGAGCTTAGAACACAACAGCACTGACATTTTCCAGACATTAGCAACAAAAGTCTGTCAGAATGACTCAGATCCATCAACATTGTGCTAAACGCCTGCTAGCATGTTGAAAGTGCAGGTAATGTACGACTAAACCCACGAGTGAACGCAGCATGTAATTACCTAGATCACCACTGCAGAAAGAGCTATGGTCTGCTACTTCAGGCTATAGTATTAAACTCCTTCCATTAGTATCACATTAAGATGTGTATTTGCAATGCATACTTGAGTATTGCCAGATGGTTATTCTTTTCTGTTCTCTATTAAATCCATTCCAAAAATTGGAGTGGGAAATGTCTCACTTTTTTATTTTTTAGCCCACACTTTTATATATCTTAGATAACACCAGCAAGAAAAAAGGGAGCAGCTGCTATTTAGACTAAATTAAACCAATTAAAACTAAAAAGCAATCAGCATTTGACCTTTCTGACCACCTCCTAGTTGCCACATAAGAGTGCAACTGCTGTTTCAGCTGTAGGTTAAGACACACACATGGGGTCAAAGGAAAAGTACTAAACTGTGTAATAATTCAGTCATTATCTACTCCAGCTGTCACTCCAAACCACCAGAAAAAACTTAATCACATTCTTCTAGTTTTCCCTCTAGAGCAGCAGACATGCAAATATGTGGCATTTCACAATAAGAGCGTTCAAAGTTCAGTCTTTAAAGGCGCCTGACAGCAGGCTGTCTGTGACTGTGGGGCTCACGAGAAATTCACGAACAGCAAAGTGAAGCAAAACTGATGTAGTCAGGTTAAAGCTTGATCACAAGAGGAGAAGCACACAATCAACCTGGCATTACAACAAACTCTTCAAGTGGTGAAGGAAATGGCAAATTCAACAAGCAAAACAAGGATGTGGAAAGTCAAGATAATGAGAATCTTACCTCCGAGTGCAGTCTCTGATCAGTGGAGGCGCAGGGAGCCAGCAAGAGATTACACTCTGCTTTCTGAAGCTCGGGAAGGCGCAGGGAGAAGCCGTCAAAGCGGAGTTCGGATCCACACTGGAGCGAGAACGCCACAGAGAAGATGACGAATTACTTCCAAACGTTCATGGTCAGTGCTGCTGTGGTTAAAATGAACTGTTGTACTAAATAAAACTGATGAAGTGAAACACAGATCACTACAGATGTTCTAATACCTCTACCTTTTGTTTCAATACTTTTATACACACACACACACTACATTATATATATACATATACAGTAATTGCGTGTGTTTCCTCCTTCATCAAATAATAAACACTCGGTCCTTTGCTAATTTTTGTGTTCCATATCTCCCTGAGTGCGCATCTTTTACAGTTTAGAGCAGCCCCCTCCCTTCCAAAGACAACAACTCAGAAAAGGTCATGTCACTGAGAAGGAGAAGGCAAAAAACAGGAACAATAAGTCTGTGACACCTACTAAGCTCTTCTGAGAGCAGCATACATCAGTCTTGCTGATAAGAGACAGAATCTTTTCATGGCGTAATGTTCTGCTGAGAAAAACCACCACTCGAGCCAAAAATAGATCACATAAACATCTGCTAATGTTTCTGCTTTGGAAAGAAATAATGAAGAAGTGCAACAATTTGGATGACCATCAGAAATTAACACAAAGTTTAGCTTAATATCCAAATTCTCAGAAAATGTTTTTTATTCAAAGAAAAGCAGTCAGGGATGATGCAGATGCATATCCAAAACTCTGATGAAGATTGTTTTTGTTTTTTTTAACATGTTCTTCTGGCATTTTTCTGATGATGGAAGACATTTAATTAAAAAAATTACGTTAAAAATTGCATTTGTGAGTACTTCTTTGCTCAAATTGTTGTAAAGCAGCAGCACACAAAACAATGCACTTTGAAAAAATGTGCTTTTTTTAAAAAAAAAAAGGGGTATTTGTGATGTAGAAAATATGCATATCTCAACTCAGAGGCAAATTTCTAATAATCTACTGCTGCTCTGCAGAAACTCTGTTGTAGAAAAAAGTTTTTTTTTTTTGGCTAAACACGGTCTAATCATAATTTAAAAACCACAGGAAACACTTTTAAAATAAATCAAAAAGATGATTGGAGTGGATGTTTAACAAGTTTCAGCTAAATTCAAAAAGATTTCAGGCACATATAAAAAATAATCTGTCCAGTAAGCAATAAAAGTCCAAAAATAAAAGAGAAAAAAACAAAATAAACTAAATAAATTTGTACTTTTAGTGAAAATGTATAATTATACACAGAGAAACTTGGATGATGTATCATTATCATTATCTTTGTAAGGTGACACAACAACTGAGCAGTTTTTTGTCTTAATTTCCTAGAAGGTGATAAACTACTAGATAGCGCTGCACATGCACACACACACACACACACACACACACACACACACACACACACACACATACATACACAGAAACACAAAAATCCCCTGAAAATGGCTTTTTCTTCTCTTTAATGGGCTGGTCCTTTTGGACCCCTATAGAGTTCAGTGCTGTGATAACCCACTCTGCTGTGTTTGTAACAATTACAGCTTCTTTTTTACAGAAAAGTCTAAAATGGCTAAAAAGAGAGGGTGGTGTGGAGCTAAAGTTTGGATCCAACCATTTAAAGGATGTATAAAATGGAAAAGAAGTATTTAACTGTTGTAAATGTAATGCAATAACAGAGAATTTATAATAATAAAAAACTGTTTTAAATTTAGAGCTAAAAAAAGCTTGTTACAGGCTTTAGTTATTTTTTATTTTTTTTTATTAATTTTTTATGACTTTAAAAGCAAGATCCTTAAATAATATAAATGAAGGAAATACAGTGCTACATATTGGCTGTAATGCTCACTCTGTTATCCATTTATTAAATACCAGACAACCTTATAATGTGAAATTAATCATTTGCTTGAGTTTAATTACACATATTATTAGACAGAGCTTTACCTTCTTCTCTCTGATAACCACGCTTCCTCTCCACATTTCTCTGTGGTCAATACAGCTGAACAGGTCAGCAGGTCCCAGTAGACCAGCGCTCAGAGAAGAAGCCACCTTCTGCCATCTGAATGAGGAAAACGTGCCTTAACAAGTGTTTTTGAATTAAAGAATAAAAAGAATCCCAAAACATTTGAGAAAGTGATAGTGTGCTTTTTTTCCCAATAGCTTACATAGGAATTCTGTTTAAACTAGTGGACGGGATTTATCCAGTTTCAAGCTCCCATGAGCTCTTATTTTTATCTCTCACTCCCCCTAGTGGTAAAGTATTGAATTAAAACAAGAACTCTCAATTGAACAGAATCCTGTAGCTGTAGCTGGGAGAGAAAGTTACACACTAACAAAAGTTATTTGTAAATTTGTAAAATTCACAGAAGAGTTGATGTTTGACCTGGAGGTGTTCTGTGTGATCAGAGTGATCTTTGCTGCATGCCAGCAGGACATGTGTTTGAGGGCTCCCAGCAGAGGTAGCAGCTCTTTCAGGGGAGGGGTCTGCTCAGCAAAGGCCAATAACAGAACGTCCACTAAGGCTTTACCTAAAGAGAAGCAAAAAGTTTTAAAAAATACATACAAAATAAAAAGTACACGTTACTTAATGCAGCATTTTCAGAATAACAGCCCCGAATAAGTCTGGACAATTTCCACTGTTTTTTTTTTTTTGTTTGTTTGTTTGTTTGTTATAGTACAACCTTCAGAAATTTCTAAAGAAAGCACTTCTGCCTCCAGTATCTCAGGGCTGTCAATAAAAACAACCTGTGGAGAATGTTCAGTTAGAATTCTCAACTCTTTTATTTTTTAAGGATAAATCTCTAATTCGTTAAGTTTGAACATCACCACAACAAGCCTTCACATCTAAATGGCTAGGGCAAAGACCAATAAACTAAACTGAAAGTGATTATTACATCTTAATTCATGGGTTTTGCCGGTGAACAAACAATGTTGTTTTTTTTTTTTGTTTTTTTTACTAGTAAGTCTTAGCTAACAGTGAATATCTCCCCTATATACTTTTATATATTCATCAGACATTTAATGTTTAAAGCATTTTCATGCTTTCATGCTTTCAAGCTGTTAGGAAACTTTACATTTACACAAATATAACAAACAAAATGGTTTAAAGACCAAAAAAGGACTTTAACAATTGAAACCTTTGTTACTGGGGACTCTGTGAGGTTGATCAGTCATACCTGGAGGTGGCAACTTGTCTGATAACAGGTGCAGTCCCTCTGCAGCCTCATCCAAAAGCCTATTTGAACAAAGAGCATTTAAAAGAATATAATGAATAGTTTATTATCAACTCAGTTTCATTTTGTGTACTCCAAAATCTGCAAGGGCGTACAGGTCGACACATATTTGATCAAAAGAAACTTCAATAAAGCTCAACAAATCCATGTTGAGTATTATTTAATAATGAGTTCATAATTGATGACTCAAAAAAGTGTTACTGATGTTAATAACAGTTTTTAAACATTAACCATCCAGCACTTACTCTGTAAGAGTGGACTCCTCATCCTTTAGGTCTGCGGCCGCCTGGCTACTCAGTGAAGTCAAGCATTCCTCCACAGGAGAAGGTTTGTCCTCCTCACTGTCACTTTTCTGTTGGCTTGATTTAAGTTCTTCCCAGTCTAAGGTGCAGAACTATAAAAAAGTGACACAAACAGTTTGAATCCTAAAATCGTATTTTAAATGTATTTTATTAATGTTGTATGACAGATTTTTAACACAAACAACTGATAATGAACAATAAAACTTGATTCTGGGCCTAAAAAGATAACGTTTTTCAGATTTAAAGCATTTTCAATATTAGGAGTCCATGTAGTAATTGTGCAATACAGACACTTATGGAAAAAAATGGGTAATGATTGTGAACCTTTCTGATTTATTGTTTATTTTGCTTTCGTTAAAAGAAAATAAAACTAGTTTTTATCTCATAATATCTTTGAAAATATGAATAGCTTTTATTATTTGGGGAAACATACAATGATAGCATAACACACCTGAATTAATAAGACTTTCTTGTATAATGTTTGCTTGTGTCTTACCTGTGTTGCTGTGTGGCAAGCCTGTACAGCAAAGAACCATCGTGGAGCTGATGGACAGCCACTCAGAGAACAAGCTGGGACAGCAAGAGGTAAGACAGGTGTGAGCAGAGCTGTGGGATCACACCAACACCAGGAGAAAGCAACCAGCACATTTCAAGGGTGCAAGACTGTTTCTTTTTTATGTACCTGGAAACACAGAGCTCTTGTCTTCTGAATCTGGAACTGACATATCCAGAAGGTTATCATAGATGCTTTTCAGAGACTCCACACCTGAAACAAAAACAACACAAGACTGACTCTTACCTTAGCCTTTCTTACTGGTATCGACTTGCTTTGTTAAAAATTAGGGGTAATTGTGGGTTTTGAGGTGAACTCAACATTTTAAGTCTTTTTGACTCCTAAAAATGTCAATTACTTCAGAAAATTGATTTATTCTTCATTCCAATGTACTATAACAGGCGCAGAAACATTTCTAAAGCAGCTCTATAACTAATAAATTAGGTTAACAACGTATATCAGCACTGAAAGCCGCTAAATTAGTTAAATAGATACGTAAATAACGCATTTTGGCCGCTTGCTAACTTTAAATTAGTCAGTTAGCTTCAAGTTTTCTTTGGCGCATTTGTTAAAGAAAACAAAGAGAGAGCTTACATTTACATTCGTCAACCGAGTGGTCAGCATTTTGGCAGAATGAAATAACCAGAACGTAACGATCCATTGTTTCAAAACATCGGCTAAAGTCCAGGATTTGTCTCTCTGTCTGGTCATGGACACTTTCCCGCAACGTCAAATTTCCCACTCGCACTGTCCGCACTTCTTCTTCTGGCAAAATACTGGCTGAGCTAAAGAACATAAAACGCGCTACTGCCACCTACTGGACACAAAGGTCAGTGCAACACAAAAGCACGAGTGATGCTGGTAAAAAGTAAAGTAAGTAAGTTGACCTAATTTTAATTAGAAGTCATTTGTATTCTTTTCAATAGAATATTAAAATATATTACTTGAAATGTGAAATTTAATGAGCTATACATAAGTTCTCTAGTACACCTCTTGACATTTTACTCAATTTTTGTAAATTCCTTTTTAGTGCTGTTAAAAATGCACATCTGTAATTATTTTATGTCATTATTATGTTGAGAACTTCTCCTGTCTGACAAGTTAACAGGAATACCTCAGAAGCACAGCTGAAGTCTTCATGAACCTTTCTTATGTGTTTCTACATTACAAATGTTAGTACTTAATGTTTGCTTAAAAACTATATATATATATATATATATATATATATATATATATATATATATACATATATATATATATATATATTTTAACTGTAAAAAAAAAGATGGAATTTGAAGAAATCTTTACTGTAATACTGAATAATTGGGGAAAAAAAACATTGAACAATGAAATACAAGTTCTTTATTACAGTAGACTTAAACAAAGATATTAAAAAAAAACACACTATTATTTTTTTTACATTAATGGTTACAAAGAGACAGAAATGTACATTTTACAAGACATTTTTTTTTTTTAGTATTTGCAATCAAATTACATTTCAGCATGGTTCTGAATTTTTAACAACTTTCAGTTAATCTCTACAGTTTGCTCCTGGACATAAACAATATAGTGATGTGTATTTTCTCCCTGAGTTAAGACGGTCAGAGCCTCGAGGCCGTGAGCATCCTCCACCACCATAACCTGGTTCCCCTCTGGAACCCCTTCTGTGTTGACCACCATCAGCTGGTCGCTGCATTCGGTGACCTCCTGCTCTCCAGCCACCTGCAACTTCAGCGCCAGCTCAACATGAATACTCTCCCAGCATGCATTTGTTTTTTTATTTTTATTTTTTTAACAAAGCAATGTCACACGGTTTACCTGTTGTACGACAGTGACAGTGCCTGGACCCATGGCAACCATGGAGGTGACTGCATCCTGAGTCTCTGAGCTGAATTCAGCAACTTGATGGATGTTGACTGTATTAAAACACAATTCCTTACAATGAGTCAAAACATCAATATTATACTAAAAGCCTGTGTAACATTTCTGGCAGCTGAAACAGGATCTGTTAATAAAGTTGTTACCATTTTCTTCTAGGACTGCTAAAGGTGCTTCAGTCAGGTGTTCCTCTCCTTCCACAGACACATAATGAGTGCCCACCTGCATTTGCACACATGACTTAAAAGTTTAATCAGATACGCCATTCATAGCAAACAACAGACTGCAGCTTACAGTTCTCTCACCTCCAAAGGACCTTCAACAACTTTAAGATTGTGTTTGCTCTTCAGGTGACGGTTCAGCTCCCACTTTGTCCCATAAACAAACTCACATTCAGGACATTTCATACCACCTAAAGACAGAAACACATAAAGTCATTACAAATGAAGGGCTAAAAGATTTTATCAGTCTTTTGATAGTTTGTAATGAAAAGTTATTTAAGGAGACATGAAGGAGTTGGGACCTTGCTCCTTCAGAGTGTCACAGTTGAGCAGTCCGGGTCCGGCGTTCTCATAAGTCTGATGCGGGTGTTTCATGTTGTAGTGTCGCTTTAGTGCGCCGGTGCTGTTGCAGGAGTAATGGCAATGCGCACAACGAAAAGGCTGAAAACACGGATGCACAGTCATTTGTATTCCAAATATATTTTTTAAAAATCATAAATGTATTGATTAAGTACATGTATAGGTGTTCAGACCTTAAATTTAGCATGTTGCTCCATATGTCTCAGTAAAGATGCTTTTAAGATGGAGGTGAAGTCGCACTCCAAACACTTAAACTGCTTTCCTAAACACAAACACAATCATTACTTTAAATGCACCATGACTTTGTCAAAATGTAATTACTTCAGACAGCTGAATACCTTCATCTGTGTGGCTCAGTCTGTGACTCTTCAAAGTGATTTTAGTTTTGAACTTTTTCCCACAGAGATCGCAGAGATGATGCCTCTCCACGTTGTGCCGGTTCATG